>NC_081409.1:497092760-497406510 GCF_030272615.1 Cryptomeria japonica | reverse complement strand
AGTCTCCAAGGTAGATATATCTTTGACCAACTTGAATATTCCATGCTTGTACTATAGTATTCCAAATGCCCATTTTAGCTTGGGTAGGGAGTTAACTGGTAGTATCATATATTTAAAAGCAAGCCTCCACATATTTTTACGTAGTTTCTTAAGCCATTTCAACAAATCCTTGTGCTTACCTAGTCATCTTTGAAAACCATAAGAACCCATTCCTTGACATATTTCACCTAACAAATCATTTGTTTGGTTTATTGAGCATTAAGTTTCTCAAATATCTTTCCATTTCCTTAAATTATGCAAGATGATATATTTCAACCATACATGTATATCAGGCTTAAATTGTGTGTTAGCTATGAAATTCAATTAATGTAAGATTTGTAGTAGTCATATGTTTCTAATTATGATAGTAATTTTAATGTTCCTTTAGTTCAGAAAATATGATTGTAATGTGTTAAAGATTATTTTACTATTTTAGTTAGAAGAAATTGTTTTCTCTCATTTATATTGAAATTTAAGACATATGTTTGTAGACACCTAAAAATGGTCAACGCTTGCGGAGTCATACTTTAACATTTGCGCATTGCCTCATTTTAGGTTTTTGCGTCGCATTAACATTTCTCCTATGTCACGCATTTGGTCTTTATTATTTGCGAACGTCGAGTCATTCTTCTACATTCTTCAATCATCTCGTCTTCGAATTTGGTCTTGTTGATAACATTATCCAATCATGATTTTGATTAATTTTACCCTGTCGCATCAATGTGCGTATTCATTTGTCATCATTTTGGACATCGTCAATCCTAATTAGGGTTTTGTCCTCTCATCAATCTTATCATTTTGGACATCATCAATCCTAATTAGGGTTTTGTCCTCTTTTCAATCTTGTCATCATGCGATCGATTTGTCATCAGTCGTTGTCATGTTCGATCTTGTCATTTTGCGATCAATTTGTCATTGATCGTGGTCATTTTCAATCTTGTCGTCTTGCAATCCATTTTGTCGTCGATTCTTGTCCTCTTGTCGATCTTGTCATTTTGCGATCATTTTGCTATCAATCATTGTCTGTCTCAATTATGTCAATTTGGATCAATTTGTCATTGTTCCTCGTCAATTGGTGCATCTATCAATCAAATCGTTTTGTCGCATTGGTCATTTATCAAATCAAATCATGATCAAGTCAATTATAGACCTAATTGTCATCCTCGCATTTCTAATTCGCCTTCTAGGGTTTTATGATTTAATCATTTAACCTAATGTGTCATTTCTTCCTCTAGGATTACTAAATTATTTATTAATCCTAAGTTTTCTCATTACAATTAAATATTCATTTAATTGGCTAATTATTCCTCTTTGTGAGTGAATTAATTAATAAATGAAAAATTATTGATTAATTCACTAATTCTCTAATTTCCTAATTTCTTAATTCTTAAATTCAATTTCCACCTATTTCTCTCCTAAATTTATGGCAATGACATAGAAATTTGTCATAGAATTTGTCATAAATTGTCATAAAATTCTTGACATAGAAATGTGTCATAGAATTTGTCATAGAATTTGTCATAAAATGTCATAAATTCTTGACATAGAAATTTGTCATAGAATTGTCATAAATCCTTGCATAGCAATTTGTCATAGATATGTCATAATTTTGCTATTCTTGATTTGAATTTCTATTCGAATCACTATCATGCTAATTTGTTCATTTCTCCAATTCTTCTATAAATTGGATGATTTTCTTCAATCAAATCCCTTCATAATCTTGAATCTTGATCCTTCATGAATCCCGAATTTCTATCAAACTACCGAATTTTCGTTTCTAGTACTCTTGAGCTTTTTGCTTTCAATTGTGTGAGCACTTGTAGGTGAGATCCACAAACCCATTGAAGAGGAAAGAACAACAATGGAGCCGCATGGAAGAAGCATCCGAATTGTTATATGGTTTGCATGATATTTTCTTTTAGATGCTTTGTTTTTATGCCTCTATTGAATGTGCTTTGGAATTAGGTTCATTTCAATGAGTGTTCTTTTGATTAAGTTATCATGTCTTGTGTTTTGATTGATATACTTGTTTTGATGATTCCTAATCTTCTATGCTACAATGTTATTTAGCTTCTTTGAAGAGACTTTAAGTAAAACATAAAAAGTTAGTAGGATGCCAATAATTTGTCCCATCCATAACATGATTTTCTACGAAAAATAGAGTGATTGCTT
Source organism: Cryptomeria japonica (assembly GCF_030272615.1). Lineage (NCBI taxonomy): Eukaryota > Viridiplantae > Streptophyta > Pinopsida > Cupressales > Cupressaceae > Cryptomeria > Cryptomeria japonica. The sequence continues at coordinate 497,404,299 of NC_081409.1, read as the reverse complement.
AAAAAAAAAATGGTTCTATTATATGTTCCTAAGAGAAATGGGAAAAGTTTCATAGATCTTTAAATAGTAAAAAGTTAAATAGAAGTATCACTTTATACTACTTCATTTTGAGATAAAGAAAGAATACTATAAGAAATTACCTTGTAAATATATTTTCATTTCTCATTGAATGATATCTAGGATAAAAAGTTAAACGAGATATGCCTTATGAGAGAATTATGACTTTTATTGCGTGACTTCTTAAAGTAAGTGTATTAGAAGATTGTTGATAAACTTAGGACATTATTTGGGCAACACTTAGGAACATTATTTGGAAAACAACCTTGGTTTCATCCTATCTAGGATTTTGTTTAAAGTATTTAATTGGTTAGGATCCTTTATATTAATGATTAACATACTACTTCTCACTATCAACTTATATAGGTTAGTTCATGTACTTTTCTTACCAAATAAAATCAATTGGTGAATGGCATTATGTATCACAAAGATGGTTAACCTAGTAATTCTCTCATGTGTATGTTTAAGATGTAGGTTAATGTACTTATCACTATCAACTTATATAGGTTAGTTCAGGTACTTTTCTTATCGAATAAAATCAATTGGCGAATAGCATTATGTATCACGAAGATGATTAACCTAGTAATTCTCTCATGTGTATGTTTAAGATGTAGGTTAACATTAACATTTTTTCATGACTTTTATTTTAGACTTGATTGTAGTAATGTACATCTTTATTTATTGTGACTAAAAAAGAACTCAAATCTTAATGGTAGCTATGATATAAGATTTCACACACTTTAATGTGATTGAATCATTTTTCATATTGTGCATAATTATTCACTTAATATAGTGATCCCTAGAGAAGCGTGATGAAGTCACTAAGTTTTCTCTATGCTTGAGATAAATTTGCATTATAATGGAATATTTTTTATTGAGATGGAATCCAAAATTTATGAAGTGATTTGAGATAGAAAAGTAAAGATTGTTGAGCTTTCGTCCACTTATGTATGCTTATAGTGCATCTTGTGTATTCATTGATTGTTTCATGTGTTTATGGATGGTTATGGAAGAACAAAAAAGGATAAATTATCAAACTATGTTTATTTGCCAACAAACAACTTAAAAGATGCTTTAGATAAAGCTTTGGTTGATCAAATTTAATATTAGTTTATACTACTAATGTTGATCGTTGTCTCATTACTCTATGTCGCATCATGATATCATTACATCAACATTAGAATGTAGATATACCATGTTGCACAAATTCTATTACTCTTGTCATTTTCAAATTGCTAGGTATCCTCATGTACAATCAAGTATTCTTCATGTAAGGAATAATTTCAGGGGAGTGTAAAAGCTTTGTGGTTGGATCGTTAAGTTCTCAAACAATGTTCCTATCGGGATTGTCATCAACTATGTACATTATGTATTCATTGTATTCGACCTTGTGGTCTAATGTAAGGATTTGTTTCTTAAGTTCTACCTTATATTAGCTTATGTAATTAGACTTTATGTCAAAATATAGTTTCATGTCTCTATTCCCGTAGATTGGATCATGTGGCATTAATCTATATAATTGAATTATTGTGTATTTTTTAGTATTATTTTAATTTAAGAATGTGGAGGTCCTTACATATGGTATCAATATATTGGTGTTTCTAAAAAAGCACGAGTCCCTCTATAATAGAAGCCTATCAATTATGTAATAGTCAATCTTATTTAGAATGATGTGACGAGATGCAAATGATGCCTATGTCACATTGTTAGATAGTAATGAGATGGGCATGATGCTTAGGTCACGTGAACTACCTAGGTGGATCCACTAACTTTTCTAATGATTTGCAAGTATGCATGGATGATATAAGGACACACATAAGTATCATTTGTGAAAGGGTAATTATGAATAATTTATTTGTTAATATTTATATATGATCAAGTTATGATCTAGTTTAAAACTATTCTTAGTTGGAAATTTGTAGTCTTTAAAAGATCATTTTTGTCTTAAAATTTTGAACATCGCAATGATCTTTCCATGAGGTATTGATATTTATAAATGAGCTAAAATTAGTGCAAGTGTGTATATAAACATGTCAAGAATGTTGATGAGAAATACCTAGAAACTTGGTCAACTCATCGAACTACAAGGTTATGGTAAGAATAGGTATGTATGTGTATGATTGTGACCTTGAATTTGTGGAAATACCTGCAAAAAAAAATTATGTTGTGTAGGCATTGAGATAAGTAAATCTTATTTGGACAAGGAGAAATGTTTTGAGGAACCTATGGTTTTGATTTTGATTATGAGTACTAACTATTACCTATTTTTTCCACTCTCTACAAAATAGGCTTTAGAATGAGTCTTAAATCTTATTTGGAGGTTGTAAAAGGTTTTTGAGGAATAGGTAAAAACACAAGTAAGAATCAAAAGTCTATTAAGAATTGTCAAATGGTTGAAATTATAGGCAATATTTTGTTTATAGTTGGAAGGATTTTCAAAATAAAATTTCCACGTTGAAATAAGGTCAAAGCATTCATTTTAATGTGTAGAAAGGAATTTAAATTTAAAAGAAAAGAAAGGTTTTCATATTTGCATGGAAGGGTCAATCTAAAAAGTTGTCTTTTACCATGTAATTTACTATTTCTCCAAGTTATCTTCCACATAGAAAGGGGTAAACTTAGGGTTTAGAGAATACTTTTAGTTGTGACACGAGAGAAGAAACCATATTTTGCTAGAATTTTTCCTTCATGCTGATCTTTGATGGAGTTTAACGTCTCCAACAATAGTTTTAATAGCAGATCTAGTCATGAGTGAGTTATACATCTTCAGTAATGAGGGAGTGCATTCAATACATTCATAGTTTATAAGTGTGAGCAAAATGTTTTCAAAGATTGGGTGCTTAAAAAAGGATCACGAATGTAAGAAACGCATGAGGAAGTTCTTCTTAGTTCCATGCACAAGCCAACAAGATCACCGATTTGACAAGAAGGTCACTTTTATCTTTCTAGAACTCTCCTTTTGTTATTCACAAAAAAGGAACCTAAAGCTTGTACACATAAAAAGGGAGTTGTCATTATCCATTGTAAAATATTTCCCCTAAAAAATGAGATGATAAGAGGGTATAATAATGAGCCTGATACAAGGATAGAAGTGTGTGATCTAAGATTAGAATGAAGCATCGATCCTTAGATGCACTGCAATGCAAAACCCTTCATTATCTTTAGCCTTTCTAATTATCCTATATGGTAGTTGTGTTTCTTTCCCTTCACTATGTTATTTGCATATGACTGTGTGAAAAAGTTGTTGAATATATGGGCAACTAAGAGTGGGGGTGAATAAGTTAATTTCTTCTATCCTTTTTCACATCTGGAGTAACCAATAAACTTAATTAAGACAGATATAGCATGAAACATAAACATACAACAGATCACAAAATGAACACCAAATATGACGTGAGAAACCCAAGAAGGGAAAAACCAAGGAGAATGTTAGTTATCGATATAAAACATCGGTTAAGGTGATCTTTACAAAGGGTGGCTCACTACCAGATTGCTCATTGCAGGAGGGCTCACTACCTAGAAAAAGGCTCATTGTCAAAGAAAGAGAGAAAGAAAGAAAGAAAGAAAGAATCCACCACTATATCACAATCTGCAAAATCAGGTTGCTTTTGGTGCCTCAACACCAACACACTTTCACATATCTCCAACAATCAAATCTTTCATTTTCAATCTCGCATATCTTCAATAACAATGCTACACGTTTTCATACTAACTTGTCTAGATCATCCTCATATAAATATTGTCTTCTGGAAAACATAATCTTTTAGGTTGGCCAAGACAAAGATCTAAAATAGGTCAACACTAAACATTTTGATGGTGGGAAGGAATGAGAAGTAGACCATACCACAACACACATCAATGGTCAAATAAAAATGTTACAACCATTACAAATTCTGGATTCAATGCATGACTCACACATTATATTCAAGCCGTTACACATCCTCAAATTTTGGACTTAATCTGGACCTAAAAATCATTGCCCAATACACCAAAAATAAGAATTGAACCAAGATACACATGAATGCAATCGATCAACACCATATCCGATAGACAGAGCTATCCAGATCACCATCAACTCAAGTAATCCATGTTGAAACACATCTTCTAGATCACCAACACCAACAACATCAGAGATATCAATGGCAACCATTATGTTGACATCAATGACAACCAATCATAATCATCAACATCACATTTGTAACAAAAGTTAAATGAAGTTTTGATAAAAGTTCAAAGACAGTCAAAGGGTTGTGACAATGAAACAAACCCTCAGTCAAGAGCCTTAAGCAAGAAACAAGATAGACATTTACAAAAGTGCCAAAAGGTTTTAAGATAGAAAGATAAGATATCAAAGTCATTAGGAATGTATATCACCAGTCCAAGATGGATTTTGACAAAACCAAAAGTGTTGGGCATGCCTTTAACCACAAGGTCTGATGCAAATCAAAAAGGCTTTAAAGAGGATAACCAGAATGGTAGTCACCACACATGAATAAGACAATCCTTATTGACAAATGATAGCAGTCACATGTTTGAAAGAATGGAGGCCAAACATTACCAAAGTTGCAGTTACTGAATACAAAGGGTTCAGGACAGTTTCAGGGTCCAGATCACATAAAGACCAAGGACAATAGCATAGGCATAAAAAGTAGTATAAGCCTTTTTGAAGGCAGAGAATTAATTTCAAAAACCCAATACACAAAGAAGAAAGAGTTTGCAGTCAAGGAAAAAGTTTCATTCTTTTGACAGTCTTGTAGAATAGTTGCAACAAAGATAAACAATGAGTAATACAAGTTAGTGCAACAACCATTGTAGAAAGACATGAGTACAGAACAAAGCCTCAAAAAAGACAGTCACGGTCAAAAAGAACAGTGAATATTTCATTGTCACAAAGCACAAAACAAGAAAGGAATGCAAAGAGCTTGAAGCAACTTTCATGTCACTATTAAAAGGCAAAATCAGAGTTTTTACAATCACGTGAAATAATGAGATCTTAGTCAATATAGCAGTCCAATTATTACAAGAGTAGATAGTCATTGCAGTCCATCAGACATCAAAGACAAAGATTAGTATTTTTTCTTGGCATGCATCAGTAATAAGGACTTGTGATAGTGATGGAAAAGAGAAAATAAAAAACAGTGATAGTCAAAAGAGGGATTGTTGTACATCAAGATAGAAAGAGAGATTTAAAGGCTACGAGGAATGCATTCAAGTGCAAATCAAATCAAAGCAACTGCAGACTTCATACATAGTAAAGGCAGTGAGGGATCACATAAAAGACTATGCAGTGATTGATAATAACAATCATGAAAAGATGACAAAGAAAAGACATGATGTCAAGCTTCTATAAGCCTCTTTCAAAGTTATTGTCATGTTTTAAAAAAAATACAAAGGACAATAATTCTCAAGAGAAAAGATGCAATCCTCTTTTCAATATATGAATCATGGTCAAGGACATAGATTGCAAATCCAAGAAAGATTAGTTACAGGAGCAAAATAACCATTAGAAGACCTTAAACAATAAGGAACAAAGCTTCATATGGCAGTTTTTAAAGGGCAAAAAAGTAGTGATCTTGTCAAAGAAAAACATGAGCAACAATAACAGTGAGGTCAAAAGGCTCCAAAATTTTGATTATTATAAAGGTCATCGACATAGAAATGCTTGGTAGTGGTAATAAAGCTCATGAAAAGGATAATATATGCACAAGATAGATAGAGCAGTGCTCACAACCCATGAACAAGGATATTAGTGGCAGAGAAAGGCCATAGGGTCTTCAAAGAATAGCAAGGAACATCATATTGTTGCAACACTAAGGACAGTTTGAGTTTTGAGATAGAAACACATGGATCATTGTTGCAACAAGCTTCTTAAAGACATGGGGTCTAACACAACCTCATACAACACATGGGACAACCACAACAATTTAGATAGAGCCTCAAAATGAAGCAATGAATCCAAATAGCAACCATAGCAATGAAGGAATCATCATGAAGATACAAAAAGGGACAATAGACAGGGGCCATTATTGAGATAAAGGGTGGACAGTGATAAATAGTCATTCACAGTGACAAAATAGTCACACCCTTATAATTTCCAAAGGTTGTTTGATGGGAAAGTAAGGAATATAGCAAAAGGAAAAAGCCATTTCAATAGGTAGCGAAGGGATATAGCTATGTCACACCTTTGCATGGAATGAGAGGTATCATGACTGTCAAATAGTTCATTAAAGAACATGGCATAGAAGAGAAGTCCTGAGATGTTTGGAATTATCATTTATGTATCATGAAATAGGAGCTAGAATCCATTGAGTAAAGAGGAACACAATCATATGACCTTATGATAGTGAGCAATCATCATAGAATATCTGCAATGTTGCAGATATGTTGTTGATGATTATGAGTGGTTGTCATTGATGTCAACATAATGGTTGTCGTTGATGTCTATGATGTTCTTGGTGTTGGTGATCCGAAATATGTGTTTCTGAAATCTTTAATGCTCTGAAAGGTGTGTTTCAGCATAGATGATGTGTTGATGGATCAAATGTGTTGGTTATCAGATATGGTATTGATCGATTGTATTTATGCATATCTTGGTTATTATTATTTTTGGTGTTTTGGGCAATGATGTTAGGGTCTGGATTGAGTCCAAAATTTGAGGATGTGTAGCGGCTTTGGCATAACGTGTGAGTCATGTTTTGGGTCCAAAATTTATAATGATTGTAACATGTTGATCTGACCATTGATGTGTGTCGTGGTATGGTTTGCTTCTCATTCCTTCCCACCACTAGAATGATTAGCGTTGACCCATTTTAGATCTCTATCTTGGCCGACTTGGAAGATTATGCTTCTCAGAGACAATATATATATATGAGAATTATTGGGATAAGTTAGTATGAAAAAGTGTGACATTATTATTAAAGTTATATGAGACTAGAAAGGAAAGATCTAACTGTTGGTGATATGTGAGAGTGTGTTGGTATTGAAGCACTGGAAGCAGTCCAGTTTTGCATATTGTGTTTCAGTGGTGGATTATTTCTTTCTTTCTCTCTTTCTTTGGCAGTGAGCCTTTTTATGGGTAGTGAGCCCTCCTATAGTGAGCATTTCAGCAGCGAGCCACCCTTTGTAAAAATCACCTTAACCAATGTTTTATATTGAGACTAACATTCTTTGTGGTTTTCCCCAACAGATGATATCTTTGTCTCAATGATGAGGAATCCGTGAACCATATTTTTATACACTGTCCTTTTGTCCAACCTATCTGGGCTATGTTTTTCCAACATTGGGATTTGAATTGGGTATTCCAAGAGGAGATTCAAGATTGTTTCAGGAGTTGGTATTATAATACAAATAATCCAACCATAAGAAACTTATGGAAGTTTTCCTTTCCACATATCCTTTGGGGTATCTGGAAAGAAAGGAATAACAGAATCTTCAAGAATGATATTAACCCCTTTGAGGTGGTTTGGGCTAAGATAAAATACAATTTTGTTGACAATGTGATGGCTAGGGGAGATCATTACTGCAATAGTAAGGAGGATTTTGATGTTTTAAAAATTTGGAACATCCCAGTCGTCATGGACATCAACACCAACCAACTCAAAAGAAGGATGTGTTGCTAGTCTTTTCCTCCTAGTGATTGGTTTAAGGCTAACTTTGATGGGCCTGCTAAAGGGAACCCAGGGCCTACTGGCTATGGTGGAGTTATCCGGAATTGTGTTGGCTTTTGCATTGGAGCGGTGGCCTTCCCCTTGGGGAACTAGACTAATCATCTGGCTAAAGCTATGGGTGCCCTCCAAGGTATCAAATTAGCACACAATCTGGGAGTCAAATCATTATGGCTGGAGGGGGAATCTAAAACCATTATCAATTGCCTCCTTGGTAAGCACCAACCCTTGTGGACGATTAAAAATATCACTAATTCAATCAGGGAGATGCTTGAGGGTTTCGATCAATGCTACATTTCTCATGATTATAGAAAGGCCAACAAGAGTGTTGACTAGGCCGCCAATGAGGCAGTACGGAATGGGCAAATCAAGATTTGGAATAGCGAGGGGGAGCTCCCTCGAGTGGCATGTGACATTTTAAATTATGAAAGATATCATGGTAAGAAAGGCAGGATTTGATATCATTTCCCGAGATGTAGGGGTGGTCGTGGCATCATGAAACGATTTTGTATGCAACCGAGAAGGAGGTACATTAGTAATTGCCAGATCATCTCGCATGCTTTGTGGGTGTTTTTTTTCCTTTTGGAGCGGAAGCCTAAGAAATATCCATTGGCTTCTAGTGGCTTCTTCCCTGCTAATTAGAAATTCCACAATGAAGAGTGGTATTTGTAGGAAATTACAGTTGATAGAAATCGATAAGAAAATGGGAGGAAATCACAAGTGAATGGAAGCAACTAAAATTGATAAATGGCGGGACTGTCCCCAGGTCTGGGCTATGCTGCAAGCAGCAAAAATGACTGATTATATGGAGAGAATGCAAGAAAGATGACCAAAAATCACAAGGATTTTCAAAATGGGGTAGAATAAGGGCACCTTGACCATTGGTAGTAGGAAGGTCAAGGTGAATGAGACCATGATCGCTATGGCTACGAGTCTACCGATGGACAGTATCAAATTCTATAGGGATATGAAGCTGTCAAATGATGCAGTGAAGAAATTCCCTAAGGATGAGGAGGAGAAAGCCAAGCTGGTGAAGGGAAGTCACACTTACTACTCCCCTAAGGTAATTAAGATGATCTGGCGATGGGTTTTGTTTGCAATTATGGAATTTATTACTTTAGATGGTAGATTTACCAGGGTTTACAGCTATCATTTTGTTATTCTTAACCATTTTCGGTACAAGGAGAAAATTTCCATCCCCTATTACTTGTTCTGTGCCCTAAATGTTGGGATAAAGGATGCTATCTCCAATCCCAAAACCAATCCGGCTATGCATGAGGATCTTATGGTATTTTTGTACGACCACATCAAGAATACCACAGTTCAATTGAATATTGCAGAGGTTTTTGAGTCAGACGAGGAATTGGATGATTCAGATGATGATGGTGGTGAAGGTTATGACACTGAGGCTGATGTTGAGGATGACCCCCATATCACTGGGTCGAGCAAGAGAAGAAGAAAAATAGGGCAAGAGGATTAGGGTAAAGGGTCGGCTAGAAGGAAGAATAAGGGGGAGGATGATGAAAGTTGGTATGAGGAGGAAGACGAGACTGCAGATGATATGGAGATTGACAACAAGGAAGTTCAAATCCTCTCTAGCCAGAAGCGTAAGGGGAAAACTCTGAGAAATGAGGATGTGGGAGCTAGGAGTCTTTCACCCTTCTCTACTGGTTCTAAGGATAAGGGCTTAGCTGGGGAGGATACCTCCATGAAGGAAGCTAAGAGTACAGATTTGAAGGAGGTGGGTCTGGAGGTGAACTTGGATCCTGCAGAAGACAAGGCCCAGGATGGCTCCCATCTAGATATTGACCTATGTTTCAAAAATGACACACAAAGCTTCAACAAGGTTTTCCTATGGGTTTAGAAGGAAATAAAAAGCATAAAGTCCAATCAAACCCAAGAAGCCAGCAAAATTGAAACTTTAGAAGTTATTGGCACTGGTAAATTCAGCTCCCTTTATGATTGTTTAAGTGAGCTTACCAAGACAATCAATAACGTTGAGGAAATCATTAATGCCCAACGTAATAGCTTCCAAATATTGGAAAACAGATCTGGGGCTACTGAAAAAAGGATGGAAGGGGTTGAGAATATGCTCAAAAAGATTGGGGAGCAAAGTCATAAGATATTAAAGGTCGCCTTTGAAAGCATTAAAGTTCTTATCAACAAGCTTGAAAGTGATCAAGGGGAAAAGGCCTCCGGGGACACCACTGAGGTGAAGGAAGACACCCCTGAAGATAAGGAGACCGGTCATGGTAGAAGAACTCACACAAGCACCAGAAAAAAGCAAAGCCAAAGCAGAGAGATTGAGGAAATTAAGCAGACTGCTGATAACATGGAGCAACTAGAGCTGGAAGCTACCGAGCTGCTAAAGAACTTTACCTAGCCTTGGCTATTTATCTGTAGGTCCTGTTTGTTGTGTCTTTCTGTTGTTGGATTTTTTTTTTCTTGGTCAGTTGTCTTTTCTATGTTTGATGTCTCTTGCTTTTTCATTGTTCTTTAATGGCTATCTATTGATCTAATGTTGTAAAGGGTTTCAGGGGCCCTTCAAAACCTGTTTTCCCTTATTCAAAAACATTTTTTGTGGTTTCTCACTTCTTGGATTTTCCATGTCATTTCAATAGGCAATGAAGGGATATAGTTATGTCAGACCTTTGCATGGAATGAGAGTTATCATGACTATCAAATAGTCCATTAAAGAACACGACATAGACAATAAGTCCTGAGATGTTTGGAATTATCATTTATATATCATGAAATAGGAGCTAGAATCCATTAAGTAAATAGGAGCACATTTATATGACCTTATGATAGTGAACAATCATCATATAAGATCTACAAAATAGTGGCTCCAAGGTTCAATGCACATCATCCCAATCATAGTCATGGACATAGAGATTTGTAAGAGCTAGTGTTGTATCCCTACAAAGAAAACAATGAAGACTAGAAATTAAAGATAGTCATTAGAGGTTTGAAAAAAAACATCAAAAGACAAAGATGGTTGTGTACGATCACAATGGTGCAGAATCATAACACTGTCAAAGGAATTACAATTGCAACATTAAGAGCAATCATGTTACTGTCAACAATGCATGTTTGTAGTCACAAATAACAATATTGAACAAAACAAAAGGACAGAATGGGAGCTCAATCACAGTCAAATATGTCGTTCTATGATAGTGCAGTCGGGTGAAAGGTCATAGTTAGCAAAGCCATTTTTAATCACTTACTAGTGATAAAGCATGACCTGTCGATAAGGCTTAGAAAGGTTGAATAAAGTTGCGATTGATAGATGAAGATAGTAATAACATCAAAATAAAGGATGAACAATAATCATACATAGAGCAGTATATTGACAGATGAAGTTAAGGTACTATGAAATAAAATATATGACTTTGATCTCCTAGAAAGTATCCTATGCCTCATGAAAGAGAATCAAACCTCAAGATCAAACATAAGTCTTGTATCATGCAATTACCTGAAAGGATCAAATAATCAGTGTTAGTTGAAGAAATGAGAAGTAGAGTTCAAACTCATGCTAGCAGTTTGGTCCTAAAAAGGTAGAATTGTAAGGTGCAAGTAGCAGTTCAAGTGTGGTTGAAGACCACACATGGATGGAGTACCAATTGTGAAATGTCTTGGACAAATAAACCATCAGTTTGGGGTAGTTTTGGCACCTATTTTATAGGATTTTCAGAGATGCACGACCCCAAGGAGATATTTCATGCAAATTAAGGCATCTTTTAAGATCAAGTCAACTTCAGTTGAAGAGCATTTCAAAGGGACTTCATCTCGTTCATCTCAAGTTTGACTTTCAAGTCTTCTTCAATTATCTCTTAATTAGACTTAGGCCTTCCTTTCTATAAGGATTTCTCTTTTCTCTTGTTTAGGGAGTTCTTTTCTCTTTTCCTTTTGCACAACAACAAGGCACTGTAGACATTGTAGCTCATTTTGAAGCATTTCTGAGCTTGTAAAGTTATTCCTTTTAGTTTAATAAAATATCAGTAGTTGTTCCTTGTCTATGATTCTTGTTTACTTTCTTGAATGAATAAATTATGTGTTTCTCTTATGATTTGCATTCAAATCCTCTAGATTCCATTTATTCAAACATAGATGATGCAACAACAACATTATTAGTGCGGGTTATAAATTGTGCTCATTTGATTTTTAACAAGTTGAAGTTGTGAAAAACTAGTGTTTTGCTTCAAACAAATGATAAATTCAAAGCCTTCCTATGAAATATTTATGCATTGTGTGTTTTGATTTGAGTTGTAAGCAGAATTAGATCTTTATTACATTCGATTGTGAGTTTGAGTAGATAATTAGCCTTCTCATATTTTTGGTGCATCACCTCCTAAGATAGGTTTAAATTCCAATTATCCTTCTATCCCTTTTCCCATCAAAGTTAATTTTTAAGAGGTCCATCAAGAGAACTAGCTTGCTTTGGAGATTCGTTGTCATTTCAAGCAACCCACAGGCTTGAAGGTGTTTGCATGTTTCATGGGATTGTTGAGCTCTCAACTTAGCAACACGACGCAATCCTTCATGACAACACTAACAAGGGCTAATGTTTAAGTGTTATTTTTGTATGACTGTTACAGATAGGTTGGCACCATCATGAGGAAGAGAACATTGTTAGAGAGAGGTAGCATAGCTTTACAAAATTGAAGGCAAGTGATGGAAATTCACACACTCACTTAGGATTTTTCATTAAAAATAATTATTTGATGAATGCCCATGCATGCATTATCTTGAATGTTTGAAAAAAATAAAATTAGATTGCATTTAGTTAATGAAAATATTAACTATGTCCAATATGAATCTTGTTGATCTTATTTTGGGTAAGAATGGTATGCATATATTTTCGTAATACATTGGGATGATGTATGTTTTTATAGGAAAATATGTCTTAATCCAAAATCTCTCCTTAATATTTAAATAAATATTCAATAATTTATAGGGTAAGTGCAAGAAGTTGTGTCCACTTAATGTGGAAGTTTTAGACTTAGGAAAAAAGTGAAAATCGGGTGGAGTTTGTAGGAGACGAATTGGGACCTCGATTAGGCACGGGATCCTGAGCCCAAAATCAAACTGGATCTCGAGCCTGAAACCCCAAATGGGATCCTGTTTCGAATATATAATTTTTTTTTTTTTACGGGGTTGAGTTCATTTTTACCACACGGGATCCCGATTGAACCATTGGAGCCCTCCCCAAAAGCCACAAGCAAGCCACCAACAAGTCTTCTAGGTATGCCCTTTACCATTTTTTTTTCAATATTTCATATTTAAATTAATTTTTTAGTTTAAAAAATTAGATTTTTAGTTTAAAAATTAGATTTTTAGTTTAAAAACTATTTTTTTAGTTTAAAAAATTAGATTTTTAGTTTAAAAATTAATTTTTAGTTAAAAAAATTAGATTTTTAGTTTAAAAATTAGATTTTTAGTTTAAAAATTAGATTTTTAGTTTAAAAATTAGATTTTTAGTTTAAAATTTTAATTTTTTTAATTTAAAATATTTTTTTTTAGTTAAAATATTATTTTTTAATTAAAAAAATTAGATTTTTAGTTTCCAAATTATTTTTTCTAGTTTAAAAATTATTTTTTTACTTAAAAAAATTAGATTTTTGGTTTCAAAATTATTTTTTTCATTAAAAAATTATGTTTTTAGTTTAAAATTTTGTTTTTTTAGTTTAAAAATTAGTTAAATTTAGTTTGAAATTAATTTTTTTAATTATTGATAATGAATTTTATTTTTATGAATTGATTAGATTAGGATTTTTTTTTAATTGTTAATCTAGGTTTTAATGATAGTAATTTTTTTATAAATTATTTTTTTGTGGTTGATGAATGAATTTAATAAAAATGTTGAAAAACTTGAAAGGAAACCAAAACCAAAAAATAAAATCAAAACCAAAACAAAATACAAAATCAAAACAAAATCAAAATGAAAACCAAAACCAAAAAGTTACAATAAAATCGAAACTAAAATATTGTTAAAATTTACCAAAGTGAAAACCAAAACATAGAAATTTAACTAAAATGTAGAAAAACCAAAACCAAAACCTTCTTAAATGAAAATGAAAATGTTGAAAAACCAAAGTATAGGATCACATACATGACCATATGATCCATATGACCCAATATGACCATATAGGATCACAGTGGACCCTAAGGGGTCATATGTAGTCCTAAAGGGTCATGCATGTGTTCTAACATATGCGCGGCCCCTTAGGACCACATATGACCCCATAGGATCACATCACGTCCTAAGGGGTCATGCATGTGTTTTAAAATGTGTGACCCCTTAGGACCACATACGACCCCTTTTAACATCTAGTGTATACAACATACCCCCAATGACCACATAGTATCACATCACGTTCTAAGGGGTCATATTTAGTCGTAAGGGGTCACGCATGTGTTTTAACACATGCCTTAAACCCCTTAGTCCACCACATATGACCCCTTTTAACATCCTAGTATCCCAAGGGGTCATTTAATATGTGGTCCTAAAGGGTCATGTACACGTGTTCTAACACTTGTGTTCAACCCCTTACGACCACATATGACTCCATAAGATCATGCATATGTCCTAAGGGGTCATGTATGTGGTCCTAAGGGGTCACACATGCACGTTCTAATGTACATGTGTGACCTCTTAGGACCACATACATATGACCCCTTAGGACACTATGTGATCCTATGGGGTCATACATGTACATGGTCCTAAGGGGTTGAACGCATGAGTTAGAACACGTGCATGTGTAACGGGCCTTCAGGACCACATTGTGTTCTAAGGGGTCATATGTGATCCTAAGGGGTCATGCATGTGTTATAACCCATGTGTGACCCCTTAGGACCACATATGAGCCCTTTTAACATCCTAGTAGTGTATACTGAGATGTTAAAAGGGCTCATATGTGGTCCTAAGGGGTCACACATGTGTTCTAACACATGTGTGACCCTTTAGAACATAATATGGTCCTAAAGGGTCATCACACATGCATGCATTCTAACTCATGCGTTCAACCCCTTAGGACCATGTACATGTATGACCCCATAGGATCACATAGTGTCCTAAGGGGTCATATGTGGTCCTAAGGGGTCACGCATGTAAGTTAGAACACATGTGCATGTCCCCTTAAGCCATGTCCTATTTTCAAATTTATTCCCCTTTTAAGCCACATGTCCTATTTAGTTTGATTATCTTTCTTGCCACATGTCCCAATTAGGCCTACATCCCCTTAAGCCATGTCCATATTATAGCATGAGTTAGAACACGTGCATGTGTGACGGGCCTTTAGGGGCACATTATGTTCTAAGGGGTCATATGTGATCCCAAGGAGTCACGCATGTGTTAGAACACATGCGTGACCCCTTAGGACCACATATGAGCCCTTTTAACATCCTAGTAGTTGGGTCATAAGGGGTATATTGTATACACTACTAGGATGTTAAAAGGGCTCATATGTGGTCCTAAGGGGTCACACCTATGTTCTAACACATGCATATAATGTGGTCCTAAAGGGTCGTCACACATGCATGCATTCTAACTCATACATTCAACCCCTTAGGACCATGTACATGTATGACCCCATAGGATCACATAGTGTCCTAAGGGGTCACACATGTACATTAGAACACATGTGCTTGTCCCCTTAAGCCATGTCCTATTTTCAAATTCATTCCCCTTTTAAGCCACATGTCCTATTTAGTTTGATCCCATTTCTTGCCACATGTCCCAATTAGGTTTGCATCCCCTTAAGCCATGTGCATATTATAGCATGAGTTAGAACGCGTGCATGTGTGATGGGCCTTTAGGACCATATTGTGTTCTAAGGGGTCATATTTGATCCTAATGGATTACACATGTGTTAGAACACATGTGTGACCCCATAGGACCACATATGAGCCCTTTTAACATCCTAGTAGTTGGGTCATAAGGGGTATAATGTATACACTACTGGGATTTTAAAAGGGCTCATATGTGGTCCTAAGGGGTCATGCATGTGTTATTACACATGCGTGACCCCTTAGGATCACATATGACCCCTTAGAACACAATGTGGTCTTAAAGGGTCGTCACACGTGCACACGTTCTAACTCATGTGTTCAACACCTTAGGACCATGTACATGTATGACCCCATAGGATCACATAGTGTCCTAAGGGGTCATATGTGGTCCTAAGGGGTCACACATGTACATTAGAACACATGTGTGTGTCTCCTTAAGTCATCACCAATTTTAAAATTCATTCCCCTTTTAAACCACATGTCCTACTTAGTTTGATGTCCTTTCTTGCCACATGTCCCAATTAGGCCTGCATCCCCTTAAGCCATGTCCATATTATAGCATGAGTTAGAATGCACGCATGTGTGACGGGCCTTTAGGACCATATTGTGTTATAAGGGGTCATATGCGATCCTAAGGGGTCAGACATGTGTTAGAACACATGTGTGACCCCTTAGGACCACATATGAGCCCTTTAAACATCCTAGTAGTTGGGTCATAAGGGGTATATTGTATACACTACTAGGATGTTAAAAGGGCTCATATGTGGTCCTAAGGGGTCACACATGTGATCTAACACATGAGTGGCCCCTTAAGATCACATATGACCCCTTAGAACACAATGTGGTCCTAAAGGGTCATCACACATGCACGTGTTCTAACTCATGCATTCAACCCCTTAGGACCATGTACATGTATGACCCCATAGGATCACATAGTGTCCTAAGGGGTCATATGTGGTCCTAAGGGGTCACACATGTACATTAGAACACATGTGTGTGTCCCCTTAAGCCATGTCATATTTTTAAGTTCATTCCCCTTTTAAGCCACATGTCCTATTTAGTTTGATCCCCATTCTTGCCACATGTCCCAATTAGGCCTGCATCCCCTTAAGCCATGTCCATATTATAGCATGAGCTAGAATGCATGCATGTGTGATGGGCCTTTAGGACCGCATTGTGTTCTAAGGGGTCATATGTGATCCTAAGGAGTCACGCATGTGTCAGAACACATGTGTGACCCCTTAGGACCACATATGAGCCCTTTTAACATCCTAGTAGTTGGGTCATAAGGGGTATATTGTAAACACTACTAGGATGTTAAAAGGGATCATATGTGGCCCTAAGGGGTGACGCATGTGTTCTAACACATGTGTGACCCCTTAGGATCACATATGACCCCTTAGAACACAATGTGGTCCTAAAGGGTCGTCACACATGCACGCGTTCTAACTCATGTGTTCAACCCCTTAGGACCATGTACATGTATGACCCCATAGGATCACATAGTGTCTTAAGGGGTCATATGTGGTCCTAATGGGTCACATAGGTACATTAAAATGCATGTCCACGTCCCCTTAAGCCATCTCCTATTTTTAAATTCATTCCCCTTTTAAGCCACATGTCCTATTTATTTTTATCCCCTTTATTGACACATGTCCCAATTAGGCTTGCATCCCCTTAAGCCATGTCCATATTATAGCATGAGTTAGAACACGTGCATGTGTGATGGGCCTTTAGGACCATATTGTGTTCTAAGGGGTCATATGTGATCCTAAGGGGTCACGCATGTGTTTGAACGCATGTGTGACCCCTTAGGACCACATATGAGCCCTTTTAACATCCTAGTAGTTGGGTCATAAGGGGTATATTATATACACTACTAGGATGTTAAAAGGGATTGTATTTAGTCATAATGGATCACGCATGTGTTCTAACACATGTGTGACCCCTTAAGATCACATATGACCCCTTAGAATATAATGTGGTCCTAAAGGGCCATCACACATGCACGCATTCTAACTCATGCATTCAACCCCTTAGGACCATGTACATGTAAGACCCCATAGGATCACATAGTGTCCTAAGGGATCATATGTGGTCCTAAGGGGTCACACATGTACATTAGAACACATGCGCATGTCCCCTTAAGCCATCTCCTATTTTCAAATTCATTCCCCTTTTAAGTCACATGTCCTATTTAGTTTGATCCCCTTTCTTGCCACATTAGGCCTACATCCCCTTAAGCCATGTCCATATTATAGCATGAATTAGAACACGTGCATGTGTGACGGGCCTTTAGGACCACATTGTGTTTTAAGGGGTCATATGTGATCCTAAGGGATCACACTTGTGTTAGAACACATGTGTGACCCCTTAGGACCACATATGAGCCCTTTTAACATCCTAGTAGTTAGGTCATAAGGGGTATATTATATACACTACTAGGATGTTAAAAGGGCTCATATGTGGTCCTAAGGGGTCATGAATGTGTTCTAACACATGTGTGACCCCTTAGGATCACATATGACCCCTTAGATCACAATGTGGTCCTAAAGGGTCATCACACATGCACGCGTTCTAACTCATGTGTTCAACTCCTTAGGACCATGTATATGTATGACCCCATAGGATCACATAGTGTCCTAAGGGGTCATATGTGGTCCTAAGGGGTCACACATATACATTAGAACACATGCACGCGTCCCCTTAAGCCATGTCTTATTTTCAAATTCATTCCCCTTTTAAGCCATATGTCCTATTTAGTTTGATCCCCTTAAGCTATGTCCATATTATAGCATGAGTTAGAATGCATGCATGTGTGACGGGCCTTTAGGAGCACATTATGTTCTAAAGAGTCATATGTGATCCTATGGGGTCATGCATGTGTTAGAGCAGATGCCTGACCCGTTAGGACCACATATGAGCCTTTTTAACATCCTAGTAGTGTATACAATATACTCCTTATGACCCAACTTGACCTAATATATATATATATATACCATATAATATGGCATCATAGGTCCTATTCAATGCCATAATAGGACCTCTTAGGTCAAGTTGGATCTTAAGGGGTATATATTATATTTTATACACTACTAAGATGTTAAAAGGGCTCATATGTCATCCTAAGGGGTCACACATGCGTGACCCCTTAGGATCACATATGACCCCTTAGAACACAAGTTGGTCCTAAAGGCCCATCATACATGCACACGTTGTAACTCATGCATTCAACCCCTTAGGACCATGTACATGTATGACCCCATAGGATCACATAGTGTCCTAAGGGGTCATATTATGTGGTCCTAAGGGGTCACACATGTACATTAGAACACATGCGTGTCCCCTTTAGCCATGTCTTATTTTCAAATTCATTCTCCTTTTAAGCCACATGTCCTATTTAGTTTGATCCCCTTTCTTGCCACATGTCCCAATTAGGCCTGCATCCCCTTAAGCCATGTCCCAATTAGGATCACTAATGTTAAAAAGGGTTGAATATGTGGTCCTAAGAGGTCACACATGTGTCCAACCCCTCAGGACCACATATATATGATGGTCCCTTAGGACACAATGTCACCTTTTTAACATTAGTGTATACAACATACCCCTTATGGCTGGCCCAACTTGACCACATAAGATCTCACATTGTGTCCTGATTGTATGACCATCCCTTTAAGACACATATCTAGTATGTAATTAACTAATTATGACCATACCCCTTTTAACATGTACTATTACGACCATACCCCTTTAGCCACATGTGTGTCCTATTTAAAGTTTCTTCCCCTTAAGCCACATACATCATAACTAGGCCTATCCCATTAAGCCAATTGTCTAATTTCTAGTCTGACCCCCTTAAGCCATGTGTGCTAGCTAGGCCAATCCCCTTAAGACATGTGTCTTAAATGATTAATTACAAAATTTGTAGATGTTAAATTTGAAATTCCTATTCTAAGTAAATTAAATTAACTAATTACGACCATACCCCTTTTAACATACTAGTGTACATGTACAACATGTACCCCTTATGATGACAAAAGATCACATCATGTCCTAAGGGGTCATATATGGCATAATAGGACCTATTAAATACCATATTATGGCATAATAGGTCCTATTAACTATATGAAATTAAGTAATTACGATCAAATTTAATTTAATTAAGACCATCCCCTTAAGACACATGTAATTAGGACATTTGTCTTAAGGGGATGGTCATAATTATTTATTTAAAATGATCCCCTTAAGCCACATGTGTGTCCTATTTAAAGTTTCTTCCCCTTAAGCCACATACATCCTAATTAGGCCTATCCCCTTAAGCCATTTGTCCTATTTCTAGTTTGATCCCCTTAAAACACATGTCTTAGTTAGGCCAATCCCCTTAAGTCATGTGTCTTAAATGATTAATTATAAAATTTGTAGATGTTAAATTTGAAATTCCTATTCTAAGTATGAAACTAACTAATTACGACCATACCCCTTAAGCCATATGTGTGTCCTATTCAAAGGTTCTTCTCCTTAAGCCACACACATCCTAACTAGGCCTATCCCCTTAAGCCAATTGTCCTATTTCTAGTTTGATCCCCTTAAGACACATGTACTAGTTAGGTGAATCCCCTTAAGTCATGTGTCTTATGATTAATTACAAAATTCGTAGATGTTAAATTTGAAATTCTTATGTGATCATTTAAACATGTTCTTGATTTCATGTACACATCTATGTATATATTGTAATACCCTAAAATTGGTCACCTAAATCATGGGCCCCTAATCTCGACAACATCACCAAGGTCCTAACCAAAGGCAATTAAATCAACTTTGAGCACACAATTAATTAATTATTCAATCATTAAATGTCACATGGCAAGTGAATTATTCTATATTAATTAAATCATTTCAAGTAAACCATTTTGATCAATTATCATGTTTAATTTATTAAATATCCTAACATATTTAATTAATTAATAAATTTTCCATTTAATCATAAAAACTGAATTAATTTATTACAAAAGAGGAATCAATATGCAAAGCAAGAGTTAAATTGAAAATAAAATAAAATAATTGAATTGAGAGAGAAATCAAACTTGAGATATTATTTCTTCTTCTAAATTGAGATAACTTGAAATCAGAAAAGTAATTAATTGAATTATTAATCATTCTCTAAAATTGGAACTCAAAGCTTTTAGAAAAGAAGTTCAGTTGCATTGAAAAGACTCTTTTCTTGAATAAATCAAAGAAATCGCATGGAATCGCCTATTTTTATCACATTGCATGGAATTAATTGAATTTTATCTTCAATGCAAACTCAAACTTATAATCTGAATGTATTTCAATCAAACTATAATTGGAATCTATCTCAAGGTTAATTGAATCTGATCTCTCAATTATTTCAATTATCCTAAATTGTGCTTTTTCTTGAATAATCTCAACCACTCGTTGCTAATTGATCTTGAACGTTGGTCTCTCTTTTGATTCTCTATAAATTCGGCCTTCATCTCTCATTCAAAACACCATGGAGATTTATTGTTATTATGCAGTTTTTGCTCTGGAATCATTGAAGATATTGTGCTTGCTTTTTTTGAGATTATTGCATTTTAGTTTAGCTTTTTGCATATTTAGTTAAATTATGATTGCTTGAATTCATTTAGGTTACTATTCATCCATCTAGCATAATCTTGCATCCATTTAGCTTAATATCATGCTCATATAGATTAAATCCTTCGTCTTGGTGCAGTCTAGTCACTGGTATTGCTTATACAAATATGAGAGCAAGTCTATACTCGCATCTTTTAGAAGGCAATTGGTCAATTTGTGATGGTTTTATTATTCATGCTTATATCTGTCTAACCATACATGCAATGACTTAATTGAAGTGTTGTGTCTTACAACTTGCAGATGCTTATTCCACTTTTCACACACACATTTTGGGCGCCCACCGTGGGGCAAAAGACTACACCTTTCGGCTTCAAAGACTAACTTTTTTCTTATTTGTCAGATTTTTGATTTTTTGGATTTTGGTCCGTACAGTTACTATGAAATATCATACGAGATTCCCCATATGCCCAAATGACAAACTGTAGGTATCGTGCGATCTTGTATGAATTATCGTACGACTAGGTGAGAATTGTCATACGGTATTCTGCATTTTGGGTTTAAAAGCAAACTGCATCCTTCAGGTTCTTTATTGGATTTTGATCATACTAACACTGACCCTAGCTTGTCGTCTGTTTGTCTGAGGAATTTTCATAGCCTAATCAGTTTTTGTAGAATGCTTGTCGAAGATTATGCTTATCAAACAAAGATAATATGACTACTGATTCGTTGTCTTTGTAGGTTGCCTGAGGAGATTCAAGTAAACATTGTGTATTCTTTAAATTCATTTTTAGGCACCTAAACTGCTATATGGTTTATGAACAAATCTATCTTTTGTGTTTTAAGAAAATTTTGAGAGGTCGGAGAGTATGCTCTTGTCTGCACAGACAATCATAAATCTAGACCCTTGAGGCTTTTTCTAAGTTTGAGATTTGTGTACCTTTAGCGGGCCTGTCACAGTGGGAAAAAGTAATCACTCTGTGAGAACAACCCAAGTGAGTACATCTGGACTTGGGCATTCCAACTCACTATACTAAATAGGTCTCTGGTTGATTAAAGTCTCAGAGGACCGGATTATTTGAGTTTTCTCTTTGAGATCTCTCATATTGAGCATTTTGTAGGGTCTCGCAGTCTCAATCACGTTTACGTGACTACAACTTATTTCAGTACCTTGTCGGGCTATAGGCCTCAATCATGCTTGCATGACTTCAAGGGGTAATTTCAAATGAAATTCCTGACTAAGAACTATAAGATAGAGGCTACCCGATTCACCTCCAAAAGGGGGGATAATCTTTGTGCAAGAGAGATAGTAACTCTCCCAAGATACTTGCCATTTCGTGCCCCCATTAGCATTTGGAGTCGCCTAATACGGTGTTGAGAATCCATTGCATGAGACTCAGTGGTCATATTCTAATTAGCTATTGGGCGTGTACCTGAGTCTGTAAGCAAAGGTTTTCTTCTCTCACCAATTTCCATAGGGTTAGCGTGCTATGATTGAAGTCATTATACATATTGCATGTTCACTGTGTTTTCATCCCTGAAACTAAAACTGGAATAGCAAAACTAGAGAAAACAATAAACAACTTAGTGGTCAAAACTCTGTTCGTATCAAAAACTAGTCTATCTTAGTCGTCAAAACTCTATCCGTATCAAAAACTAGTCTACCTTAGTCATCAAAACTCTGTCCATATCAAAAATTAGTCTACCTTAGTCGTCAAAACTCTATCTGTATCACAAACTAGTCTACATCAGCTATAAAAAACTTAGTCCATCTCAAAACCAGTCATCGTCAATCATTGAAAACTCTGTCTGTCAGAATCTCATCTTTGTCTAGTAAACTATCGTACGAGTCTTCTGAAATATCATCCTACTGCCTACAGTTCATCATACGAGGTTTCATCAATCTTGACAGTTTGTCGTTTGAGCCTCTATTCTGTGTCGTACAAAATCTAATAAATTGTCGTCCTGGTTAGGGAAGTGTTGTTTGAGTCTCTATTATGTGTCGTACAAAAAATATTCATATCATCAGTTTATCGTCTGAGGTATACCCACCTGTCGTACGAACGTAGGCAGCAACTCGTACGAAATACTGTTTTCATCGTCCTGAAGCTATCAAACTGTCGTCTGGTCTTGTAAACCCTATCGTATGAATCTTTGATTTTGTTAGTTTAGAACAGTAAAATTTGCCTAAAAATAGTCTACAACAAGCATAAAACTAGTTATCATCATCATAAGCATAAACAACTCTAAACAATGTACTTATGTCGTGGTGTTGCACAATTTTGTCGATCATCTTTCAACTAGTTCAATCAACCATTTATTAAACTTAAGTTACTTAGATAATGTCTTACACGGGATAGATCGTTCCTAAAACCAGACCGAGTCTTAGTCAATCAAACTAATTTACTTAGATAACGTCTTACATAGGATAAATCGTTCCTCAAACCAGACTGAGTCTTAATCACTTCTCTTAAATTAAACTAGGTAACTTAGATCACGTCTTACATAGGATAGATCTTTCCTGAAACCAGACTAAATCTTAGTTGCTTCTCTCAATCAATATGTTAAATGAACAACTAGCTCCAAATTTGATCTTGACTTTTGCATCACAAACAACTCTAGGTCACATCAATCAATAAAAATGCCCACTCAAACCAAAAGTTCTCGTAAGAAAGCCGACAGAAGCCAAGGACCATCCTTTTCATATTAGGATAATCCATTTTATGTAGAGGACCTTGTCACTAATAAACCTTCATCATCAGATATACCAGTTTATGATCAACCCTTATCTCCCACCATATCTGGAACAAAATAAGAAAGACGAGCTGCTAAACACAATGCTTATGATGATCTTAGTATCCATGCTACTGATAGTGATTCCTTGTCAGGTGAATCTGAAGCCTCTGAACCTACTAAAATTGATATTCATAAATGACAAAAGGATAAAGATTTCTGAAAAATGATGAAGGTTATCATGGCTAGAGAAAAAGAAAACTATTTTCTAGAACTAGCAAAGCAAGGCGCTAAGCTTCCTACTAGTTATAATGTTGACGCCCTCATCACTAAAGAGGAAGAGACACCCTTAGCAATGGTAAACAAACAATTACAAGCATTACGGACTGAGATCATAGAACTGAAAAACAAGGATAAATCATCAAAACAATATTCTCTGGACACGATATGCCCATTTCCATTTGATAAAAACCTTTAGATGCCCCCATTTCCTTCACGAGTGGATATTTAGAAGTTTGAAAAATATGATGGCAACTCAAATCCTCAAGACCAAGTCAGATAATTTTGTGCTTTACGTATGGAGTTCATGCATGAACAAACATATCTCATGTGCCTTTTTCCCGAGAAGTTTAGGAGGGCAAGCTATGTAATGGTTCTCAAGCCTACCTATGGGAATAAAAACTTTTAAAGAATTAATCCAACTATTTCTACAACAATACTCCTATAACATTCGTCATCTTGTCACTATGATTGAGCTTTGTAATACCAAACAGAAAATAGGAGAGCCCTTTCTCACTTTCCTCCAACATTGGAGAAAGATGTTCTCTAGATATTCACGGCCTATTCCAGATTCTGTGAAGATGGATATCTTCATCAACAACTTGATCCCTGAATTAAAATATAGTATCCAAATGCAAGTATACCCTTCATTCAACAAATTGGTAGACAATGCCCTCATAATGGAATATGTGCTTATAAAGAAAGGAGATATCTCACTTTGGAAAGAAACACAACAAGGTTCTAGTTCCAAAGAAAAGAACAAATATTGGAAATATGGCAAAGACAACAACATAAATGTTGTTAATGACGGAGTGGTAGACACTGTTAAAGAAAAATTAAAATCCATGATATTTAATCTGGCTAGTGGCACACAAGCACTCAAAGAAGCTGAAACTGCAACAGAAAATCCTCCGAAGAAAGTAAAAGAGTGGTTTAAAGAGAAACCTTGGCTTTCAAAACCTAAACGCAACTTCACTCCTCTGTAAGAATCATACGAATCCGCTTTCAAAACTTTACTAGCAAATGATCTGATAACCTTACTAGACAATTCTAGGCCATATGATCCCGAAGTCAAACCAAAATGGTGGAGAGAGAATGAATACTATGAATACCATCGAAACAAAGGTCATAACACAAACAACTGCATGAAATTCAAGCATGAGATTCAAGATCTCATTGACGCTGACAAAATTGTTGTTAGAAATCACACTAATAATGCTGATCACAAAGCTTTTAAGGATCCCTTACCTATTTATGAACAAGGTGATTCCTCAAAGTCAAAAGGAGGTGCCAAACTTAATTACACCTATACCAATAATGACAATGTGATCAACATGATTGAGTCTTCCCAACCTGAATAATGCAATGTGATCATAATCAAAGATAAACAAAATGAATCACAAAATACAAATGTCGTGACCCGCGCTCAAAAGAAGGTTACTCTCCAAGGAGCTAGTTCCTCAACTCCTACTCAAACAACGTCAAACCTACCAACTTCTTCAAACAGACAAACAAATACAACCATGGCTAAATCCAAACAATTGCCTTCATCATTCTCTCTTGGTTATAGCATTGTCTAACAATTGAAAAGAACAAATGCTCAAATCTCCATCTTTGAATTGCTTAAAATCTCTTCTATTCATAAAGAGATCCTGGACAAAGCCTTGCTCACTAATAATGTCCTAAAAGATTTAGATATTGATCGGTTTCAATCTATAGTGGGTCACCTGACTTCACCTCATTATCTTACTTTCTCTGAAGAAGATGACAACTCACTGAATCACCCACATAACTAGCCATTGCACATTGAAGCTATGATCCATAAACATCGAGTTAAACATGTTTTGATAGATGGAGGCGCTAGGTTGAATATTTGTACCTATAATCTGCTTACACATCTGGGCTTTTATGAAAATGTCATTGATCTGGCCAAGAAAATAACAATCAAAGCTTATGATGAAGAAGAAAGAACCTCTAAAGGTCTGGTACTATTACCGATCAGGGTAGGACCTGTAGAAAGAGATGCTATTTTTCAAGTGCTTGATCTTCCTCTGTCATACAACATCTTACTGGGCAGGCCATGGATTCATGAAATGAAGGTAGTTCCATCTACATATCATCAGTGCTTAAAATTTCCTTATAACGGAGTTGAAGTCAATATTCCTGCTGATACAAACTCCCCCTGTAATGCATTAACAAAGAGTGTTGATACCTTTGTGCCTCATAATAGAGCAACCTCTATAACTGAAAGTTTAGAAACCTTGATGAAGGGCTTAGAAAAGAAATTGAAAATTACAAATACTGGCATGGATGGATACAAGATAGAACCAGTACTTTCACTAATCTCTCTCCCTCCATCACCAAGACAGTTAGGAAAACCATCAGAGGTTATGAAGCCACAAACTTCAACTCCAAATGTCATTTATGATGGTCTCTTTGTACAATCCTCTACTTCCTTTGTAGATGAAATAAAAGAGGATGATGTTCTCAAATGGATTTTCAAAGAAGATAGTGAAAACAAAGAAGTACGACATTGTGAGATTTCCCCAACACAATATGGTCCAGGATATAAAATGATTCAACGCATGGGATATTCAGGTACCAGTCCTCTGGGAAAACATCAAGAAGGTATTGTTGAACCTATTCAGCTACAAACTAAGTCTACAAATGATAAAGTTGGACTGGGATACAATCCAGGAAAGACATCAGATCGGAAACATACTTCCCATCATCAGTCTAAGTGGAGGAAAAAGATACTGCCTTCAACATCACATGAAGTAAACACTCAACAGACTCAAGAAGAGTATGAAAAAGAACAAGAAGAACTAGCAATCAAGAGAGAGGAAACAATCGGTACTCAAGTTCCAATGGTATCAGCTACAACACCACAAGGAGTAGAAGTCTCAAAGGATATGAGAGGATAGGTAGAAAGAATCAAAGAATTGTTTGCACCATTGAAAATTCCAGTCACATACACTAGTAGACAACAAGTAGAGGATTCAAAAACTGACTCGAATGAGTATGAATGGGGTCCAGATCATCTCTTAGATACATCTATTACAAAAACTCTAGAAGAATCTAATGATATCACAAATGACACACAAGAGCTGATACGCTTAAAGCTACAAACAGAGATAGAAGAAATCAGGCTAAAAAGACAAGAAGACTATGAACAAAAGCTAAAAGAATGAAAAACATGAGAAAATTATTTACCTACTATATCTCCCTCTAATAGAACAAAAAAAATCAGGTATGGAACTACACAAGAAGAATTGGAAGCTACAGAAACAAAACCAGTCATTAGTCCAGAAGAAATTGAATAGAGTAGAAGACAGAGATTCACCGAGCCATCAAGGTTATGTCAACAAGTATGTCTAGAACAAAGTGATAAATTAACTAAATCATGAAGGAACTTGCAACATCAAAGATGTAGGTATTGACACTATATATACTTTTACTCAATCGCATGAAGAAGAGTCATGAAATTCATCCTATGACTCTAATGACTCTGACAATAGTTCTATTTATGACAATACCTATTCAACATTAAACTCTGACTCCTCTGTCATGAATGTTAGGAATATGTCTACTGATCCTGTTGCTGTCAAAGCATGATATGTATTCCAATTTGGCGTAGAAAACTGTGCTACGAGTAGGTCTATTGGATTTGGTCAACTTAATATTAACATGCACTTCAATGATCATGTTGTAACTCTTCCTAGTCTCGAGACATTTACACAAGGTAGTCTTCTAGAACTCGACTTGTCGGTCCGAAGTTGTGATGATAATACCGTGAACTCCCTCGAACCTATTCAAACTTTATCTTTGGTACATCCTGAACTAATTGGCTATAGTCTACAAAACCAACCTATGAATGTACCTATCTTTGCCAATGACTACATGTTAGCCTACTACCTTAATGCAGTTGAACCAATGGACTCTTCCACCAGTGAACAAAGTGAGAACATGACTGAAACATATATCAAGTATCTTAGTCACAAATAAAATAAAATAAAATAAAAGATCTGATGGCGAAAACCACATTGTGGCGGTGTCAGAATCAAAGATAGAGAAAATAAAGGACGTACTTAAGGGTGAAAACTTCTCTGAGGCACCTGAAGGTGAGATACTTGATATACTGTCAGGTCACTTCCAAGAAAGGTCTTCTATATTGATTGAACCAACTCAGCTAGTAAATATTGGGAGTTAAGAGACACCACATATCATCCACTTAGCTCAATCATTATCAACAGAAGAGTTAAAAGATTTCAGCAATCTCTTTTTAGAAAAGAAGATCAACTTTGCATGGACATACTTTGATAGGCCAGGCCTAGATCCTCATATTATCATGCACCATCTTTCTATTATACCAGGAGTTAAACCAGTCAAGCAAAAACTCTGTAAGATGCACCCTCATGTGGCACTGCTAGTTAAGGCTGAGCTAGAAAAATTGCTAAAAGCTGGATTTATCAGAGCTATAGACTATGCAAAATGGATTTCAAAAATAGTACATGTATCAAAGGCAGACAAATCTATTAGGGTTTGCATAGACTTCAGAGATCTCAACAAAGCTTGTTCGAAGGATGGCTTTCCATTGCCTAACATTGATATGATAGTGGATATGACTATTGGATATGAGATGTACTCATTAATGGATGGATTCTCCGATTATAATTAGATCACAATTGCTCCTAGAGATCAAGAAAAGACAACTTTCACCTATGCATGGGGAACCTTTTGTTGGAACGTCATGCCATTTGGGCTAAATAATGTAGGAGCAACTTACCAAAGAGAAGTAACTACTATTTTTCATGATATGATGCATAAAAACATGGAAGATTATGTTGATGACACTTTAGTAAAGACCATGAAGAGATCCACACATATTCAAGAGCTAGGCCTCATACTAGATAGAATGGAAAAATTCAAGCTCCGACTAAATCCTAAAAAGTGTGCATTTGGAGTAACATCAGGGAAATTGCTTGGTTACATTATTTCAAAGAAAGGAATTGAGGTTGATCCTGAAAAGGTCCAAGCTATAATGGAAATGCCACCTCTAAAGAATATTAGTCAAATGAGAAGTTTACAAGGACGTCTCCAGTCAATAAGTCGCTTTATTTCTCAGCTAGCAGATCACAAAAGTATTAAGGAAAGGAATAACATACAACTAGGATCAGGAATGTGAACAACACCTTCAACAAATCAAGGAATACCTGTGTAATCCACCAATTTTGATGCTACCGATTAAAGGTAAACCATTGATTCTATACATATCAGCTACCAATTCATCACTGGGGGCACTTCTGGCACAACAGGATGAAAATAAAAAAGAAAGAGCTATATATTATATAAGCAGAACTTTGGTGTCTTATGAAATGAACTATACTATAATAGAAAAAGCATGTTTGGCATTATTCTTTGCATCACAAAAATTGAGACACTACATGTTAGCACATTCCATCAAGCTAGTGGCTAAGATTGATCCGCTCAAATATCTTCTCAGCAAAACAACACTTATAGGAAGATTGGCTAAATGGGTCATGGTTCTTACATAACTTGATATTGAATATGTAGAACACAAAGCCATTAAAGGATAGGCCATTGCAGATCAACTTGCTGATGCTCCACTTGAAGACACTCAACCTTTGCACATAGAATTTCCAGATGAATCTATCATGCACCTTACTCAACTATCATGGAAGATGTTCTTTGATGGATCTTTCACTCAACATAGTTCCAGTCCTGGAATACTTTTTATTACTCCTAAAAAATATTCAATCCCCAGAGACTTATAAGGTTCTCTTCCCTTGCACAAACAACCTTGTAGAGTATGAAGCTTTGGTAAATGGGATCAAGTTGGCTATTGAATGGAAGGTTCTGGAATTACACATCTATGGATATTCTCAGCTAATCATCAATCAAATCAATGATACATATCAGACTCGAGATGAGAAACTAATGCCTTATAAGAGAATGGTTGATGATCTCAAGAAATATTTTACTTTTGTATCATTCCAAAAGATCCCCAGATCAACAAACAGAGAGACAGATGCTATGGCCACCTTGGCATCTATACCAGAGTTACAAGAATCTAATTTTCACTTTGAATTCTTGGTGGAAGAGTTACATTACCCTACCTATGATTCTCCCGAGTCCCAGATGGTCTGTTCTATTATTGGACATGACTCATCTCGCTACAACCACATTTTTTTATTCAATCGGTAATTGGCTGAAGCCTGAATAGCTTTTGGCTAGAGTTATGAACCCGTGGAGACACAGTAGGGGGTCCCATCCCCATTACATATCTTTGAATTATTATTATTATTATTATGTTTGATTAGATTGACCCCAAGACCTTCCCCATCCTATGGAAGGCCAAGAGTCACAACTTAGAATTCCACTTTAGATGTCCCTATTGGGAATTGAACTTGGGTCTCCACAGTGAGAACCCAGTGTTTTAACCAGTTAAGCTCAACCCCTTGGACCTCGCTACAACCACATTTACTCTTATCTGCGTGACCAAATTGTCCCTGCTAATCTTACCCATAATGAGAAAAGGAACCTAATCCAAAATGCTTGACGGTATGTCATCATCGCTAATGATCTATTTAGGCGAGGTTTGGATAGTAATTTGCTTAGGTGTCTATAAACTAAAGAGTTCCAATGTGCATTATCTGAAGTCCATGAAGGTATTTGTGGATCTCATTCAAATGGTGTAACTTTATCTCGGAAACTACTAAGGACTGGTTACTACTGGCCAGATATGGAGAAAGATGCTATAAAGTTTGCTAAAATTTGTGAGAAGTGTCAGCTACATGGGAATCTCATACATGCTCCAGCAAGGGATCTCATACCCTTCATTATACATTGGCCTTTTCAACAATGGGTGTTTGATCTCATTGGCCAAATATATCCTACATCATCTAACAGACACAAGTTTATTATAACTGCCATTGAGTACTTCACTAAGTGGGTGAAGTGGTTCTGCTCATCAAATCAACTGGTAAACAAGTAGCTCTGTTCATCCTTAACTATATCATCTGTAGGTATGGGATATCTTCTTCAATTGTGACTGATAATGGAGGACAATTCAAGAATAAAGATCTAGACGAGCTCTATGAAAAATTCAAAATCAAACAACATTGGTCATCCATATATTACCCTCAAGGTAATGGACAAGCTAAAGCATCTAACAAAAATCTGCTAACTATCTTACACAGAACAGTAAATAAATCTGGAAGGAATTGGCATATGCAGCTCAATCCTGCATTATGGGCTTATAGAATAAGTATCAAAACACCTAATAGGGCTACACCTTTTTCTTTGGTGTATGGATCCAAAGCAGTCTTACCTATTGAGGTGGAAATACCATCTTTAAAAGTTTCTTTGCAAGGTCTCATTACTTATGAAGAGTACAGAATATCTAGATTGCAAGAACTCGAGTTACTGGATGAACGTCAGCAAGTGGCGTTTGATCATCTGAGAGTGTATCAAAAGAGAATGTCTAAAGGATATAACAAGAAGGTTCGACAATGAGAATTTCAGGTTGGTGACCTTGTTCTGAGAGAAAATCCTAAAAATCAACAGTTTCGAGACAAAAAAGGGAAGTTTGAACCCAACTGGCTGGGTCCCTACATCATTACTGTAGTCTTTGGCTCTGGTGCCTATCAACTCTCAACATCAGAAGGAGAACAACTCCGTGAACCGATCAACACCATCCACTTGAAAAAATTCTTCACTTAGTATTTTCTGCTCCAGCAACCTGTACAGCTGAAAAAGTCCTGGAAAAAAATCCTAAAAATCCTAAAATGTCTTGAAAAAAAAGAGAGACAGAAAAAATCTTTTCCAAGCAGGTGAAAACTTGGCAAACAGGCGCCTCTTGTACTCAAGCGCTCCATCTATCAACACAACATTGGCATTTCCTACTTTCTTGCATCTTTGATTTCACTTGTACATATTGTTTAGTCGCTTTTGTGACATCCTGGTTCTTTTAGAGCCCTCATGGTTTGAAACTGATCAATGTCCTAGTCTTAGGGTAATCGACCGAGCATTTTACGTGTCCTTCATCTTTTCGTCAGTGATATTTGGTCGTCCAATTTGAGTCAGTCACCTATCTCCTAACTACTGAAGAGTTTTATCACTGAGTAAACAAGCAAAACAACATTACTAAAAACAATCACTAAACAACTTGAGATATGCGTGACAATTTCTTTGTGTTGTCTTTTATATTGGTTTTTGATTATTATTCCCTCTGAGTAACTTGAGGAAGTCTACATTGACTAAGAGGAGAAGGGATTGGGGGGATAATATTTTCTTTGTTTTCTGCTTGTAGGAATGATTCCAATGATCTGGAAACATCTAATCAGCTGGGTGTCTGTGATAAGTACCTTCACATCAAGGTGAAATCACCACACATACCTCGATTCCACTTATTTGTATGCTACAGGGAGGTTGGCATCATTTCTTTATCTATTTTAAGGGAATTTCTTTAAATGTGCAATTTGGATGCACGCGTAATCTATCTAAGGATATGAACGAAAAAAGGGTCATTGCGGACAAGATAATTAATATTGCACATGAAAAGAAAGCAACTCTATTCTGCCTGTTATGTTTGTAAACGCTCAGTGATGAAAATTAAGCATTCCAAATCTAGTGACTAGGTTTTAGGTTGCATTCATTCTAAATTTTATGCATTTTGAGTGATTTCGATATGATAACAATGATCTCTTTATCTTCTGAATGATAGTTTGAAGCATCATCATTTCTCGGCTAAGTGGACTCTTTTTCATCATTTATTCGATCGAGTACTCGTGTATTGAGATGTTAGCTGCATACATAAGAATATTATATAGATCCATATATTTCATTATATACATTCATTTGCATTCATATTATCGCATAGAAAAATGAAAAAAATTGCATTACTAGTTACTCATTTTTATCATTTATTTGCATATGAAAAGAAACAAAAAAACTAAAATAAACATCCATAATAAACAAATATGCATACATATAGAATAAAGCATAAAGAAAAACATCTCATAATCAATCAACACAAGTACAATGAAATCAAATGAAGATCTCATATATATCATAAATATCTCAGAGTATGAATGATATCAACTATCATATACAATGTCTCATCGAAGCAAGAATCGTATAGGCTACAAAAAATGGGGTATATAACAAAATCTAGGAGCTATAAAAAATCTATCTCTTTGCCTCTCCCTCATTGCCAGGTGGTGGAGGAGGTGGAGCCTGCTGACCAGCATCCTGCCTAGGTGCCCGAGCTCCCTTAGATTGAGCCATATACTGAAAATATGGGACAACCTACTACACTACAGGAACTGCTACACTATAAGCTGCAACATAATAAGCCACTCGGCTAGTCTGATGCAACACCTCCTACTAAAGAGCGTCTCGCTTTGCTTGCATCTCACCAAGCTGATGATCGTGCTCAGTTCTAACCTCCGCCAACTATCGATCTTGCTCTGCAAGCTATGTCTGAGCCACTGTCAACTGTGACTGCAAACCTGCTAATCTGGCTCTCATTGACCGTAGCGGGTCCGCTACCCCCTACTCTCTCACAGGCTCTCTTCCTCCCTCCTCGCCTCCATCTCCACCCTACTCATCCCTTCGCTATTGCACCTATCTAGGAGCTGCTCGCTCCTCCTCTCCTCCACCCTCTGTTGCCCTGGCACCACTAGCCCCCACACCAATAGCTCCAAGGGATCCACCCTCCCCTCTCTGCTACTATCTCCCCCCAGTTGGTACTCTGCTGCTGCTGGCACCAAGATCACCACCTGCTCGCCTAGAACCCGCTGCCTTCCGTCCCTATGCCTGTCCCTGTACCTGTGCCTATGCAGGGGCCTCATCCTTAGCCTCCTCTATGAGAGGCGCATGCTCTGCCAGATCTATAAATCTAGGGAAGGGATGTCTCTCAAGCTAGTCCTTGTACTAGGGAAATACCCTCGCATCTACAATGTCCTCCAGATAGTCCCATCGCTATCACCGCAATCCGACCATCTCCTGCATGCTCAATACATAGGACAACTTATTGGCCCATTCTTGTCTCTCCTCATCACCATATCGAGCGTAGGCAGTGAACTCCTGTGATATCCCCTAAGGCCTTCCATATTGCCTCATAACTCTCAAAACCGCGAATCGCTCAATGATGGACACCGATCTCCCAATAAGAGGACGAGTCATGAACATATCTCTCCGTTGAGCTCTCCAGTCATCCCACAACTCTAGACCCCTGTACGGTCTCCATACTATAATGATCAGATCATCAAGCTATCATCTCCAATACTCTGACTTACCGAGATGGGACTGAGTAACATATCCAGAATATCTATAAACAATCGACTGGTGTGGATCTCTGGCATCATCCACAATCGGTCTATAAACTGGGATATGCTCCCATGCCCATATCTGAAGAACCAACACTCCTGTTGCCATGCTCTTCTCTTCCCTGTATACAATCTCGTGCATCTCATGATACATGTAGGCTAATAGGAAAGATCCCCACCCTAATCTCTTAGGCTCAGTCAGTAGTCTCTCCAGCATCCTAGCCCACCCACATAGAAACCCCTGTTGTCCCCTGTTTGGCATAATGAAACAACCAATGAAACCTACTAATACACATGCCAAGGGAAATTGCTCACTATACCTAGCCATCATATCATCCCAAGTGATAGCCTGCTCCAGAATGTCCTCATCATGAAATATGCGTCTCAAGGCTAAGGCACTAGGACGCTGAGCCAAATTGTAGTCAACCTTATCCCTAGCAAACATAATCCTCAAAATCCTGTAAACATCCTCTGGCATAATAGTCATCTCTCCAAGTAGATGAAAGGTGTTATGCTCAGAATGGAACCGCTCAACAAGTGTAGTAAGCATCCCGTGATTCAAACAGATATCAGGCATATCTAAAAGGTGAGTAAAGCTGCATGCATCAATATGTGCTCTATCTACATCTATCAGCTCGGAGATTAGCCTCATCGTAGGAGGATAGACACACCAAAACATGATATGTGGCAATTGAACCTGCAAATATCAAACAAAAGAGCATCAACAAGTCATCCCAATTACGCTACAAAACATGTTAAACATCATGCAAATCCAAATACACCAAATGCCAAATCAAAATTTCATGTTGTAAACCTTAAAAATGCTCCCTATTTTCCATATGACATTTCATAGTGTAAGCGGAAACTTGTACCAGTCAAGAATTCATATCACATGATAAAAGACTGTCATATGACAAATTTCATAAATTCGCACAATAATATGGGCTATCAAGCAAACTCTTGTACAAAAATTCAACAAAAAATTAAAATTGATGAAATGCAAAGGCTTAAGATTAGTCACTTACTGTTGGCTCATAGTTTCACGATCGATTATGTCGTCTCTGGTGCTCGAATTGATTCTCCTGGATCAAAATGACCATTTTTCTTTGCAAAAGGATTTTCAAATTTCAAACTTGGAGAGGTTAAAATGAATTAAAAATGACACTTGGACCCCTTATATAGCCAAAACCCTAATTTTCCAACATGCTCCAATGGGCATGAAAACTGTACCCTAAGCTAATTTGCCCGTTTTGATTCCATTTTCGGGATCAAAATCAAAATACAAGATCATTCTCCTAGTCAATTTCACACAACTTATACCACATAGCGCTTTCATCAAATGCTCATTCTTTTCTTCAATTTGCACTCAATTTCTCATTAATCAATGCTACATCTTCAAATATTCCTTTAAATCATTCTTTGTGCTCAAATAATTATTATCACCAACAATTGCCTATAATTATCATGTACCCTTGCTATCTTTCAATTTCACTCCTGAGGGGGCATACTCATGACTTCATGACCTCACATCTTCAATGTCGAGAAAATTTTCAAATCTTCA
Source organism: Cryptomeria japonica (assembly GCF_030272615.1). Taxonomy (NCBI): domain Eukaryota; kingdom Viridiplantae; phylum Streptophyta; class Pinopsida; order Cupressales; family Cupressaceae; genus Cryptomeria; species Cryptomeria japonica. The sequence continues at coordinate 497,368,270 of NC_081409.1, read as the reverse complement.
TCAAAAGTCAAGCAAAAAACTTTTCAACTAAATATAATCAAACAAGACCTTATCGCTAAGGGCATCTCAACTTCATCGCTTCATATCAAGTTGAGATCTCTCGATCATCTGAATCAAATCAATCACTAGGGGCATCTCAGCTTCATCGCTTCATATCAAGTTGAGATCTCTCTATCATCTGAATCAAATCAACTTGATATTGTCTTCATCTGAATCAGTCTCTTAACGTTAATTAGTTTTATCGCTTTTTCATCAAGTTGATTATTTGTTTAAACTCAATCAAAAGTTTAAAGAGTATCTTTGATCACACGCTCAATCTAAGCAGGTGTTCAGTTTCATTGCTTCAAATCAAGATGGACAATTTATCTTCGCTCATCGTGTCTTGATCCATCAAGTTCAAGATCGATTTTATCTTCACTCATTGTGTCTAGTTCAATCAAGTTCTAGATCAGTTAGATCTGCTTCTTGATCACTCAAGTTCAAGTTCGGTATCTTTGCTCTTCGTCAGTCCTAGTTCAATCAAGTTCAGGATCGGTATCTCTTTAATCAACTCTGTTTAGTTTCATTGCTTCAAAATAAGCTAAACACCTCGCTCTTCATCTGGTTTGTGATCAATCAAGTTCAGAACTGGTATCTCCTAGACATCAACTATTCTTTGAACCAATGCACTACTCACACATTAATTCAAAGAGGGGCAAATGTAATACCCTAAAATTGGTCACCTAAACCATGGGCCCCTAATCTCGACAACATCACCAAGGTCCTAACCAAAGGCAATTAAATCAACTTTAGCACACAATTAATTAATTCTTCAATCATTAAATGTCACATGGCAAGTGAATTATTCTATATTAATTAAATCATTCCAAGTAAATCATTTTGATCAATTATCCTATTTAGTTTATTAAATATCCTAGCATATTTAATTAATTAATAAATTTGCCATTTAATCATAAAAAATGAATTAATTTATTACAAAAGAGGAATCAATATGCAAAGCAAGAGTTAAATTGAAAATAAAATAAGAGAATTGAATTGAGAGAGAAATCAAACTTGAGATATTATTTCTTCTTCTAAATTGAGATAACTTGAAATCAGAAAAGTAATTAATTGATTTATTAATCATTCTCTAAAATTGGAACTCAAAGCTTTTGAGAAAAGAAGTTCAGTTGCATTGAAAAGACTCTTTTCTTGAATAAATCAAAGAAATCGCATGGAGTCACCTATTTTTATCACAATTGCATGGAATTAATTGAATTTTATCTTCAATGCAAACTCAAACTTATAATCTGAATGTATTTCAATCAAACTATAATTGGAATCTATCTCAAGGTTAACTGAATCTGATCTCTCAATTATTTCAATTATCCTAAATTGTGTTTTTTCTTGAATAATCTCAACCGCTCATTGCTAATTGATCTTGACCGTTGGTCTCTCTTTTGATTCTCTATAAATTTAGCCTTCATCTCTCATTCAAAACACCATGGAGATTTATTGTTATTATGCAGTTTTTGCTCTGGAGTCATTGAAGATATTGTGCTTGCTTTTTTTGAGATTATTGCATCTTAGTTTAGCTTTTTGCATATTTAGTTCAATTATGATTGCTTGAATTCATTTAGCTTACTATTCATCCATCTAGCATAATCTTGCATCCATTTAGCTTAATATCATGCTCATATAGATTAAATCCTTCATCTTGGTGTAGTCTAGTCACTGGTATTGCTTATACAAATCTAAGAGCAAGTCTATACTCGAATCTTTTAGAAGGCAATTGGTTGATTTGTGATGGTTTTATTACTCATGCTTATATCTATCTAACCATACATATAATGACTTAATTGAAGTGTTGTGTCTTACACCTTCAGATACTTATTACACTTTTCACACACACATATATATGTATTCTTGATCATTTATTTGTCTATAGAGCTTGTATGTATGTGTATGTAGATTGGACATGTTTTTAAATTATTTATAATTTATTCATGTTTTAGTTTCAAAAGTTAGTTTTGAAATTTTTATTTGATTTTTAATTAAATGTATGTATATATATGGAGAGCTCAAATTACATACACATCATCATGGATGAGTTTGATATAGAAGGTTTGCTTAATGCAGTAGAGGCTCCACCCCCCAGATGACCCTGCCCATGGTGCAACACCTCCACCCCACCTCCACCCTCTCCCCACTTCCACCTCATGGTTTCGATGAGGCTTGATATCGAGCTATTATTGATGAGAATGTTGTTTTCATACAAGGAAAAGTTAATGAGATCCTTAGATCACTACATATGTCCCCACACACGTAGCGTTTATTGGTACAGTTAGGTTTATAGATGCGGAGCTTGATTCACATCGAGCATGGAGAGAGGAGAGATGCAGGTTTTATTCTGATGGCCTCTCCTATAGGGATATTTTGGACTTAAAAATAGACAAAGCTCACTTAGCTCCATATTTTTCAAACCCCGTCATAGGTGAACCCATTCCACCGAACAAATCCCGCATACCCATGGGGTGGTGTACACATTGGGGCATGGCTGATAATTTTTGGGATCGGTGGTAGATGGTATTTGACTCCCCACCACATGCCAACTTAGAGTTCCCCTTATACTTTTTGAGAAAATTATATACAGAGTTTGTTTTGGGTTTAAAGCCCAATTATTTTAATATTAGAGCATTCTAGGGTGTTGGTGGTGGCATGTCACAAGACAGGTTGGGGGCACGTATTGACTCCAATAGACCTGCCCATCGCCAGGCCATTGTGGTTCCTATTCCTGTTATACCTATGACTATTTATCAACGTTCTGTTATCTCCACATTGGACTCATTAACCACACTCACTGGTAGCCTTAGTGAGCAAACATTTGATTTGGTAGGTGGCCACATTGACACTGGCGGAGATGATCTAGGAGGTGAGGATGATGTTGACATGAGTACAACCATTCCACGTACATCAACACCTCATTTTTGTAAGAGTTGCCATCGACTATGCTATGGGCCCTGTGATGGTCCACACCTTGCTTCGAGTTCACATCATGGTCCATCCTCTTTAGCCGCACGAGGAGCATCCATTGATCATGATAATATTGGTTCATATGTCAATTTTGTTTGTGCCAACGATCATCCAACAAATCATGATTCACGTGGTAAACAAGTATGGGGTCTTGTACACATACAATTTGTTATATATATTTAAATATATATAGATCTCTCTCTCTCTCTCTCTATATATATATATGTATATGTATGTGCATATATATATATATACATGTACATATACATACATGTATATATATATACATGTACATATATACATACATGTATATATATACATACATGTATATATATACATACATGTATATATATACATACATGTATATATATACATGTACATATACATATATACATATATATATATACATATACATACATACATATATACATGTATGCATATATATACATGTACATATACATATACACACACACACACACACATATATATATATACATACATACATACATATATATACATGTACATATATATATACATGTACATACATATATATATATATATATATATATATATATATATATATATATATATATATATATATATATATATATATATATATATATATATATATATATATATATATATATATATATATATATATATATATAAATTGGTCATCTAAACCATGGGTCCCTAATCTCGACAACATCACCAAGGTCCTAACCAAAGGCAATTAAATCAATCTTGAGCACATTATTAATTCTTTAATCATCAAATATTGCATGGCAATTCAATTACTCAATATTAATTAAATATTTATTTAATTAATTGAATCATTCCAAGAATATCATTTTTTGATCAATTATCTTGTTTAGTTTATTAAATATCCTAGCATATTTAATTAATTAATAAATTTGCCATTTAATCATGCAAAAGAGAAATTAATCTGAAAATAGAATAAAAGAATTGAGAGAGAAATCAAACTTGAGATATTATTTCTTTTTCTAAATTTAGAACTTGAAATTAGAAAATCAATTAATTGAATTATTGATTATTCTCTAAAATTGGAACTCAAAGTTTTTCAGAAAAAGAAGTTCAGTTGCATTAAAAAGACTCTTTTCTTGAATAAATCAAATAATTATCTATTTTTATCACAAATGCATGGAATTAATTAATTTTTATTTCTAATGCAACTTGAACTTCCTATTTAAATGCATTTCAATTAAACTATAATTGGAATCTATCTCAAGGTAAACTGAACCCGATTTCTCAATTATTTTCAATTAATCCTAAATTGAGCTTTTTCATTATCTCTCTTGAGAATTATCTATAAATTCAACCTTCAGCTCTAATTCAAATCACCCATAGATTTTTGAGAACACGCTTGGAGATTATTATTATGCTGATTTTGCTCTAGAGTCATTGAATACATCGTGTTTTTTTTTTATTATTTGCATCCATATTTAGTTTATTCCTTTATTGCTTGAATCCATATTGCTTGAATCATTATTGCTTGAATTATTCATCCATCTTGCATCCATATCATATCATATAGATTAAATCCTTCGTCTTGGTGTAGTCTAGTCACTAGTATTGCTTATAAAAATCTGAGAGCAATCTTATACTCACATTTTTTAGAAGGTAATTAGTCGCTTTGTTATGCTTTATTATTTATTGATTATTGATTTACTAACCATACATGTAATGACTTAATTGAAGTGTTGTGCCTGCAACTATCAGATTCTTTTCACTTTTTCACACACACATTTCTGACGCCCACCGTGGGGCAGAAGACTACATTTTTTGGCCTCCAAGACTGACTTTTTATTTTTGTTATTTTTCAGATTTTGGACTTTTCAGATTTTTGTCTGTACAGTCTTTGCGTAATATCGTACGACATTTCTCACAGGCTAAAATGACAAATTGCAGGTGTCGTACGAACTAGAATCCTATATCGTACAATCTGGTAAATACTGTCGTATGATTCTGTATTTTTTTTGGTTAAAGAGAGAAAAAAAGCAAATTTTATGATTCTAGTTTTCTGTTCAAATTGATTATATTGACGATTGATCTTGGTTGTTTATCTGTCTATCTTAGAATTTTTCACAGCCTAATCAGGTTTTGCAGAACGCTGGTCGAAGAATATTCTTGTCGCAGAAAGACAATATGACTACTGATTTGTTGTCTTTGTAGGTTGCCTGAGAAGAATCGACCAAACATCATGTATTCTTTAAATTCATTTTTAGGCACCTAAATTGCTATTTGGTTAAAGAAAAAATATGTATTTTGTGTTTTAAGTAAATTTTGAGAGGTAGGAGAGTATGCTCTTGTCTTTTTAGACAATCAAAAATCCAGACCCTTGAGGAATTTTCTTTGTTTGAGATTTGTACATCTTTAGCAGGCCTGCCCTCCCGAGGAGCTTAAAAACTCTTAAAGCCATTACGACCGGTGTGAGGGAAATGACCTAAGTGGGAATGGCTAAACGCCAAGTACTCCAACCCACTTTAAAATAAACATGATTTGATGAAAATCAAGTCAACGACAGTGCTCGGGAATAGCTCTCCTCAGTACCTTTGGGTATATTAAACCTTGGTTTTTCAAGGCTGGGAGACCTCTTAATTGAGTTTATACCTTGACGTGCTGAACAAACCCCTTACTAGATCCAATTAAAAATTAGAAGCTACCCAGTTCACCTCCGAAAGGGGGATAATCTTTGTGCAAGAGAGATGGTATCTCTCCCAAGATACTTGTCATTTTGTGCCCCCATTAGTGTTTGGAGTCCAATAATATGACGTTGAGAATCCATTGCATGAGACTCAACAGTCGTATTATGATTAGCTATTGGGTGTGTACTTGAGTCTACAAGCAAAGGTTTTCTTCTCTCACCAAATTCCGTAGAGTTTGCATGCTGTGATTGAAGTTACTATTCATATTACGTGTTTTCTGTGTTTTCATCCCTCAAACTAAAACTGAAATACCAAAACTGGAGAAAACAAGAAACAACTCAGTTATCAAAAACTCTTTCCGTGTCACAACTAGTCTATCCTAAGTCAAAATTCTGTCCAAAACTAGTCTATCCTAGTAAAAAATCAGTCCATCTCAAAATTGGTCATACTTAGTTGTCATACTTAGCTATTGAAAACTTAGAATTTAGTCTCTATCCTATGAATAGTCGTATGAATTTGATCATTTATCATCCTGCTTCATATCCTGTGTCGTACGAGTCTGATTATTTAACGTCTGAGCCCTAATATTGTGTCATATGAATCCTAAAAGTCTATCGTCTGATGTTGAATCCTGTGTCGTACGATAAAAAATTGCACTGAATATTTTGTCGTCCTAGACATACCCATATGTCGTACGGTACTAGGCAGCAACTCGTACGAAACACTGTTGTTGTCATTTTGAAGCTATTGAATTGTTTTTTGGCTCATTAAAACATGTCGTACGCATCTCTGATTTTGTTAGAACAAAATAGTCAAACTTGCCTAAAACAAATCTACAATGAGCATAATACTGGTTATCATCATCCTAAGCATAAACAGATCAAGACAATATACCTCTACCATTTGTGTTGCACGATTTGGTCGATCATCTTTCAACTAGTTCAAACAACTACTTATCAAACTTAAGTCACTTAGATAACGTCTTATACAAGATAGATTGTTCCTGAAACCAGACTGAATCTTAGTCACTATTCTCGAATCAACTTAGATAAACATCTTATATAGGATAGATCTTTCCTGAAACCAGACTAAATCTTAGTTGCTTCTCTCAAACAGATACGTTAACTAAACAACTAGCTCTGAATTTGACCTTGACCTCTGCATCATAAACAACTTTAGGTCACACTAATCCATAAAAATGCCTACTAAAACTAGGAGTTATCGTAAGAAAGAGGCCAAAAGCAAAGGACAAACCTTCACATATCAAGATAACCCATCTTACATGAAGGACCCGCTCACTGATAAACCTTCATCATCAGGGGTACCAATTTTTGATGAACCTGAATCTCCCATTATACATGAGATAGAACACAATGACGAAGACAATTTTAGTATTCACGGAATTGATAACGATTCCTCATCAAGTGAAGCTGAAGATTCTGAGCCTCCCAAAAAAGATATTCATAAATGTCAAAAGGATAAGGAATTCTGAAAAATGATGAAGGCTATCATGGCTAGAGAAAAAGAAGACTGTTTTCTAGAGCTAGAAAAACAAGGTGCCAAACTTCCCACTGGATATGATGTTCAGACTCTCGTCACTAAAAAGGAAGAATCACCTATAATGCTGGTCCACAGATAATTACTAGCCTTACAGACTGAGATCACATAACTAAAAAACAAGGATAAATCCCCAAAACAATATTCTCTGGAGACAATATGCCCATTTCCATTTGACAAAAACCTATACATGCCTCCATTCCCTTCACGAGTTGAGATCCAAAAATTTGACAAATATGATGGTACCTCAGATCCTCAAGATCATGTCAGGGAATTTTGTGCTACCTATATGGAGTTCATGCACGATCAAATGTATCTCATGTGCCTTTTTCCAAGGAGTTTGGGAGGACAAGTTATGGAATGGTTCTCAAGTCTACCTAAAGGAATAAAAATGTTTGAAGAACTAATCCAACTATTTTTACAACAATACTCATACAAAATTTGACATCTTGTGACTATGATCGAGCTTTGCAATACTAAACAAAAAATAGGGGAGCCTTTTCTTACTTTCCTCCAACGTTGGAGAAAGATGTTCTCTAGGTATTCACGACCTATCCCAGATTCTGAGAAAATGGATATATTTGTCAACAACTTGGTCCCAGAATTGAAATATAGTATCCAAATGCCAGTACACCCATCATTTAACAAAATGGCAGATAATTCTATCCGAATGGAAGATGTGCTTATAAAGAAAGGAGATATCTCACCTTGGAAAGAAACACAACCAGGATCTAGCTCTAAAGAGAAGAACAAGTATTAGAAGTATGGCAAAGACAACAATAAGAACGTTGTTAATGATGAAGTAGTAGATACTGTTAATTTCAACTCAAAGCCCACGATATTCAACTTGACTAGTGGCACACCAGCACTCAAAGCAGTTGAAACCGCAACAGAAAATCCTCCAAAGAAAACAAAAGAGTGGTTCAAAGAGAAACCTTGGCTTTCCAAACCTAAGCGTGATTTCACTCCTCTTGAAGAATCATATGAATCCACTTTCAAAACTCTATTGGAAAACAACCTGATAACATTACCAGATAATTCAAGGCCATATGATCCAGAAATCAAACCAAAATGGTGGAGAGAAAATGAATACTGCAATGTCCATCGGAATAAAGGTCATAACACAAATAACTTCATGAAGCTCAAACATGAGATTCAAGATCTCATAGACACTGGTAAAATTGTTGTCGGGAATCACCTAACAAATGCTGATCATAAAGCTTTTAAGGACCTTTACCTATTTACGAACAAGGTGAATCCTCAAAGACCAAAGGAGGTGCCAAAGTAAATTATACTTATACCAGCAATGATAACATCATCAACATGATTGAGCCTTCCCAATCTGAATATTGCAATGTGATTATAATCCAAGATAAACAAAATGAATCACGATATGCAAGAGCTATGACTCGTTCTCAAAAGAAAGTCACTCTCTAAGGAGCTAGTTCTTCAACTCCAGCTCAAGCAACATCAAACCTACTAGCCTCATCAAACAAACAAAAAGAATCAACATTTGATAAATTTAAAAGGCTAACTTCATCATCATCCTCTAGATATAGCATTGTCGAATAGTTGAAAAAGACAAATTCTCAAATTTCCATCTTTGAATTACTAAAAATCTCTTCTGCTCACAAAGAGATCTTGGACAATGCCTTGCTCACCACTAATGTTCTAGAAGATTTAGACATTGATCAGTTTCAATCCATGGTGGGTCATCTAACTTCACCTCACTATCTGACCTTCTCTGAAGAAGATGACAACTCGCTAAATCGTCCACATAACCAGATATTTCACATTGAAGCCATGATCCATAAACACAGAGTCAAACGTGTTTTGATAGATGGAGGCGCAGGGTTGAATATCTGTACTTACAGTTTGCTTACACAACTAGGATTTTTTGAAAATGTCATTGACTCGGGCAAGAAAATAACAATTAAAGCCTATGATGAAGAGGAAAGGACCTCTAAAGGTCTGTTATCATTACCAATCAGGGTGGGACCTGTAGAAAGAGATGTCATTTTCCAGGTACTTGATCTTCCTCTGTCATACATATCTTACTGGGCAGGCCATGGATTCATGAATTGAAGGCAGTTCTATCTACATACCATGAATGCTTAAAATTTCCTTATAATGGAGTTGAAGTCAGTATTCTTGCTGATACAAATGTCCCTTATAATGCATTGACAAAAGGTGCTCATACTTTTGTACCTCATAATAGGGCAGCTTCTACAAATGAAAATCCGGAAGCTCTGATAAAAGACTTAGAAAAGAAATTGAAGATTACAAATACCGGCATGGATGGCTACAAGATAGAACTGATACTTTCATTAGTCTCTCTCCCTCCATCACCAAAACAGTTGGGCAAACCATCAGAGGCTATGAGAACACAAAATTTAGCTCTGAATATCATATATGATGGTCTTTTTGTACACTCTTCTACTTCCCTGGCAAATGAAATAGAAGAGGATGCAGTTCTTAAATGGCTTTTCAAGGAAGATAGTCAAAACGAGGAGGTACGACATCGTGAGATTTTCTCAACCCAATATGGTCCTGGTTACAAGATGATTCAACGCATGGGATATTTGGGTACTGGTCCCCTGGGTAAACATCAAGAGGGTTTTATTGAACCAATTCAACTACAAACAAAATCAACAAATGATAAGGCTGGACTGGGGTACAATCCAAAAAAGACATCAGACCAAAAACATGCTTCTAAGTCTAAGTGATAGAAAAGGATATCGCCTTCAACATTACACGAAAAAAACACTCAACAAACTCAAGTAGAGTGTGTAAAAGAAAAAGAGGAACCAACAATCAAGAAATAAGAAACAGTCAGCACTCAAGCTCTGATGGTGTCAGCTACAATAATACAAGGAGTTGAAGTCCCAGAGGATATAAGAGATGAAGTAGAAAGAATTAGAGAATTGTTTTAACCACTGAAGGTTCTAGTCACATACACTGGTAGGCAACAAGTAGAAGATTCAAAGACTGATTCAAATGAGTATGAATGGGGTCCAGATCACCTCTTAGATACATCCACTACAGAAACTCCAGAAGAGTCTACTAGTATTATAGATGATACTCAAGAGCTGATGCGCTTAAAGTTAGAAAAGGAAATATAGGAAATCAAACTAAAAAGACAAGCAAACTATGAACAAGGGTTGAAGGAAGGAAGAATACTAGAAAGTTTTTCATCTATTATATACCCCTCTAATAAAACAGAACAAATCAGGTATAGCACTACATAGGAAGAATTGGAAGCTACAGAAGCATAACCAATCATCAGTCCAGAGGAAGTTGAATGGAGTAGATGACAGGGAATCACAGAAACATCAAGATTATATCAACAGGTGTGTCAGATACAAATGATAAATGAGCCAGATCTTGAAGGAACTTGCAGCATTAAAGATGTTGATGTTGATACCATACATATACTCACTAAATTAGGTGAAGAAGACTCGGAAACTTTATCCGATGACTCTAATGACTCTGATAATAGTCCTATTCTTGACAGTATCTACTCAGCATCCAACTCTGAATCATGTACTGTAAATGATGAAAATCTATCTACTGATCTTATTGTTGTCGAACCACGATACGAAGTCTAGTTTGGCGTAGAGAACAACGCTACAAGTATGTCTATTAGATTAGGTCAACTAAATATCAAAATGCACTTTAATAATCATATTCTGACTCTTCCTGGTCTCGAGACAATTACACATGGTATCTTTCTAGAACTTGAATTTTCGATCTGCAGTTGTGATGACAATACCGTGAACTCCCTCGAACCTGTCCACGCTCCATCCTTAGTACATTTAGAACTAATTGACTGTACTTTACAAGACTAGCCCATGAATATACCTACTTTTTCCAATGACTATACGTTAACCTATTATCTCAATGCAGTTGAACCTATGGACTCTTCCACCAGTGAACAGAGTGAAAACATGACTGAAACAGATATCAAGTATCTTAGTCACAAAAATAAGAAAAATAAAAATAAAAGATCTGATGGCGAAAACCACATTGTGGCGGTGTCAGAATCTAAAAAAGAGAAAATAAAGGACAGACCTAAAGGTGAAAACCTCTCTGAGGTGCCTGAAGGTGAGATACTTGATATACTGCCAAGTCACTTCCAGGAAAGGTCTTCTATATTGATTGAGCCAACTCAGCTAGTGAACATTGGGAGTCAAGAGACACCACACATCATTCATGTAGCTCAATCATTATCAGTGGAAGAATCGAAAGATTTCACTCATCTCTTTTCAGAAAAGAAGATCAATTTTGCATGGAAATACTCTGATATGCTAGGCCTGGATCCTGATCTTATCATGCATCATCTTTCTATCATACCAGAAGTCAAACCAGTCAAGCAAAAACTTCATAAGATGCACCCTCACGTGGCACTACCAGTTAAAGCTGAGCTAGAAAAACTGCTAAAGGCTAGATTTATCAGAGCTAAAAACTATACGGAATGGATTTCAAACATAGTACCTGTGTCACAGGCAGAAAAATCTATTAGGGTTTGCATAGACTTCAGAGAACTCAACAAAGCTTGTCCAAAAGATGACTTTCCATTAACAAACATTGATATGATAGTTGATATGACTGCTGGGTATGAGATGTACTCACTAATGGACGGATTCTCCAGTTATAATCAGATCAAAATAGTTCTTGGAGATCAAGAAAAGAAAGCTTTCACCTGTGCATGGGGAACCTTTTGCTGGAATGTCATGCCATTTGGGCTGAAGAACGTAGGAGCAACTTATCAAAGAGTAGTAACAACTATATTTCATGATATGATGCATAAGAATATGGAAGACTATGTTGATGACACTTTAGTAAAGACTATGAAGAGATCCACGCATATTTAAGAGCTAGGCCCTATACTAGATAGAATGGAAAAATTCAAACTTTGGCTAAATCCAAAAAAGTGTGCATTCAGAGTGACATCTGGTAAACTACTTGGCTACATCATTTCAAAGAAGGGAATCAAGGTTGATCCTAAGAAGGTCCAAGCTATAATGGAAATGCCACCTCCAAAGAACATCAGTCAAATGAGAATTTTACAGGGATGCCTTCAATCAATCAGACGCTTCATTTCTCAGCTGGCAGAAAAATCTCAACCTTTCACAAAAGTATTGATGAAAGGAGTAATATACAACTAGGATCAGGAATGTGAACAACATCTTCAGTAGATTAAAGAGTACTTGTCTAATCCACTAATACTGATGCCACTAATTCAGGGAAAGCCATTGATCTTATACATATCAACCACTGATTCATCACTGGTAGCACTTCTGGCACAACATGATGAAAATAAAAAAGAGAGAGCTATATATTACATCAGTAGAACATTGGTGTCTTATGAAATGAACTACACCATAATAGAAAAATCATGCTTGGCATTAGTCTTTGCATCACAAAAATTGAGACACTACATGTTAGCACTTTCAGTCAAGTTGGTGGCTAAGATTGATCCACTCAACTATCTTCTCAACAAAGAAACACTCACCGGAAGATTGGCAAAATGGGTCATGGTGCTTATAGAATTTGATATTGAATATGTGGAATGCAAAGCCATCAAAGGACATGTAATTGCAGATCAACTCGCTGAAGCTCCACTTGAAGACACTCAATCATTGCATATAGAGTTTCCAGATGAATCAATAATGCACCTTACTCAACAACCCTGGAAGATGTTCTTTGATGGGTCTTTCACTCAAAATGGTTCTGGTGCTGGAATACTATTTATTACTCCTCAGAAGTATTCAATCCCAAAGTCTTATAAGATTTGGTTCCCTTGCACAAACAACATTGCATAATATGAAGCTTTGGTAAATGGGATAAAGCTAGCTATAGAATGGAAGGTTGCAGAATTACACATCTATGGAGATTCTCAGCTGATCATCAATCAAATCAATGATACATATCAGACTCGAGATGAGAAACTAATGTCTTATAAGAGGATGGTGGATGAGCTCAAGAAATATTTTTCTTTTGTATCATTCCAACAGATCCCCAGATCTGCAAACAAAGCAACAGATGCTATGGCCACCTTGGCGTCTATACTTGAGTTACAAGAATCCAATTTTCGCTTTGAATACTTGGTGGAAGAGTTACATTACCCTGCCTATGATTCTCCTGAGACCCAAATAGTTTGTTCTATTATTGGACATGACTCATCCCGATACAACCACATTTACTCTTATCTACGAGACCAAATTGTCCCTGAAAATCTTACCAGTAATGAGAAAAGGAACCTAACCCAAAACACTTCACGGTACGTCATCATTGCTAACAATTTGTTTAGGTGAGGCTTGGACGGTACATTGCTTAGTTGTCTAGAAACTGAAGAGACTAAACGTGCATTATCGAAAGTCCATGAAGGTATTTGTGGATCTCATTCGAATGGTCTTACTTTAGCTCGGACACTACTAAGGGTTGGCTACTACTGGCCAGACATGGAGAAGGACGCTATAAATTTTTCTAAGACTTGTGAGAAATTAGAACTACATGGAAATCTCATACACACTCCAGCAAGGGATCTCATACCCTTCATCACACATTGGCCTTTCCAGCAATGGGCCTTTGATCTCATTGGTCAGATCTATCCTGCATCATCTAATAGACATAAATTTATCATAACTACCACTAAGTATTTCACTAAGTGGGTAGAAGCGGTTCCTCTCATCAAAGCAACTGGCAATCAAGTAGCTCTGTTCATCCTAAACCATATCATTTGTAGGTATGGGATACTTTCGTCCATCATGACTGACAATGGAGGACAATTCAAGAATAAAGCTCTGGATAAGCTCTATGAGAAATTCAAAATTAGACAATACTGGTCATATGTATATTACCCCCAAGGTAATGGACAAGCCGAGGCATCCAACAAAAACCTACTGACTATCTTGCACAAAATAGTGAACAAATCTGGGAAGGATTGGCATCTCTAGCTCAATCTTGCATTAAGGGCTTACAAAACAAGTATCAGAACACCTACTGGGGCTACACCTTTCTCTTTGGTGTATGGTTCCAAAGCACTATTACCTATTGAAGTAGAAATACCATCTCTAAGAGTTTCTTTGTAAGGTCTTGTTACTGATGAAGACTATAGAATATCTAGATTGCAAGAACTCGAATTGTTGGATGAACGTCAACAAGTGGCATTTGATCATCTTAGAGTGTATCAAAAGAGAATGTCCAAAGGATATAACAAGAAGGTTCAACAAAGAAAATTTTAGGTTGGTGACCTAATTCTGAGAGAAAATCCTAAAAATCAACAGTTTTGAGACAACAAAGGGAAGTTTGAACCCAACTGGCTGGGTCCTTACATCATCATTGTAGTATTTGGCTCTGGTGCTTATCAGCTCTCAACATCGGAAGGAGAACAACTTCATGAATAGATTAACACCATCCATTTGAAGAAATTCTTCACTTAGCATTCTTTGTTCCAGCAACCTGTACAGCTGAAAAATGTCCTGAAAAAAAATCATAAAAACCATAAAAAGTCCCGAAAAAAAGAAAAAAAGAAAAAAGAAAATTGCCCTGGTGAAAACCTGGTAAATAGGCACCTTGGTAAAAAAAAAGAAGAATCTCTGCCAAGTAGGTGAAAACCTAGCAAACAGGCACCTCTTGTACTCTACGCTCCATTTATCAATGCAACGTTGGTATTTCGCGCTTTCATGTATCTTTATTATCGCTTGTACATATATTTTAGTCACTTTTGTGACATTCTAGTTCATTGGAACCCCCATGGATTGAAACTGATTAATATCCTAGTCTTAGGTTAATCGACAGAGCAATTTACATGTCCTAAGTAGTATCAACCAATTCATCTTTTCGTCAGTGAAACCTGGTTGTCCACTATGAGTCAGTTACATGTCTCCTAACTACTGAAGAGTTTTTATCACTGAGTAGACAAGAAAAACAATAAAATTGAAAACAATCTAATAGTTTGAGCTATGAATGAAAATTTACTTTGTATGCTATCTTTTATATTGATTTTTGATTATTATCCCTTTGAGTAACTCGAGGAAGTCTATCTTGACTAAGAGGAGCAAGGATTGGGGGCATAATATTTTCTTTGTTTTCTGCTTGTAGGAATGATTCTGATGATCTGGAAACATCTAATAAGTTGGGTGTCTGTGATAAGAGCCTTCACATCAAGGTGAAATTTCCACACATACCTCGACTCTTCTTATTTGTATGCTACAGGGAGGTTCCCATCATTTCTTTGTCTATTTTGAGGGAATTTATTTATCATGCAATCTAGGTCCCCGCAAAATCTGTCCAAGGATATGAATGAAAAAGGGTCATTGCGAACAAGATAATTAATATTGCACGTGAAAAGAAAGGAACTCTAATCTGCCAGTTATGTTTGTTATGCTCAGTGATGAAACTTAAGCATTTAAAATCTAGTGACTAGGTTTAGGTTTCATTTAATTTTGCATTTCATTATGTATTTTGTGAATTCAGAGTGATTTCGGTATGGTAATAATCTCTTTATATTCTGAATGAGAGTTGGATGCATCATCATTTCTTAGCTAAGTGGTCTCTTTTTCATCATTTCTCCAATCGAGTACTTGTGTAGTGAGATGTTAGCTGCATACATAAGCATCTTATGTAGATTCATAAATTTCATTATCACTCATTCACATTCATCTTATTGCATAGAGAAAAATAAAATTTGCATTACTCATTACTCATTTTCATCATTTATTTGCATATGAAAAGAAACAAAAACAAACATTCATATTCATCTGCATTACATACATCCATGCTAAATAGATATGCATACATATAGAATAAAGCATATATAAGACATCTCATAATTGATCAACACAAGTACTATGAAGTCCAATCAAATCTCATATATATATATATATATATATATATATATATATATATATATATATATATATATATATATATATATATATATATATATATATATATATATATATATATAATCAACAAGTCTCAGATTACAAAATGATGTCATCTGACATTTACAAACTCCCATTGGAGCAAGAATCGTATAGGCTACAAAAAATGGGTGTGTCTACAAAAAATATCAGAGCTACAAAAAGAATATCTAGCTCTCGGCCTCTCCCTTATTGCCTGGTGGAGGAGGTGGAGCCTGTTGACTGGGACCCTGACGAGGTGCCCGAGCTCCCTCTAACCATGCCATGTACTACAAGTAGGGTACAACTTGCTGCTCTACAGGAACAGCTATGCTGTAAGCTGCAATGTAATAAGTCGCCTATTGGTCTGGTGCAAAACCTCCTGATGAAGAGCATCCCGCTCTATCCTCATCGCCACGACCCGACGATCGCACTCTGCTCTGAGCTCCACAAGCTGACAATCTCGCTCAGCTGTAAGATCTGTTAGCTATCAATCTCGCTCCGCCAGCTGAGTCTGTGCCACTGTCAGCTGTGACTACAAACCCACTAGGCATGCTCTCATTGATCGCACTACATTGGCCCCCTACTCTCTCACAGACTCTCCACCCCCATCTCCTCACCTCCACCCTCAGGCACCCTCACTTCGCTTAGTCTCACACCCACTGCCCCAAGGGATCCACCATCTCCTCTCTGCTGCCTACCTCTAGATGGAAACCTGTTGCTGCTAGCACTAGGATCACCACCTGTCTGCCTTAGAGCCTCGACTCTCTATCCTTGTCTCTGTCCCTGTCCCTGTGCGGGGGCATCATCCTCAATCTCCTCAATACGACGTGCCTGCTCTACTGGATCAGTGAATCTAGGGAAAGGGTGCTGCTGGAACCAATCCCTATACTGGGGCAATACCCCCACATTTGCAATGTCATCCATGTAATCCCACTAGAGTCACTGTAATCCAGTCAACTCCTGCATACCCAAGGGATAATATAACCTGAGTGCCCATCCCTGCCTCTTTTCATCAGCATATCACACGTATGTAGTGAACTCCTACGAGATCCCCTGAGGTCTACCATACTGCCTCATCAATTGAGAAACCACAAATCGCTCAACCATAGTCTAAGATCTGCCAATGAGTGAGCGAGTAACAAACAGATCTCTTTGAACAATCCTCCAATCAACCCATGGCTCTAAACCCCTGTAAGGTCTCCATATAACAACTATCAAGTCATCTAGCTGTCGTCTCCAAAAATCTATCTTGCCCAGATGGGGTTGAGTAATATAACCTAAATATCTATATACAATAGGCTGACCAGGATCTCTGCCATCATCTACAATTGGCCTGCATACTGGGAGGTACTCCCAGGCCCATACCTGTAAGATCAAAACTCCTGCAGCCATGCTCTTCCCCTCCCTATAAACAATCTCATGCATCTCGCGATACATATGGGTTAATATATAAGAACCCCAGCCTAATCTCTGAGGGGTCTCAACAAGCCTCTTCAGCATCCTGCCCCATCCACACAAAAATCCCTGCTGTCCCCTATCCGACATAAGAAAACAACTGATAAACCCTGCCAAGATGCAAGCAAGTGGAAAATCCTCACTGTACCTGCTCATCATCATGTCCCAATAGATAGAATGTGTCAAAATATCTAGATCCCTGAAAAACATGTCTGACAACCTGTAATCCAGGGAGCTGCGCTGCATCATAATCCACCTTACCCCCAACAAAAAGGATATGAAGAATCCTGTAAACATCATCGGGAGTGATGGTCATCTCCCTAACTAGAAAATGGAATGTGTTATGCTCAGAGTGAAATCTCTCAACTAACGCTGTGAGCATATTGTGATTCACATAGATATCAGGTAAATCAAGATGGTGGGTCAATCCACATAAATCAACATGTGCCCAGTCAACCTCTGACAACTGATGCACTAATGTCATCGTCGGTGGATAGATGCATCTGAAAAGAACATGAGGCAATCCAACCTGCAAAATCAAACAACGAAGCATTAGGAAACATTTCAAATAAGCCTATAAGAGAAGTAAAACATCACACAAATCCAACTACGCCAATTGCAAAATCAAAATTTCAAGTTTGCACCTTAAAAAATGCTCACTATTTTCCAAATGATAAAACATAGAAGGGCAGAAACTCATACGAGTTAGGAATGAGCCTCGTATGACAAAAGACTCCCATACGATAAAGGACTACACTTAGGATGACAAAAGGGGCTCTTTTGAATGTTGTTGTACAATACAAGGGTAGGCATCGAATGATAAAACTAGTAGGCTTAAAAGACAAAACAAACTTCATCAGTTTGTTGTACAAGATAGGATCCTGTCTCGCATGACAAAACGAAAATGGCCGACTTTAAACATGCTAAAAATTGAAAAAATTATTAAAAAAATTCAAAATTGGAATGAATAACTGGCTTAAGATCGATCACTTACCGCTGGCTCGTAGTTTTGCGATAGATTATGTCATCTCTATCGCTCGAATTGATGCTCACGATTGGGAACCACCATTTTTCTTCATACAAGGCTTTTCGAATTTTCAAACTTGAAGGGTTAAAATGAATTGAAAATGACACTTTTGCCCCATATATAGCCAAAACCCTAATTTTTCAACTTGCTCCGATGGGCATGAAAATTGTACCCTTAGCTAATTTGCCCATTCTGATTGTATTTGGGATCAAAATCGAAATATGAGATCATTTTCCTAGTTAATTTCACAATTTGAACCACTAAGTGCTTTTTCATCAGGTGCTCATTCTCGCTTCAACTTTGCGCTCAATTTCTTATCAATCAATGCCGAATTTTTAGAAATTCCTCATAATCACTTGGCACTCAATTTCTTATCAATCAACACCAAATTTTCAAAAATTCCTCAGAATCAAATTGTGCTCAAATAATTATCATCGCCAAAAATTGCCTAAAATCTTGTACCCTCGCTATCTTTCGATTTCGCTCCCGAGGGGGCATACTCATGACCTCATGATCTCATATCTTCAAAGACGAGAAAATTTTCAAATCTTTACCAAAAGTCAAGCAAAAAAATCTTTTTCAACTAAATAAAATCAAATTCTTATTGCTAAGGGGCATCTCAGCTTCATCGCTTCATATCAAGTTGAGATCTCTCGATCATCTGAATCGAATCAATTGCTAGGGGCATATTAGTTTCATCACTTCAAATCAAGCTGATATTTGTCTTCATCTAAATTAGTCTCTTAACATTAATCAGTTTCATCACTTTTCATCAAGCTGATTATTCATTTAAACTCAATCAAGGGTTTAAAGAGTATCTTCGATCACATGCTCAATCTAAGCAGGTGTTTAGTTTCATCGCATCAAATCAAGCTGAATAGTTTATCTTTGCTCATCATGTCTTGGTCCATCAAGTTCAAGATCGATTTTATCTTCGCTTGCTATGTCTAGATCAATCAAGTTCTAGATCAGTAAGATCTGCTTCTTGATCAATCAAGTTCAAGTTCGATATCTTTTCTCTCTATCGTTCCTAGTTCAATCAAGTTTGGGATCGATATCGCTTTAATCAGACTATGTTCAACTTCTTTGCTTCAAATCAAGCTAAACACCTTGCTCTTCATCTGGTTCGTGATCAATCAAGTTCAGAACTGGTATCTCCTAGACATCAACTATTCTTTGAACCAACGCGCTGCTTGCACATTAATTCAAAGAGGGGCAAATGTAATACCCTAAAATTGGTCATCTAAACCATGGGCCCCTAATCTCGACAACATCACCAAGGTCCTAACCAAAGGCAATTAAATCAATCTTGAGCACATTATTAATTCTTTAATCATCAAATATTGCATGGCAAGTCAATTACTCAATATTAATTAAATATTTATTTAATTAATTGAATCATTCCAAGAATATCATTTTTTGATCAATTATCCTGTTTAATTTATTAAATATCCTAGCATATTTAATTAATTAATAAATTTACCATCTAATCATGTAAAAGAGGAATTAATCTGAAAATAGAATAAAAGAATTGAGAGAGAAATCAAACTTGAGATATTATTTCTTTTTCTAAATTTAGAACTTGAAATTAGAAAAGCAATTAATTGAATTATTGATTATTCTCTAAAATTGGAACTCAAAGCTTTTCAGTAAAAGAAGTTCAGTACATTAAAAAGACTCTTTTATTGAATAAATCAAAGAATTATCTATTTTTATCACAAATGCATAGAATGAATTAATTCTTATTTCTAATGCAACTTGAACTTCCTATTTAAATGCATTTTAATTAAACTATAATTGGAATCTATCTCAAGGTTAACTGAACCCGATTTCTCAATTATTTTCAATTAATCCTAAACTGAGCTTTTTCATTATCTCTCTTGAGAATTCTCTATAAATTCAACCTTTAGCTCTCATTCAAATCACCCTAGAGATTTTTGAGAATATGCTTGGAGATTATTATTGTGCTGATTTTTCTTTGGAGTCATTGAATACATTGTGCTTTTTTTTGATTATTTGCATCCATATTTAGTTTATTCCATTATTGCTTGAATTATTCATCCATCTTGCATCCATATCATATCATATAGATTAAATCCTTCGTCTTGGTGTAGTCTAGTCATTGGCATTGCTTATAAAAATTTGAGAGCAATCTTATACTTGCATATTTTAGAAAACAATTAGTTGCTTTGTTATGGTTTATTATTTATTGATTATTGATTTACTAAGCATACATGTAATGACTTAATTGAAGTGTTGTGCCTGCAGCTATCAGACTCTTTTCACTTTTTCACACACACATATACATGTACACATATATATACATTTACACACACACACACACACACACACACACACACACACACACACACACACACACACACACACACACACACACACACACACACACACACATATATATATACACACACACATATATACATACATGTATATATATATATACACACACATATACATATATATACATATATACACTAGCCCTTTAGAATGGTAGGGGGCTAGAATAAGGCCCCTACTATTTTATGCTGGAATTGGAGGCAGGAACCGTCCGTCATGCCTGAACATATGTATATATATGTGTACATGTATATATGTATATGTATATATACATGTATGTATATATGTACATGCATATACACATGTATATACATGTATATACACATGTATATACATGTATGTATACACACATGTATATACATGTGTATATACATATATATATACATAAATGTATATACATGTATGTATACACACATGTATATACATGTGTGTATACATACATGTATATACATGTGTATATACATGTATATAAACATGTATATATACATGCATATACACACACATATATATATGTATGTATATATATGTATATATATATGTCTTCACTATTTAAATGTATGTCTCCAGCCCATGTTTGGGGCCATTACGATACTGGTTTCCACGTCAGATTATCCACTTGCCACTATGGTGAGTGCAACTCCTCCAACATCGGTTGTTGCGGATGAGCCTAGAGATTATGTACGTTGACACTCTATCTTAATATATCTAGAGATTTAATTAATTTTGTTCATCAAGTACATGATATTAAATAAATTTAAACATAATTAATTTAGAGATAAATAATTTTGTTGTACAGGTGGACACAACCATCAAGATGGGTTTACATTCAAACCCATATGATCATCCTGACCTGCTTGTTAGTTTTCTGCAGACATCATCTGCATTTAAGGTGAACAATTTGATTTAAATTTAATACAAGTTGTGTTTTTATTTAAAAATTAAATTAATGTATATATTAAATATATATGTACACGTGCATAGTGTTAGGATTCCCACAGATACTGAGAGGGGGGGTGAATCAATATCTAACTGGTTATAAGATTTTCTTAACTTAAAACATGTAGAGCATATTAATACTGTGTACTGATAAGCAGAAAGTAATGCAATGAATAGAGACAAAATCAACCACATGAAAAACACACCATAACACAATATTTTAACGAGGAAACCCGGTGTGGGAAAAACCTCGGTGGGATTTGTGACCCACAATATTCGCTTACTGGCCAATAAGAGAATATTACTACTACAAGAGAGGCCTGCACATGTAGGAAGGCCAAGTGCCTAGAGCTCACTGCTCAAATACAAAATAGGAAGTCTCACTGACTTACAAAATGGATTATATAAATCTAGTGTCTTGTACTGCTTCAAAATAGCATCTATAATGCCAGATCCAGTACCGGTTTCTGCTCTGCTTCTTACATAAACCTTTAATCTATAATTCGCATAATAGATCTGCCTTATTTCGCCTAATTACATTCCTCTATCTCTCATTACAAAATGTTCTACAATGATCTCTCTTATATAAGAGTCATTTTACAACTTGCCAAGTTGGCTTACAATGATTTTACAATAATAAACAAAATATATTAACAACAAAATTCCTGTCGGCTTCTGTGCCGGTATGCTTCCTTTCACTGTCGGTGTCGGTGGTCTGAGTATCGATGTAGAGTCTGATCTTGCTAGTGCCGGTGGAATGCCTTGCCGGTGTCATAGGATTGTAAGGTTGCCATCAATGACAAAACCTTCAATCACCTACAATGTCTCATTGGAGTGTGCATATGCCAACAATGTCTGCATTTAAGGTGAACAATTTGATTTAAATTTAAATTTAATACAAGTTGTGTTTTTATTTAAAAATTAAATTAATGTATATATTAAATATATATGTACACGTGCATATAATTGACACACAACTCTTTTTTTAATACCTTGCAGGTTCTTGTTGATAGTGGAGCTTTTGCTAATGTCGCCCAAGATATGCGTAGAGGAGATGATTTGAGTCAGGTATGTGTACGAAAAAATATATATATAAATAAAATCTTTCATGTAGGTCCTAAAAATTGAATTAAATAAATTTAAAAAGCACCTAATTAAATATGATCTCTACACCTAGTCCACCTTTAAAATTTATATTTATATTTAAATTTATCTAGTTCAAATTGAACATTAAATATAAATTTAATTTAAATTTTTATTTTTCATTGATCAATCTATATATATTAACGAACTCAATATTCTGAAATCTAGAGTATTATATAGGTTTGATCCAATCTAAGACATTAAAAGCTGTTTCAAAAGCGATCTAGATAAATTAGATCTCCACCTAGAGACAAATTAAATTGTCCTGTACACAAGATACCTACATGCAATTTTTTTTAATTAGAACTTAATTAGAATTAAATTATTAAATGTACATATTAAAAGTAACTCAATTTTGAGGTCAAGTTCATAAATAACAAATAAATGATGCCTACCAATTCATTATAAATCTTGATATAGTTAGATGCTGGAACAACAACATTTAGTTACCTAAGATATAAACCTAGAACAACAATTTAAAATAGTTAGATATAGAAATTAAAAATACAAATTAACTAAGTCAAATTTAACCAAAAAAATGATGCATGTACCAATTCATTGGAAATATTGATATAATTAGATTCATGAACTCGTTTCACATACCACCTATGTAACAAAAATAGAAGATAAACCTCCAACAACAAAAAATAGTTAGATATATATATTTATAGGAACTAGGGGGTGAAAAGTTAAGTAGGACACACATATCTTTTAAGGGGAAATTAACTGATTAAGACATGAGGCTTAAGGAGATGGGTGTAATTGGGACATGTGGCTTAAGGGGATAAAACTAAATAGGACATGTGGCTTAAAAGGGGATTGGATTTGAAATAATTAGGACATGGCTTAAGGGGATGCATGCCTAATTGGGACATGTAGCAAGAAAGGGGATCAAAGTAAATAGGACATGTGGCTTTAAAAGGGAAATGAATTTGCAAATAGGACATGGCTTAAGGGGAAATGTGGCAAGGAAGGGGATCAAACTAAATAGGACATGGATTAAGGGGAAATTAACTAATTAGGACATGAGGCTTAAGGGGATCAAACTAAATAGGAAATGTGGCTTAAAAGGGGATCGTTTGAACTTATTCTAGGACAAGGAAAATTGTAAGGGGATCTATCTACCTAATTGGGACATGTGGCAAGGAAGGGGATTGAACTAAATAGGACATGGCTTAAGGGGATATAAAATTAGAATCTAGATCATGGAACTGTACAAAATAGTTGAAATTTATTAAAAGCAATTTAACAATTTATCATTGAAAAACATCAAATATAAAAATTAAAACTAAACATTTAACAAAAAAATGATGCTTACCAATTCATTGGAAATCTTGATTTAGTTCTAGAGATTCATGAACTCGTTTCACATGCCACCTACAACAAAAATCTAAGATAAACCTAAAACTTGACAAAAATAAGTTAGATATATATTATAAATAGGAAATAGGGGGGTGAATTTAAGTTAACTAGGACATGGATTAAGGGGAAATTAACTAATTAGGACATGAGGCTTAAGGGGATGGGTGTAAAATTAGGACATGTGGCTTAAGGGGATCAAACTAAATAGGACATGTGGCTTATAAGGGGATCATTTGAACTAATTAGGACAAGACAAACTATAAGGGGATATATCTACCTAATTGGGACATGTGCCAAAGAAGGGGATCGAACTAAATCCTAGACATGGCTAAAGGGGACATAAAATTAGAATTTATATGGAAACATACAATATCGTTTCAAAATTTATTAAAAGCAATTTAACAATTTATCATTGAAAAACATCAAATATAGAAATTAAAACTAAACATTTAACAAAAAAATGATGCTTACCAATTCATTGGAAATCTTGATTTAAATCTAAAGATTCATGAACTTGTTTCACATGCCACCAACAACAAAAAACTACTTAGATAAACCTACAACAACAAAAAATAGTTAGATATATATTATATATAGGAAATAGGGGGGTGATTTTAACTTAACTAGGAC
This sequence comes from Cryptomeria japonica, assembly GCF_030272615.1. Taxonomy (NCBI): domain Eukaryota; kingdom Viridiplantae; phylum Streptophyta; class Pinopsida; order Cupressales; family Cupressaceae; genus Cryptomeria; species Cryptomeria japonica. Next base: position 497,343,212 of record NC_081409.1, on the reverse strand, counting down.
ATGGCTTAAGGGGAAAATAAATAATTAGGACACATGAGGCAAGCTTAAGGTGATGGGCGTAATCAGGACATGTGGCTTAAGGGGATCAAACTAGAAATAGGATATGTGGCTTAAAAGGGGATCATTTGAGCAAATTAGGACATGGCTTAAGGGTAAATTAACTGATTAGGACACGAGGCTTAAGGGGATGGGTGTACAATTGGGACATGTGGCTTAAGGGGATCAAAATGATAAGGACATGGCTTAAGGGGACAAATAAAATTAGAATCTAGATGGAAGTACAAAATGGTTGAAAATTTAAAATGAATTACGAAAACCTGTATTAAAAGAAACTTATCAATTTATCATTGAAAGACATGTAATTTTAAAAACAAGTATACGCACACCTCTATATATTAAATACTTATTCCATTACATGTACCATAATTGTGTAAGCTCAATAAGGGGATGGACCTATATATCAAACAATAATATTTAAACCATAGATCGAATGGTAGAATACAAAGAAATTATATATATATATATATATATATATACTTATTCCATTGTACCATTTGCATCCTCTCTTTTTTCCAAAGCATCTATAATTGTCTCGTGATCTTCCATAGAAATTGTCCACAACTTTTTATTACTAGGTCTCCTGCGATATCTCACTAGTTGTATATGTTTTGCAACAATCAAATGTGAGTACCGTATTATCTTCTTGTGTGTTTCATAATCTTCAAAAGCATTCAAACCATTCTTCCTTTTCAAATATTTCCTTAGCCAAGTTCCAACAACTACCATTGAACCAGTTGGATAATGAAAACCATCATCATCTTCTCAAGGATTAACTAATTTGTGTTTAGTCTCAACACATCGAGCCAACCAATATTCTGTTTCCTCTTCATTGTCCTCAGGTGCAACAACAACATACACATGTCCTACAAACAAAAAATTAATAAATTATCAAAATTTAGAATAAAAACATTTTTAATTTACATGAAATATAAAAAAGTTTGAAACAAATTTTTTTAAATGAAACAAAATAATTAAATGATTCCTTTTTGTACAAGGTCTGAAACACGATCATAATCATCTGATGTAAACAGTTGATCATTATCTTCAATTGTGTCAATCTAATCTTGTGCTTGAGTAGGAGTTAATGATCTTTGATTCCAATCTTCAACCCATTCAGTATTCCCACATACATCAGAATCACCCGAAATACAAAACTGACAAAAACATGCAAGTTCCCTTATCCATATAGTCCATGTGCTTGCATTTGAACTCTTAAATGAATGCCATTTTGCCGATCCACTAATTTTCTCACAATCAAGTCTGGGCATGATGTTCTCCTCTTCAACTAACAAAAAAAATCATGGAATTGTAGAGTTCACACCTGATCCAGTAGATAACATTGTATTGTGCACCAATCTATAATTGCACGTGCATCTTTAAATTTTACATTATCTTCAAATTTTTATTGCTCTCTAACAAGAATTCTTTTAACACATGCACCAACTCCATCATGTCCTCCTTTACCATGTCAAGTTTAAAAAAAACTCCATATGTGTTGGATATTGTATTCCTTGTGAGCCCTACTTAACCAATAAAACATTCGAGCATTCTTGGATTGTCCTGTACAATTATCTGACCATATAAGATGTTATGTCATCTGGATTCCTCTTTCTCTTAGATTTCTATAAAATATGTTGAAACAATATTGAACAAACTCTAACAAGTGCATCCGATTATCACTCACATAGAAATGATACTCCCTTAAGATTTTTCTATCATCATCTGTGCTATCATCTGCATGTCTATAAACAATATGAACAAAAATAGCAACTTGAGTGGAATTGTAATACTGAGATTGAATTTATTCTTGTGGCTTAAGAGTATATTTTTCTGCAAAGTTCACCACTAATAGTATACTTCCAACTAGAAATGTAATTCTACATGTGCGAAATTGAGCATCAAGCCATTTGGCATGTTGAGAGCGTGTCACATATTTTGGTACAGTCTTACTTTTAAATTCTGACATGAATGCATGTACACTAACCTTCTATGTGATTAAATCAACATGCTTTCTTGTTTTCCCATTCTTTAAGGGATACTCCACATTCTTAAATCTTCTAACATCCACTAGTTGTTGTCCAAAATTAGTTTCACTACTCTCATGCATACATTCTACTAGTGATGAAAAATTGCCACAACTAGAATATTCTCCAGAGATACATGAACGTAAATAAAATAATTACCCATCAATTCTTTCACAAAATAAACTTGCTACAAATTCCTTGATTGATTCAGGTGGTATATCAATACCACAATCCTAGATAAGCATGTTACTATGCAAAACACAATGTATGTATCAAAAAACATCATAATAGTAATGAAATTGCACGTGCATTTTACAACAATAACAAATTCTTTGCTTATTAATTTTCACATACCAGATGTTGCATTTTTCAAATGATCTTTGACTTATGGTAATATTTCTAGGTAACACAACTCCATGCAAAAAATTTCTATAAAATTCAGTTTGAGTTGTATCTAATAGGTTTTTTGGATGAGGGTCACGAATTTTTGACCCCACTCTCAACTTTAGAACATCTCTAGCATTAGATGATACCCTTGTAATATCATGTCAAAACTTTTCAACCAAAGATTTCACTTCAATATTCAATTTCATATCTGACCTTCAAAGTCTACCACTAAAACTCCAACTTTGGTTGATTGGATCGTTTTCAATATTTTCTCTTCTTTTAGCTACTCTAACCAATGTTTTAGGATGCATCTTTAAAATTCCACTAATGTTGCTTACCATCCTTTTATTCAAGGTTGCTTTATTCACTATGGCAGTTGTTATAGTTCGTCGTGCTACATTCTTATCTTTGGATCGACTCATTGTACCAATAGATTCAATGGCACTTGCAACAATATACATAGCATGCTTAACTGATTCATCTTTTTTTGATGGTTTCACAAAGATGCCTATTTTTTTCATCACTTTTCTCATTTTCCACATTCTCATCAATTGCATCATAAGTTGACATTGAATTGCAAATTTTTTTTGATAAAAAAATTCTTTGTATATTCTATTGGCATATGTTCTTATCTGTCTCCAACAAATCTTACCAGGAAGATTATCTAAAATATTTTTTTTAATTTTTATAAAAAAGTTTCCCTGATCTTCAACAATTGGAGGATTTTCATTTTCACCATGTTCAAAAGGATTTTCACTTTTAACATTCAAAGGAATTTCATCTTTACCAACATGAGGGTTTTCATTTTCATGGACAATACTATCAATCTCAACATTGGTATATCCAGCTTCTACTAAATGATCAACATGAATATCAACTATAATCACATTATCCATGTCTTCCAGAGAAGGATTTGAAGATGTACCTGGATAATTTGAAGATGCACTTGGATTTGAGGATGTAGTACTTGGAATATTCTTCATAATTGTTTCATTCACATCAACATCATCCATAATTGCATCATCTACATCCATCTTATCCCCCAAGGCATCATCTTGAATGTTTGTCTCTTCCATTGTTGTGGATCCAGAAGCATCAGGATTATTCATTTGTCGAATCATCATTCTTCTATCTCTTTGATGTTTTGCCTCCTCCTCTCTTTCTGCTTGAATTTCCTCGATGGTCATTTCCCTCCACTGTTTCTTCGTCTGACGTTGTTCAGACCCCATGACTAAAATATTATGCAATAAATGCCACCTTCAAAAAATGGATCTAAAATTGCAACAAAAGAGCATCCAAAGGACAACTAGATCATAAAATATTATGTAAAAACTCGCACATAAGAAGGCATTTTTTTATCATTTTTAATAACTCATATTTATACAAATTTGAAATTTTTTTTTAATGCAAAACAAAATGGGATCTCGTTTTCTTTGTGCATTTTTAATTAATTAAAAAACATGAACGACATCCCATTTTGGATATGGGATCCCGTTTCTAAAAAAAATATTTTGGGGCCCACTTGTAGCTTCAGAATTTGGCTTGGAAAATGGTTTGGAGAGCCGAACCTAAGGCTTGGACCTAGTTTGACCTCCAACTTGAAGGCCAAATCAAGCTTCATAAAAAAAAATGACTTCAAAAATATATTTAAACACCTAATTTTCAGAATTTTTTTAAACAACAAAAACCCATTACAACACACATTGTCTAGATTCCAAATATATAATTTTTTAAAAGAATGGATGAATATTTTTAATTTTAAAATATTTTTTAATGAAAGAGGTCCATAAACATGAAATAATAGGGTTTTTAAGTTTTTTAATAACTTTTTTGTCTTTAATTTTTTTGAATTTTTTTTTATATGGCATCAAACTAGAGTCAATTCTATACAGTTTAAAAAAAATTAAAAAAAATGGTAAAGTTTAGATCATATTATGCTTGCCGTACACACAGATTTTTCAAAACAATGATTATGCCCAATAAAAAAATAACAAAAAAAAGGTACAGAAAAAAAATTACAAAAAAATATCCTCATCAAAGGTGAGTGAGTTACAGATATTTCTCCAAAAGGATAAATAAAAATACTTTCATTTAGGTCAAATTATGCTTGTCGTACATGAGCATGGTATGGTCTTGAAAAGTGACTTTTAAACTATAGGTTTTAGTAATGCCTATTCAAACTTAATTTTTAAGATTTGGGTATTAAAATAAATTACATATTTGGAAAGTAGTCTTCGAGAAATACATTTTATATTACTAATTTTTTTCAAGATTTATTATTTAAGTGCTTCAATTGTTTAGGTCAAACAGGACGAAATTGAAAAAACAGAGAAAAAACTTCCACTTTTTGGCCAAAAAGTGGACACAACTTCTAGCAGGCACCCTATGAGATGGTATGATTATTTTATTTAGGAAATTTAATTATTACCATGCATTAATTTAAATCTAATATTATCTATGTTTTATTCATGATATTGAACTCTTAATAGTGGAAGAAAAGATGAGGGTAGCATACTTGAATGCTAGAGACTAAATTTAGGTAGGCTTGGAAAATATGTTTTAGTGTGATTTTGTTTTAAAGTTTTGGTATATGAATGATATATACATTCTTTAAATTTCATGATCGATTCATTGTCTTAGTTATTTTTGGTTTGAATAACATGTTTTTGGTGCATGATAACTTCTTTATATTTCTAGAACTGTTTGGTAATAAAGTCTCTACTATTTTTAGTTTTCTTTGACAATGAAGATTGGGGATAAATTTTCTTTATATATATACTTTGTTTTAGTGAAAAGGGGCCACTTTTCTTCAACATAAATAACACTTAGGCCTAAGGGGAAATTGGCCAAGATTCATAGAGAAAGATGATAGAAATAAGATAAAGGATGGAGGCAAAAATGAAATCGACTTGGGGGGAGAGAAATTTTTCTAAGAGGAATGGATTCAACAAGTAAAGTTGATTGGAGTGAATGAAAAGGTCATTACAACTACAAATGGATGAGGAAATCATGGATAGAGGTCAGGGCATGTGGTAGAGGGCACAATACTAGGTATGTACCATCACAACTTGGATATGATGAACCTTTTCACTAGTATAGAGATTTTATTCTTCAAGATTATTCTTCTATAAATATTGTATTGTTATGACCATGATTCTTTCCAAGTTTCCTTTATGACTTAGGTTGACAAGAAGCTTGCATGCAATGTGAAATTGTCCATAACCATTTCATAGACCCTTCTATCATTGCATTCCTTTAAGACCTCAACTTATTGTTACATCTTATCAAGTAGATGGAACTGAATCTCTTATTTATGTTTTCTTATCTCTATAATTTATTAAAAGATCTTGATATTCTATAGCTTGTTTTGACCTATGTGAGTAATCTCAATGAAAACCATCACTGGAAACATTAACTCGAATCTCCAACAACATTTACAATGTGATAATATTCATACCACACAAACAAGAAATGTTTTCTTTCAAAACTTAATTGTTTCCACTTTAGCTAGTACTTATTTCAACATACGCCACACCTTATTGTATTTATTTGGTCAACTTGAATATTTCATGCTTGTGCTATCATATTCCAAATGCCATTGGGTAGGGAGTCAACTGGTAATATCATATATTTCAAAGTAAGCCTTCATATATTATTATTTAGTTTCTTAAGCCTTTTCAACAAATCCTTGTGCTTACCCTGTCATCTTCACAAACCATAAGAACACATTCCTTGGGGTATTTAACTAACAAATCAATTGTTTGGTTTATTGAGTGTGTGTGTGTATGCGTGCGTGCATGTGTATGTGTATGTGTATGTGTATGTGTATGTGCGTGTGCATGTGTATGTATATATAGGATGACATTCCTTAAACTATGTAGGATGATTTATTTCAACCATTCATATATATCATAAAGCTACCTTCGCTTAAATTGTATGTTAGCTATGAATCCCAATTGGTGGAAGATTTGTAGCAGTTGTATAATTCTAATTATGATAGTGTAAACACTAATAATTGTCCAACACTTACGAACAACATTTTACTATTTTTCTTCCTAATTAATTAAATAATTTTAATTATTTAATTAAACTAACTCTATTCTTCTACTTTGAACTTCAAAAATAAATTTTCCCTCTTTCATCATAAATTAAATAATTTTTAATAATTTAACCGTCTTAATTTCTTCCAACATTAACTAAATGATTTTAATTATTTAATTAATCTCCTTTTGCACAAATAATTAAATGAAATTTATTATCTAATTATTTTAATTATTCTTCCATCATAAACATAAAATTTGTATTTTTCTTCCACTTTCCATATAATTCAATAATTATTTTAATTATTTAAGTAACCAACTATGTCTTCTATAATTAAATAATTTTTTTAATTTATTTAACTTCCTCTAAAAATAAAGAATTTTTTTTTTTTTTTCTCCTCTCATGCACATGATTAAATATTAAATTTTAATTGTATAATGTTAATTAAGTCTTGACTCCCACCTCTTATATACCACTTATGTTGAGTTTAACCAATCAATCAATTATATCTATCTCCACCATGCAAGTAGTTAACTTCATAATTATCTCAATTGGTTCTTCTCATTGAATCTCATCCATTGATCTTCAATCTTTCCCATCAGGTTACCGTCATCAATCGATATGAAAAAAATCTATAAGAGCAACCTTCTTTGTCAATAATAAACAACCACAGTCTTTGAGCTTTCATGCAATCAAACTACCAAAATAATGCTAAGATACAATTTTGAGAGAAATATACTACCCATACTAACATTAATGCATTCCTAAAGGTTTTATTGCTTATTTTCATTTCATTTCTTCCATTGCATCTATATATTGCTCCAATTGTTTGAGATTTAAAATAATAGTGTGCTCCTAGGGCTTGTGTTTTCTCGTGTATATTCATGATATTTTATTTCTAATCTCATACATTTTGGCATGCCCAATGGGACCCATGTCCCTGTAACTAACAAAATTTTGAGAAATTTTTGGGTTTTGTAAGTATAGGAATTTCACATAGTAATTGTGAGGTTTTGTGATGCAAGTGAAGGATTTTGTGATGCAATTGTAGGTTTTTATTACACAACTGCCAAATTAGCAATACAACTACTCAATTTCCTTCAAATGTGTTAAGAATTCTCTATCACATCTATAATATTTAGAACTGCAATTATTTTGATTTTCAATTGGCTTGATTTTTTAGTATAACAATTGCATATTTCATATGCACGCAACTTGGATTTGATTCTTTCTTACTTCTATAGTGGAATTTGAGTTTCTAGGTATTGTAATGTTTTCAATTTTCTTATTTCTGGTTACAAGAATCTTCTATTGTAATTGTGAGATCATATGATGCAGTTACTGCTTTGGACATTAAAACCACTCATTTACATGACGTAGTTGTAATCTTTGGCTTTGCAACTACCTTTTTTGCAACCTTAAGTATCGCATCTATCATATATAATAACGAAACTAACTAGAAAACAACAAAGGTATAATTATTTAGGGGATTCTATTATTTCAAGTGTTTCCATTCACATAGGCTAAGAGGTTTTCATGTTACTAATATAATTTGTATAGAACCTTGGAAAATTTTGGGAGAAGACACCAATCTAAATTGTTAACATATCTTATACAAGTTGTATGTTTACCATTTTCTAACATAGCTCACGTTTCATTTTCTTAAGGGAAATAACATCCATTTTTTGTGTTTCGTGTGCTTAGACTTTTGTGTTATTTTGAAGGTGTTTGTTTGTATCCTCTCCCCTTCCATGCTTGTGCGAGTATATGTGCAAGATAAACACACACATCTTCCCACTTTTATTTTCAATAGGAGGCCATCTTGGGGATTTTATCACCCCAAAGTTCGAACTCAGCCACATTTCCCAAAAGGATATATAAAGGAGGGAGAGAGAAAGCTATATTCCAAGGAGTGGTTTGTGTCATTCAAAGTTGAGTTGCAAGACCTTCACTCTATCAAGACTTATTTAGTGAGGAGTAGGAGATCCCTTCCATCTCAAGCTATTTAAGACAAGTTCTTTGTTCATGGTTGTGGTTTACCCCAACTACAAACCTTTGTTTATTAGAAGCCTAATGTTGGTGTAAATTATGTCTCATAATTATACTTTACTTAAGTTGACTTAGAATAATGCATCTCATAGTAGCTTTCATATGAGACACTTAGGGAAATGTGCGCATAGGGAAGTTGCTTGTAGGAGAAATTCCATAGTTTGTGGTCTTATCTTGTTGTTACATTCCACCTTTGGTGGGTGATGCACCTCTTGTGGAATACTTTATTGTTTCTCCTATCTACCCTCACCTACCCTTGTTTCTCATTGAGCCATATGTCATGATTGTGTGCTCACATATCTATATGGCCTTGCCTTGGCTCATCTTACATTATAATGATCCAATTGATGGTATTTTGCATCTTGATTAGAATATAATTTATTCTTATCAAATCTATTCTCTTTTTTGTGCTATTCATTATGCTCTTGATCTTAGCTATATTTGACAAATTCTTACATGGTATCAGAGCCATTGGGGCTTCATTGAGTAGTCTTTTAGGAGTATTCATTTTTTGGATCTAGGGAGCTACACATTTTGGGGCATCTTATGGTAATTTTGACCTCACCATTGCGTTTGGGGGGCCGTTTCCATGAATTTTGAGTATAAATTTGTGTATATTTGGTGAAAATTAGTGTTTGGGCCTTGAAGGAAAAAATTACCCAATTTGAGTTGTACAATACATATTTTTTCAAAAAAAATAAAAATTATTTTTGCGAAAAAACAAAAAATATTTTCAATTTCTTATTTTATTTGCAGAAATTGTTTTATATGTAAAAGATTTTAGTTTGTAATTTTTTTTTTTAACAAAATATTATATTATTTTTTGGGGGGGGGTTATTTTACCCCTGCCTCCGTACTTGGCAGACCTGCATTTTGCAGGTGTACTATCACCATCTAACTGTACCTCTTTGATTGGCCCTACCACCAGCCAAATCTCCCTCTCTTTGGGGGCCCCTGCTTGAGCATCGCTGCTCCACTCCATCTTAGACTCCTCTACTCCGTGGGCCTTGTTCTTCCTTGAAAAACTCCTGTCGTGTTTCCTTGGCTCCAACCGACAACCACCACCAATGGCTCCCACTGGCGAACCCCTGCCCCACCCACGTGGCTGGACTTAATTCAACCATTTATAACATGCAACATACACATCCATAGTGCTATTAGCTGGCAGTGTACAATCAAACCACCACCTTAGCAACCACACAATCAACCACATATCCAGTCTGTACACACAGTCATCTACCATACAAAATTTCGTACTACCACACGGACTTGCACAGTCATAATTTGTATGCATAGTTGGCCACCACATCATCGTATAGACAACCACATCAGCCTGCCATATAGTCTAATTGTACAAACACGTCATCATATGGATCCAATCAGATTTAGCCACGTGTCAAGTCTGTATGGTGCCACATCAACATCCATATGCCACACAGGGATGTGAAGTTTTCACAATAAGTAAACAACCATCAATTTTAACCCCAGGAAATGATGATGTCAGTAGTTTTTTTGATATTTTTTTACCCCCTCTCCAATGATTTTTTTTATTTTGGAGGTGAAATTTTAAGGCCCATAACTTGGTCATTTTAGTGCAATCTTTTTTTATTTGGGATAGTTTTTTGTGCTCTTTGTGGTGGTGTGGTTGTTTTTTAATTTTGGTGGATAGATTTTTCAAATTTTTTAGCTTTTCACAACTGTACCTGTCCAATCTTTAATTTGCAACTTCAGAGGCTTCGTTCGAGTTCATACAACTTCGTTTTCAGGTGTCATTTTTTTGAAAGTACATAATTTTTTGTCTATTTTAATGTGTTGCTATCATATTTTCACCATTTTAAGTAGAAATTATACTTTCAATATTTGGTCATTTTTGGCCTATTTAGTACTTGTAATTTTCTTGGATCTTGGTTTAGATCTCTTGCAATATTGTTTGAGTCTCTTATATCCTATTTGAGGCAGTTGTAAAGTTGAAAATTAGATGTCCACTTTTCCATTTTTTGCAAGTGGCCCATTGCACACACACTAAAGATAAAGTGCCAAATCATAATTTTGGGGAGGGGTAGGGGGTTCTTTGATTGAGTGAATTTTTTTTGGGGGTTCCTTGTGTGATTGTACCTATCTTTTCTTTGTGCTCTTTCATTTTGTTGCTATGGGTTCTCCTAAATTTCCACTTTTAAGTCCACCTAACTATCTTTCATGGAAAATTGATGTATGGAGTAAGCTTATGGAAAAGGGATTAACTCACTATGTTGATGGAACAATAACTGCACTAGCTGATCCTAAAGTTGATTCTAGTGCTTGTTGTCACTATTTTGACTATCGGGTGATTTTGTTCTCTAATCCATTATAATCTGCAAAAAATCATACTTTGTACTTCATTTTTTACCTCTGAGGGTTTTGGTCTAAGGGTTTAAGGTTCTACAATTTACCCTTTTTTATCTGAAGTCCATGCGTTGTATTTTCGTGTTACTCTTTCCACTTAAGTGGAAGGGTTGCTCCACCGTGAAAAGAGGTCCCCCCTTTTACATTTATCCTAGGCAGGACCTTAAATATGTTTTATTTCTATGCCTTCCCCTAAGTCTTATTTCCTTGTCGAGCTTCCTAAAGATCGTGCAAGTTCTAGTTGATCTGACGGTGCAAGAGATCTAGCGAAAGGAATATGTGTGGAACTTACCCTTCACAAAGTAGCGAAAAGGTGGTGGGTCGGGGTAAAGTGGTCACAAGGAAGGCTAATGGACGATCATCTCCCAGAAGATCTAACAGATCGCATTGTTTTGCAGGTGGGCTAAAGAATGAAGTTGAAAATCAAGCATGTTTCTCAAGATCTAGCGGTCTGCGTTGATTTGTGAAGTAAAGTTGCTAGAGATTTATCTTTCGCGAAGTAGGGAAAGCCTGGCGGGCCCCAAAAGGTAAGTGACTCCTCCGATTAAAAACTGATCATCTCCAAGAAGATATGGTGGTCAGCGCTTTTTTCGCTTGGCAAAGATGTCCGAAGTTTACCTTTCACAAAGTAGCGAAAAGGTAGTGGGCCTAGCGAAAGGGTTGCTTGTAAGGTAAAAAGGGTGCATCTTAAGATAGATCCAATGGTCCGCATTATTTCACTGGGAGAAATAGCATGAGGTTTATCCTTCACAAAGTAGCAAAAGGATGGTGGGCTCGACAGATAGACTATTCTTGGTTTTTAAAGATTGATCAACTTAGAGTTGATCGAATGGCCCGCGTTGATTCGCAGCTATAAGCAACACAAAATTTACCTTTCACGAAGTGGAGAAATGAGCTGGCGGTTACATGGCGGATGATGTGGTAGAACAGTTGAACACCTGGATGAGGTGAAAGGGAATGTGTCAGACAGACACATGGCTCCAAAGGATCATAAAGGGCCCACTCTGATTGAGTGGCGACGGTGATGAAATTCATGGCTAGGTAAAACACGTGGCAGTTCAGATGTGGAGTTTGATGGAGTTCTTGAACGAATGAATGGCTGACACGTAGGGGTTATTTTGCTGGGAATCAATAAGGTAGGTGGATTCCGTGCAGAGGGACCACTTCAAAGGATAAGGGATGTTAAAGGTTCCACATCTTGAAAGTGATCCAATGATGAGTGCTGTTTCGCAACCCGAAGATGCAAGGTTTTTAAACTTCGCAAAACAGCGAAAAGCTAGGACACTGAGAATTTCTTTGTGGTTCGTTGGAGTCTTTTTTCAAATTCAATTGCGAATTGTTGCCGAAGCATGTGGATTAATGTCTCAATTCAATGCTCTGTTGCCGTATTAAGCCTCACATCAACTGAATTTTAGTGTCATTTCAAAGAGTTTTGCAGAGGAACCATTGCGTAGAGCGAATTTCTTTAGGCAACAAGCGAGTTTTGCACATTGTTTAACAGTTATAGTTTGAATTGATATCATTGGGTGCTTAAATTATCAGCGGTCTGTTTGAGTTTAAATTGAAAAAGTTGTAATTCAAAGATGGCACCTCGAAGAGATTTCATAGGGAAGGTAAATTATTAGGATAGAGCTATATGTGATGATTTCTTAGAACAATTAACCATGTCTACAAATGTCGCTGCTAAAATAAAAGAATTAGTGCCCAAGGCCCCTCGTCCAAGAATTGGAGACGGTTTATATAATAAAGGGAATTGGTTAAGGGATTCGCAGATAGGGATATCAGGTCTGGGGCTCTTCAAAGTGGGATTTGGCCAAAGACATTCCTCTGCTCCAATGAACAGTATATGGGAGTTAGATTTGGGTAAACTCATAGTCCCTGGGGTTTTCATGGGTGTGGATTTGTTAACCCAGATTGCAAATAATTATGACCCTGTTGCCAAATGTGCTAGAAATGTGAATGGGGTGTCATTGATTAGGATAAATGATGATGAGTTTAGAAGGTGTTTAAACTCAGCGGGGTATCAAATTATTTAGAGCCAATCAATTTTGATACACTTGCACAGGTATATAATGTGCAGAGAGATCACCTTAGGAGTGGCCCTTTGAAACAATTTTTTTTTCAAAATAGGAGGATTAACTATTGTAGGCCCTAGTACCATGGACCCCTTCTCTCTAAATCTTTTTACTCTGAGGGCTAAAGGTATGTATTGGTCACTATGTTAGATTTTTGGGGAAGATGCTGAAATCACTATGCCAACTCACTACATGCTAATGATAGCACAGATCCTGAACCCCTCTCTGGCAGTAACTTTTGATTTTGCACCTTATCTCACTAATGCAATTCATGTAGGGCTGATAGGGATTAAAAATGGTAAGGTAGACAAAAATTTTGGGTGGTACTCTCTTCTTATACACATGCTTTTATTTAAAGGTGCCAATTATTTTGCAAAGGAAATGGACCTAGTTAAGGAAAAGGATGGTGAAGAGATGCCTGTGCAATTGTGGAGCATTATTTTGTCTTGGGATAGAGAGGATGCCAGTTAGTTGAATTTTGATAGATGTTTTGCACCTAGGCTTAGGATCCTCTTGTGCCCACAAAACCCTAGGATCCCTAAGGCTCTTTTAGAATTCCTTAGGCCTAAAGAATTTGTTGAAGGTATCAAGATTGTTCACAATTGGGGTGATATATATTTATACACTGTCTCTATTATGTTCAGAGTTTATGGTTTCAGAGGCACCCCATACTTACTTCCCTATCAAGTCCCATTGAAGATAGGAATTGCAGAGATCCCGAGGCAAATTGGTGGTGTGCAAGAGGCAGAATAAACAAATAGGGGAAAAGGGACCATTTTCCCAACTGTCACCATGGATCATCAATTTGTAATCACCAAGGGTGGTTGGAAACACTTTGATGATTTATTTCAACCATATAGGTTGTTTACTGCAGTATCAAGATTCGCTGACCCTGAAGGTTTCTTCAATGGCATGTTCAGAAAGAGAGCAGTATGTAAAGGCAGAGCTCACCAGTTCCATTTTCTAGAGGATCTGATTAGAAATGAATTCAATCTAGATGAGCATGAATTGAGAAAAGAAAAATGGGTAGCATACAAAAAGGCTCTTGATTTTATCCACCAATTTGATAGTGGTTATGATCCTCTGTCTAGTTTTACTCCCTTTGAGGAGAAAATTAAATTCTTAATTCTTTATTTTGAAGACCTAATGCAAACATTGAAGGAGAAGAGGGAAGCTATAATGAGAAATGATCCTGAAAAGGCTAAGCTGGTTCTAGCCAAGCCTGCCTTTGCTAAGCTCATCCCTCCGAGTGATTATGTGATGCATAAGAAGCCAAGGTATAGTGTGCTAGTACCGGTAACTGGTGAGCCCTCTACTTCAAAAGGGAAGAGAGCAATATAAAATGTCATTGACATCCAAGACTCCCCTAAAAGGAAAAGGGTGGGCAAAGAGGTGCAAATAGGTGAACTTTTATACTCTCCATCCCAATCCTCTATCCATGTGGGAGATGAATAGGTAGTGGCCGAGCAATTGTTGCAGTTAGGGAGTCTCGAGGAGATTGCCTACACATATGAGGAAATAGAAGAGGGAATGCCTGAAGAGCCACATAGTGCCAAGATGAACTTGACTGCAAATGAGTTCAAAAGAAAGGAGTTAGACCTTGCTATCAAACAAGCCAGTGAGGAGTTCCTGGCTGATAATAATTTTGTTACAACAGGGTCCTTTATGCAATTTGTTTGGAAACAAAACATTGAGCAATTTAAGGCAAGATGTGAGAAGAAAAGGAGCAAGCAAGCCCACAAAGATGCAAGTACAGGGAGGATAGGAGGGAATCAGAATTTGAGAACAACAAAAGTGGCGACTCTGCTAGGGAGAGTCATAGTGGAATCTGTGTTGCAGATCTATTATTTGAAATTGTCTGGAAGGTTGTTCAAATTTTGTGTGTGTGATCCTTGTAGCAGGCCGTTTCATCCTTGATCTGTGTTACTTTTCTTTCTTTAAAAATCTTCTTGTTCTATAGTCTTCTACGAGTGATTTGTCAAGCTTGTTTTCTTACTTTCCCATAGCTTTGGGTGGTGACTCTGACATAAAATAACTAGTTCTCTTTAATAAGCATAATTCATTTTAAAGAAAAACAAATATAATGCAAAGAGGACGAAACACCAAGTCATTCATGAGGAAAAATCCTCAACAAATGTTGCAGGAAGGATTACCTGAGCAGGCACGAAGAGGCCAGAAAAGATCAGTTGCACATGAGCCATCTAGTGCTGCATGGGTACAAAAGGGCATTCATACGGGTAAGTCATTTGATAAACCCATATATGCAAATTAAAATTCTTCTTCCTGTGAATCTGAGCAAGACATTTTGTGTTTCCATTCTGGTTTGTTTGGTAATAATGAGGATGTCCAAGTTTTAAATCAAAGGGTCTCTCATGCTAGTTTATCTGGGAAGGATAGGAACAGTTCAAATGTTAAGATAGATTCTGTACCTAGAACAATAGATGGAAATATTAGTCTGATTGATATAGATCAAGTTAATATATCGGATTTTGAAGAGATGTTCCTTGATGAAGATAAGGTATCCCAAGAAATTGAGGCTCTCAATAGAAGAGTTCATCACTTGATCTCCCTAAGAGCACAAAAGGAAGAAAATAAAGAGAAGGAAGTTAAAGCCAAATTGATTGAGAGAGATAGGCTTCTGAGACAGATTGCTGATCTTGAATTGTTCACCCAAGAAAAAAACTAAGATTGAGGATGAAGGTCTAGTAATAAGAGAAAATTTTACTACCAAGATCAACCCTGCACACAAATTTGTTGTACCACCTAGTAGGGAGGTCTTTAGTGACCCACAACCTATTAGAAATAATGTTGACAAAGGAAAACAAAAGTGCATGGAAGATGGGTCTGGGTCTAAGACTACAACAAAAATTTCTCATATGTTGTCTGCACATGAGAGAGATATAGATAGGATGAGGAAAGAGAAGGAAGACCTACAAAGAGAATTAGAAAAGGCTGAATTAGAAGCAGCCAATCAAGAGGTCAAAAGAAAAATTAATTATCTAAAAGCTCCTCCCATAATTTTTCCTTCAACAGACCTAAATAAACCTTTATCTCAGCATGCCTCACTCCCTCCAGTCAAAATTCAGTCAACCTTGCCTATGAGCACCATTCCAGCTAATCAAGTCCCTATTACAAATCAAGGTAACCAAATCCTTTTGACTCATGGTCCTAATGTGAGAATGAACATGGGAAATAACCCTGCTAGTAACCAGTTCTAGAGAAGACCCCTTTAACTTGGAATTATATAGACAACTTTTCTTTGAAGGAATCCTAGGGTACCCTAACCATGTTCCTACCGAATCGAGGGACAAGCTTCACAAGTTTGCCAGCAATAATGCTATAAGTGCAGAAGAGCATCTAAAATATTTTGGTGATCTGATAAATGACTATGAGATAGTAGATGATGATGTCATCATGAAACTATTTGTACAGTCCTTGGTGGATGATGTAAGGGATTGGTATAGAGGTTTGCCTGTGAATAGCATTGGCTCTTGGGAGGATTTTAAGAATTTATTTCAAGAATAATATGGTGACAAAACAAATGTGAGCTTCATGCTCAATGAGTTCAATAACATTAGGAAGTCTGATAATGAAATTGTCATAGATTTCAATGCTAGATTTCAGAAAGCAATGCATAGGCTCTATCAAGTAATGAGATTAAATGATAATATGTGTCTGAACACTTATTATAATGCTTTTGATTCTAAAATGGCCTACATTCTGAGGGATAAAAACCCACATAGTCTGAGAGATGCTTTTGGAATTTCCATTAATGTGGAAAGTAATAGGAAAGCATCTGGAAAGGTGGGAAGGAGGACAGATGGAAGGTTGTGGAAAGAATCAAAACAACAACCAAATAAAGTTGCCAAGGAGGATGACAAAATAGAAAAGTTGATGACTACCATGAAAGATCTTACTGCTAAGGTAAGTAAAAATGATAATCCTCATTACAATTGGCAAGATAGGCCTCCTAGATTACATGATATGCCTTACAACACTACTTGGAAGGATGGAAAACCTTAGGATGATAAGTTAAAAAACACTCAAAGCCAAGACACCCCAGATCCTTTGAAAGGAGCAAATGTACACAATATGAAAATACTCCTTGGTGCATGGACTGTGATGGACCACATTCTCCTCATCAGTGTGTTGTAGCTCAAGCTCTTGAAGAGTCCATGAGAAAAGAGGGTGAGCCTGATATTAACATGCTTGAAACTATTTTTGAAAGTGATAATGAGTCTTCACAGAGTGAATCTAGTGAGTGTGATGTGATAAATTGTAATAAATATTACCAAGGGTAGCTGACACTTGATTGGCATCCCACTTTGAATGTGGTAACCATTGAAGATGAAGAAGTTCATCTCTGAAGACCTAGTGATGAAGAGGTAAAAAATCTTACCAAGGCTACCATAGCCAAAGCCAAGCATAATTACAATCTGGGAACTAGTAGAAGGGATGGAGATCAGGGTGAACCTGGTTCCTTGTTCATGAAAGAAGTATCTCAGAAAAGTACAACAAGTAATGACACCTTGCCTCAAAATGGTCAGGCAAAAAGTGACAAACCCAAAGATGTAGCCAAGAGTGTAGATAATAACACTACTGGTGATTCACAAGGGACTGCGATAACTAAGAAGGCAAATCACCCTAAAGCAGAAAAGGTCAAAATGAATACTGAATTAATTAACAATTCTACTTTTGATATGACTCAGGCTCTGACCCAAATGAAGGTTATAGTCCCATTGGTAGAATTACTGAAAATAAAAGAACATAGAGAAGCTGCTCTATCTTTATTTTCTAAAATATCTGATAGTAGTACAACTTTGCCTTTAGGTACAATGAAGGATGAAAAGGATATTGAGTTGCAAACCCCAGAGGTATATTTTAGAACAACTATTACACAAGAACCTGCACAGGTTGATCCTTTCTACGTAACTTTGTTAGTGAATAACCAGTTAATTAAGAACTGTATGATAGATTCTGGTGCTGCTGCAAATGTGAAGCCATATTGTGTCATGAAAGAATTGGGACTGTCAGTAAGTACAATGTATGGGAAGTGTTATGCTATGGAAAATAGAGAAGTACCAGTAATAGGTACAATGAAGGATATAGAGGTAAAGATAGCTGCATTTCCTGAAGCAACATATAAGATGGATGTCATAGTAACTGATACAAAACCTCATTATGGCATGCTATTATCTAGACAATGGGCTGGAGCAGTGGGGGGAAATGTTTAGTTAGATCTTTCATATGCTACAATTTCAATAAATGAAAGCCATGTCGAGCTGTATAGAGAACCACGTGCTCCTAGGGTACTTGAGAAGATAGACCCTAATATGATGAATTGCATGATTGATGTGGATCTTGATAACTTCAGAATACAACCAATTTTACCTCAATTGAAAAATACTGATCCTATTATTGGTGAATTGGATTCTTAGCAACAAGGTTTGTGGCACATGTATTTTTATGGAGCTTGCTCTAAGGAAGGATCTAGAACAAGAGTTCTTTTTGTGTCCCCATCAAGTATAACTTTCAAATACTCTTTTCTGTTAGCTTTTCAGTGTACAAATAACACTACTAAATATGAAGCCTTGTAATTGGGGCTTGAAGTTGCAAAGAAGCATGGGATTCAGTTGTTAAGAGTATTAGGGGATTCAGAGTTGGTTGTTTTTCAGGTTAGATCTAAGTATGCATCTAAAAATGATCGCTTGAAAAGATATAAACATGGAGTTTGGGATGTGATCGAGCATTTTTGTGCATTTTCTATTAACTGGATAGAAAGATCAAAGAACATCATGGCTGATTTCTTAGCTAATAATGCATTAAAAAATGATGATGTAACACTAACCGGTGTATCTACAATTGAGAAAAAATCTAGGCCTGCTATTCCTGTTAACATATATAATTGGCAAGTGTTTGCAGATGATGAAGATATTCTTAAATTCATACAGTGTGTTGATGACTATGATGGACAAAAAATTGATTGCAATGCATTAGTAGAAGTGGTGGAAAATAGAGAAATAGTGTTTGGTAATGACATGGTCCAGTTGGAAACTAATGAAATCCCTAGAGGATTGGTAGAATTGGAAGGTATGTTCAGTCATACTGATAGCCATCTACATCAATAGTCAACCACCAAATTAGAAGAATTGGAGGAAGTGAATTTAGGGACAAAATCATCCCCTAAGTTGGTCTACATTGGAAAGAAATTGTCTCCTCACATTAAAGCTAACCTTATTAATTTATTGAAAAAATATAAACATGTTTTTGTTTGGTCTTATGAGGACTTGAAGGCGTATAGGCAAGATCTTTTTCAACATGAAGTCCCTTTGCATCCAGATGCTAAGCCTTTTAGGTAGAAGCAAAGGCCTATCAACCCCCTTTTGGAAACTAAAATGCAACAAGAGTTAGCTAAGTTGAGGGAAGGGGGGATCATCAAGCCTATAAGACATTCACCATGGGTGTCTAACTTAGTCCCAGTTAGAAAAAAGAATAGGGATATAAGGCTCTGTGTTGATTTTAGGAATTTGAATGTTGCTTCCCTAAAAGAAAACTATTCTTCTCCCAATATGGAGGCAATGTTGCAGAGAGTAACTGGTTGTGACCTATTATCTATGATGGATGGCTTTTCAGGATACAATTAGATATTAGTGAAGGAGATCGAACAGTTCAAGACTTGTTTTACTACCCCTTGGGGGACCTATGTGTATGTAAGGATGCCATTCAAGTTAAAAAATGCTGGAGCTACCTTTCAGAGAGCAATGGATGTGGCGTTCAAGGAATTTATCAACATTATCATGGTTGTGTACCAGGATGATTTAACATGTTTCTCCAAAAGGGCAGATGATCACTCCGGGCATTTAGAAAAGGTTTTCAACAAAGCTCTGGAGTTTGGTGTCTCTTTAAATCCAAGAAAGTGTCATTTTGCTGTTACTGAAGGGAAGTTGCTTGGGTACATTGTCTCTAAGGAAGGGGTTAGGATAGACCCTGAGAGGATTGAAGCCATAAACAATATACCTGAGCCAAAGAGTGTCAAAGGTATCCAGTCTTTCTTAGGCAAGGTGAATTTTGTTAGAAGGTTCATTGCCAAATTTGCTGAAATAGTCAAGCCTATTGTTAAATTCCTTAAGAAAGATACAAAGTTTTATTGGGATGAAGAAGCTTCAAAGGCTTTTGGTCAAATTAAAAAGGCTATCCAGGAGGCACCTGTGTTAAAATCCCTTGATTATAGTAAGCCCTTTTCATTGTTTTCTTTTGCTTCTTATCATACAGTGGCTGCAGTCCTTCTTCAAAATGATGTTGAAGGATATGAACACCTTATTGCTTTTTATAGTAAGTCTCTACAAGCTATAGAGCTTAAATATGAAATCATGGAGAAACAAACATATGCTTTGGTCAAAGCTGTAAAAGCATTTAGGCCATACCTTGTGAATGCACAAGTAGTTGTTTATGTCCCACATGTAGCTATCAAGGACATTTTATCTTAGTCCGAGGTCACTGGTAAAAGGTGTAGATGGATAACCATAATTCAAGAGTTTGATCTAGAGATTAAGATTACTAAATTAGTAAGAGGTTTAGGTCTTGCTAAGTTAATTTCTGAATCAAATCTCCTTGATGTAGAGGTTAATAATGTTGAAACTGAGAATATCCTGGTCACAAGTATTGAGACATAGCCCTGGTATTCAGAGATAGTATATTTTTTAAGGGATGCAACATACTCGAAGGGAATGACTCCCAATCAGAGAAGGACATTGAGACTAAAGTCTCAAAAGTATGTCCTTGCTCATGGTGATCTATATTGGCGAAATAAAGATGGGGCATTGTTGATGTGCTTAGACAAATCCCAAGCTAAAAGGATGCTAACTGAAATACATGATGGAGTATGTGAAGGCCACTACTTTGCTAAGACCACAACTGGCAAGATAGTCTGGGCTAGATACTATTGGCCTACTTTGTTCAAAGATGCCCATGAGCATGTCCGGCAGTGTGACCCATGCCAGAAACTTTCTTCCAAATTAAAGTACGAAGGAGCTTTGCCTCTTAACCTAGTTACTGTGGAAGCCCCTTTTGTCTAGTGGGGGATTGATTTTATTGGGGAAATAATTGAGAAGTCAGGAAGAGGTCACATATGGATCATAGTAGCCACTGATTACTTCACTAAGTGGATTGAAGCTATACCTACTAAAAGAACCACTAGTAAAGTTGTCATTGAATTTTTGATGGATAATATTATAACAAGATTGTGTGTTCCTGTGAAACTGATAATGGATAATGCTATGAGTTTTAGATCAGAGGAGTTCATTGAATTTTGCACCAGTCATGGAATAATCATGTCTTATTCTTCACCATAGCATCCACAAGATAATGGACAAGCAGAATCCAACAACAAAAGCCTTTTGAATATTATCAAGAAAATTCTTGAGGCAAACAAAAGGTCTTGGGATCAGAAATTAAAATTGGCCTTATGGGTAGATAAGATTATTGTTAAGAAAGCAATTGGTATATCACCATTTGAATTGGTTTATGGCACACAATCTAGGGTGCCAGTTAATAACCTTATTCTCATATACAGGTTCCTACAAGCTGACGATATGGAGTTGTCAGAACCCATGGAAGACAAAATGATTCAAATGGTAGAAGTGGAAGAAATCAGGACTTTAGCCCATAAGAGAAATCTGAAGATTCAGTTGCAATCCAAATATCTATTTGAAAAAAGAACCACACTAAGGAAGTTTCAAATTGGTGACATGGTTCTTCAATGGAATGCAAGAGGGCAAGAAAAAGGAAAACACAAAAAATTTGAGTCACTATGGATAGGCCCTTCTATTGTTTGTGATCATAATGGAAAAGATTCATATTTCTTGAAGACAATGGATGGTGAGGTACATGAATTCCCAGTGCATGGACAATTCCTGAAGCATTACTTCTCTTAAGTCCATACACATTAGGTTTTAGTCTGTATATAATTTTGTTTGTTTCTGTTTGTTGCTTTTGGGCTTGTTTTTAGTCTGTTCTCCAGAGTTTTCTATGTTCTTATGTTGATCTTGAAATCAACCATCCCCAATCAGAGCCACTGTTGTCACTATTTTGACTATTGGGTGATTTTGTTCTCTAATCCATTACAATATGCAAAAAATTATACTTTGTACTTTATTTTTTACCTCTGAGGGTTTTGGTCTAAGGGTTTAAGGTTCTGCAATTTACCCTTTTTTATTTGAAGTCCATGCATTATATTTCTGTGTTAATTTTTCCACTTAAGTGGAAGGGTCGCTCCACCGTGAAAAGAGGTCCCCCCTTTTACATTTATCCTATGCAGGACCTTAAATATGTTTTATTTCTATGCCTTCCCCTAAGTCTTATTTCCTTGTCGGGCTTCCTGAAGATTGTGCAAGTTCTAGTTGATCTGACGGTGCGCACGATCTTGTGAAAGGAATATGTGCGGAACTTACCTTTCATGAAGTAGCGAAAAGGTGGTGGGCCCGGGTAAAGTGGTCGCAAGGAAGGCTAATGGACGATCATCTCCCAGAAGATCTAACGGATTGCATTATTTTGCAGCCCAAAGATGCGTGAGATTTATCCTTCGTGAAGTAGTGAAGGGATGGTGGACCTGGGCAGGTGGGCTAAAGAATGAAGTTAAAACTCGAGCATGTTTCTCAAGTTCTGGTGGTTCGCGTTGATTCACGAAGTAAAGTTGCTAGAGGTTTATCTTTTGTGAAGTAGCGAAAGCTTGACGGGCCCCAAAAGGTAAGTGAATCCTCTGGTTAAAAACTAATCATCTTCAAGAAGATCTGGTGGTCAACACTTTTTCACTTGGCGAAGATGTCTGAAGTTTACCTTTCACAAAGTGGCGAAAGGTAGTGGGCCCAGTGAAAGGGTTGCTTGTAAGGTAAAAAGGGTGCATCTTAAGATAGATCCAATGGTCCACGTTATTTCACTGGGCGAAATAGCATTAGGTTTATCCTTCGCAAAGTAGTGAAAGGATGGTGGGCCCAATAGATAGACTGTTCCTAGTTTTTAAAGACTGATCAACTTGGAGTTGATCAGATGGCCCGCGTTGATTCCCAGCCATAAGCAACACAAAATTTACCTTTTGCGAAGTGGCGAAATGAGCTGGCAGTTACATGGTAGATGATGTGGCAAAACAATTGGACACTTGGTTGAGGTGAAAGGGAATTTGTTAGACAGACACATGGCTCCAAAGGATCATAAAGGGCCCACTCCAATTGAGCAGCGATGGTGATGGAATTCATGGCTAGGTAAAACACATGGTAGTTTAGATGTGGAGTCTGATAGAGTTCTTGAATGAATGAATGGCTAACACGTAAGAGTTATTTGTCGGGAATCAATAAGGCAGGTGGATTCCGTGCAGAGGGCCCACTTCAAAGGATAAGGGATGTTAAAGGCTGCACATCTCGAAAGTGATCCAATGATGAGCACTGTTTCACAGCCCAAAGATGCAAGGTTTTTAAACTTCGCAAAACAGCGAAAAGCCAGGACACTAAGAATTTATTTGTGGTCCGTTGGAGCCATTTTTCAAATTCAATTGCGAATTGATTACCGAAGCATGTGGATTAATGTCTCAATTCAATGCCCTGTTGCCATATTAAGCCTCACATCAACTAAATTTTAGTGTCATTTCAAAGAGTTTTGCACAGGAACCATTGTGTAGAGTGAATTTCTTTAGGCAACAAGTAAGTTCTACACATTGTTTAATAGTTACAGTTCAAATTGATATCGTTGGGTGCTTAAATTATCAGAGGTCTGTTTGAGATTAAATTGAAATAGTTGTAATTCAAAGATGGCACCTCAAAGATATTTCATAAGGAAGGTAAATTATCAGGATAGAGCTATATGTGATGATTTCCTACAATAATTAATCATGTCTACAAATGTCGCTGCTAAAATAAAAGAATTAGTGCCCAAGGCCCCCCGTCTAAGAATTGGAGACGGTTTATATGATAAAGGGAATTGGTTAAGGGATTCGCAGATAGGGATATCAGGTATGGGCTCTTCAAAGTGGGATTTGGCCAAAGACATTCCTCTGCTCCAATGAATAGTATATGGGAGTTAGATGTGGGAAAACTCATAGTCCCTGGGGTTTTCATGGATGTGGATTTGTTAACCCATATTGCAAATAATTATGACCCTGTTGCCAGGTGTGTTAGAAATGTGAATGGGGGGTCATTGATTGAGATAAATGATGATGAGTTTAGGAAGGTGTTTAAACTCAGTGAGGTATCAAATTATTTAGAGTCAATCAATTTTGATACACTTGCACAGGTATACAATGTGCAGAGAGATCACCTCAAGAGTGGCCCTTTGAAACAATTTTTTGTCAAAATAGGAGGACTAACTGTTGTAGGCCCTAGTACCATGGAATCCTTCTCTTTGAATCTTTTTACTCTGAGGGCTAAAGGGATGTATTGGTCACTATGTCAGATTTTTGGGGAAGATGCTGAAATCACTATGCCAACTCACTACATGCTAATGATAGCACAGATTCTGAACCCCTCTCTGGCAGTAACTTTTGATTTTGCACCTTATCTCACTGATGCAATTCATGCAGGGCTGATAGGGATTAAAAATGGTAAGGTAGACAGAACTTTTGGGTGGTACTCTCTTCTTATGCACATGCTTTTATTTAAAGGTGCTGATTATTTTGCAAAGGAAATGGACCTAGTTAAGGAAAAGGATGGTGAAGAGATGCCTGTGCAATTGTGGAGCATAATTTTGTCTTGGGACAGAGAGAATGCCAGTTACTTGAAGTTTGATAGATGTTTTGC
This sequence comes from Cryptomeria japonica, assembly GCF_030272615.1. Classification (NCBI taxonomy): domain Eukaryota; kingdom Viridiplantae; phylum Streptophyta; class Pinopsida; order Cupressales; family Cupressaceae; genus Cryptomeria; species Cryptomeria japonica. The sequence goes on along the minus strand of NC_081409.1, from coordinate 497,318,411 downwards.
ACCTAGGCTTAGGATCCTCTTGTGCCCACAAAACCCTAGGATCCCTAAGGCTCTTTTAGAATTCCTTAGGCCTAAAGAATTTTCTGAAGGTATCAAGATTGTTCACAATTGGGGTGATATATATTTATACCTTGTCTCTACTGTGTTTAGAGTTTATGGTTTTAGAGGCACCCTATACTTACTTCCCTATCAAGTACCATTTAACATAGGAATTGTAGAGATTCGAAGGCAAATTGGTGGTGTGCAAGAGGCAGAATTAACAAATAGGGGAAAAGGGACCATTTTCCTAACTGTCACCATGGATCATCAATTTGTAATCACCAAGGGTGGTTGGAAACACTTTGATAATTTCTTTCAACCATATAGGTTGTCTACTGCAGTATCAAGATTAGCTGACCATGAAGGTTTCTTCAATGGCATGTTCAGAAAGAGAGTAGTATGTAAAGGCAGAGCTCACCAGTTCCATTTTCCAAAGGATCTAATTATAAATGAATTCAATCTAGATGAGCATGAATTGAGAAAAAAAAAAGGGTAGCATACAAAAAGGCTCTTGATTTTATCCACCAATTTGATAGTGGTTATGATCCTCTGTCTAGTTTTACTCCCTTTGAGGAGAAAATTAAATTCTTAATTCTTTATTTTGAAAACCTAATGCAAACATTGAAGGAGAAGAGGGAAGCTATAATGAGAAATGATCCTGAAAAGGCTAAGCTAGTTCTAACCAAGCCTGCCTTTACTAAGGTCATCCCTTCGGGTGATTATGTGATGCATAAGAAGCCAAGGTATAGTGTGCTAGTATCGGTAACTGGTGAGCCCTCTACTTCAAAAGGGAAGAGAGCAATAGAAGATGTCATTGACATCCAAGGCTCCCCTAAGAGGCAAAGGGTGGGAAAAGAGGTGCAAACAGGTGAACTTTTATACTCTCCATGCCAATCCCCTATCCATGTGGGAGATGAACAGGCAGTGGCCAAGCAATTGTTGTAGTTAGGGAGTCTCGGGGAGATTGCCTACACATATGAGGAAACACAAGAGGGAATGCCTGAAGAGCCACGTAGTGTCAAGATGAACTTGACTGCAAATGAGTTCAAAGGAAAGGAGTTAGACCTTGCTATCAAACAAGCCAGTGAGGACTTCCTGGTTGATAATAATTTTGTTACAACAGGGTCCTTTATGCAATTTGTTTGGAAACAAAACATTGAGCAATTTAAGGCAAGATGTGAGAAGAAAAGGAGTGAGCAACCCCACAACGATTCAACTACAAAGAGGATAGGAGGGAATCAAAATTTGAGAACAACAGTGCTCACATGGAACGACTCACTATAAATGTTATGGCAATAGGGACATTGAGGAAGTATACATCAAAGGATCTCATCTTTCACGTTACAAAGTGTACAATAGTATGACCAAATTGATGAGATTAGGGGCTATCAACTTGATAATAATCTCAACATGTTGGATCCGAAGAACATTGATACAATCCAAGACTATGTCACTAAGGCAAATGAGCTAAGAGCACAATTGAAGGATTGTGGCATTGATAAGAAGGATGCGTAGTTGGTCTACAACCTAATGGGAAAGCTTCCATCTAAGTATGCATATTTTGTTTCTAGCTTCCTGTAGCATCATAAAATTATGACCCTTGTAATTTTTGTCCACATTTGGGTCTTTGCATTAGCGGACGAATCCCTAAGCCTGATTGAAGACTCGAAACATGCTCATGCCATCAATAACTTGCATTTTTTCATCATACCGCACTACCTTTTGCTGATGCCTATCCTAAATCAAGGTAGGACAAGGGTGTGGCACCCTTGTCCTAGCCCTATTTTGGCCCCCCTTTGGTCCCCCCTTGCATTGAGCTTGTCAATTATTGAGCAGGAAAGGTTTTCCTATGTCAGCCTAAGACGAGAAGTTATCTAAACACCCCTAATTGGTAGGTATATAAGGAGCACTTCCCGTCCTATTTGTATAAGTGAAGATAAGAAAAATCAAGTACGATGTTGATCATAAGGCGAAATAACAAGGCGACATTATCATCAAGCATCAAGCATTCAAGCATTGAGTATTTCAAGTCTCCTTTCAAGGTTAGGTTTTGCATTCAAGACATGGATTCAACCATTGAAGAGGAGATCTCTATCAACATTGAAGACATCCTATTTCACATATCCATTCAAGCAAATTCATCTACAAAGGTATCAACCTTTCAATTACATCCCCTCCTTGAGGTAGATTTACTTTAGACATTTCCTTTCATTTATTTGCAACATTTTTCAACCACTTGGTTAATTCCAAAATGGGGTTTGACCCAAGGACAAACCCCCAATCCCAACAACATTTCCCTCTCTTTCTTGTGTATAGGTTGCAGGTGCACGATTGTAATTGTAGGTTTAGGCTTCATTTTCAGAGATAAAAAAACCCTTTTCAACACACGAATTTTTTGAAGGAACATGTGCAACTTACACACGACCCCTTCAACTTTTTCCTAGATTTGTAGTGAAGCTTTGTCTCGACATTCTACTACTTATTCTAGGTGCACAACTTCATCCTGCATGTAGATATCTCAAGATATAATTGTTTCTTTGTCATTTCCGTACTTAGTCCCAATTTGCTTAATTAAACTAATCTATTACAAAAGAGGGTTAATTTACTTTCCTAATACTTTCCAAACTTACTGCAATTCACTTAGTATTCAATCTCTTACCATTGGGGATTGGATCTAGTGAATTATACCCCTCTTTTGAATGTAATGTGTGAAAAATTGAAGAGAATCCTTTGTGAAACTTTCATCCCTCTTTTGAGGGGAGTAAAGCTTTCCACTTGATCTCCCCTCATCATTTTTCACATTACCCTTCCAAACTTATCACCTAACAATGGGTAGTTCTTTCACTATGCCCTCATTTGATACATTCACAGAGATGTTGATGTTAGAGCAAGCCAAGTCGATGAGCAAGAGGATTCTCAAGTCTTCAAAGTCCATGGCTTTGGTGGCTAATCAAGAGAAACAAGGAAAGGATTTCAACAAGAAGCAAAAGGAATTCAATCCTAAGACTCAACAAGATAGAGCATAACGTTCCTCTCCACATAAGGATTCTACATCCTCACCTAAGGGAAAATTATATAAGGAGAAGATTTCTTGTTCAAATTGCAAGAAAAATGGTCATGATGAGCATCATTGCCACACCAAGCAGATTGATGAGTTGAACAACATCATCAAGAAGAAAAACATTGATTTGTCATTCACTTACAAGAAGAAGGATTCATCTCCTTCCCCTTCCTTGTAGTCTAAAGGAAAGGGACAAGCTCTTTGTGCTACTACATGTCATGATTCAGGGAGATGGCTTCTAGATTTAGGAGCTTCTCATCATATGTCATCTTCGCAATCTATGTTATCTTCATTTGAGCCTTGCACCATGCCACTGATTTTTGTGGGAAATCATACATATATGAATGTGATTGGGAAAGGACCTATTGCCATTGGGTATAACTCCTTCAATGACATGTTACGTGTACCTCCTTTGACAAACAATCTTATTTCCATCTATTAAATCACTCATGGGAAAAAAAGGAAAACTTTGTAGTTCACACCTGATTCAGTTATCATTAGAGACTTGGAGACTAGAGCTATTATTGCTATAGGGGTGGTGGATCATGCATCTCAGTTGCATTCCTTAGCAGATTTTGGTCCTGTTGATGAGGTTGATTCATCATACGTTGATCACACTTCTTTTGATGATTCAGATATTGAGGAAAACTTTGGTTACTTGAACTTGGGTGTTATCACATGTGACCTTGTTCTTGAGTCTTGCATTACATCTCCTCTTATTGATATCACATCTACTATTGCACTTGATGATGCAAATATTACTACATTTTGGGCTTCTTGGAATTTAGTGCAATAGGGTATACCTTATCTTCTAGATTCAGTTTCTTGGGATGATTACTTGACAGACATTGCAGGTTTGTTTGTGCAGTCCTACATTGTAGATTTGGGAGACATCATTGATGATATTCATATTCTCTTTGTTGAAGTTGATCCTTCTTCAGTTGTTGCAAGGGAACACTCTATACACAACATTTGGAGGAGGTCCCTTTATCCTGAGAGGAGACATGTGAGTCTTTGTATCATGTTCTACATTCATCTCCACTAGATCTTGGATTACCTTTTTCTATAGTGTGGATCAATACACCTGATTTGGAGGGGGCAACTTTCAGTATCGACATGGGGACACTTGAGCAGTTTTTTGATACTCCATAAATCTTTAGTTTTTTTCCTACATCTTCCCTTCATGATTTGGGAGACTTCATGGATTCACCTTTGGTTTTGTTTCTTCCTAAGGGGAGTAACATTGTTCGATGTTCATGGAGTAGTTTCTTCATTCATTTTCGAGCTTCTACCATTGGTGTAGATTCTACATTGAGGGGGGGCTAATTGGTCTCTCTTCTTCCCTCTTATGGGAGGGACCTTTTCCTCACATGGGGTTTTATCCTTCTCATACATCTTCTATGAGAGTTCTTTTGTATATTTTTTTTAATCTCTTTTTGGGGGGGATGTTTTCCCATGTGATTTTCTCCCTTCCTCAATTTGTAAGAGATTGCATTGGATTGAGTGTATTTGCATTTGTACATGGGTACTTAACATGGCCTCATAGCTGGGACCCATCTTGCATTGTTGGGTTGAGTCTACATTCCCCTAAGTTTCACTTAAGGGGGGTGTTGGTGTAAGTTATGTCTCATAATTACACTTTACTTAAGTTGACTTAGGATAATGCATCCCATAGTAGTTTGTATATGAGACACTTAGGGAAGTTGCTTGTAGGAGAAATTCCACCTTTTGTGGTCTTATCTTGTTGTTACATTCCACCTTCGGTGGGTGATCCACCTCTTGTGGAATACTTTATTGTTTCTCATTGAACCATATGTCATGATTGTGTACTCATATATCTATATGGCCTTGCCTTTATAAGAATGCTCATCTTACATTGTAAATAATGATCTAGTTGATGGTATTTTGCATCTTGATTAGAGTATAGTTTATTCTTATCAAATATATTGTCTCTTTTGTGTTATTAATTATGCTCTAGATCTTAGATATATTTGACAAATTCTTACACCTAGGAGAATTCGATTGTTGGTTAGTGTGGTGTAGGGGATGCAAATTGTACCCCAAAGTTACTTACAATGCCTTCTCTTGAGTTGAGGTATAAATTATTGGGTTTGGTTCATCTAGCCTCCTTGGGAGAGAGGAAAGGTGAACCCTTGTGCCACTAGACCTCTTGCTATCTACTCTTGAAAGAGAGGTGTTTTACATCAATTTTGGGGTATTAGCACTTGCACTATGGGCCTACACTAATTCTACACACACATTTTATTAAGTAGGTTGTACATACTTACAAGTGTCTTTGATTGTGCTATTCCAATGAATCCATTGGCTTTTTTGGGCCTTAGCCTTATTAACTTCAAGTTCAGAATCAAAATAACCATTATGATTTTACTCTCTAATGTCTATTCTTGCCAAATCTGAAACATTGAGCATTCACACAAAATGAAAAATTTCCCTAGGTATCAAAAGTGCAAAAACATACCAGAGTTATGTAGTTGTTATATCTTGCAACACAATTGAGATTTTATGCACTAAAGTTGCTCAATCTTGTTACATTACTAAAATATTTTATACCACAACTATGAATTTTATAAAACAACTAAGAGATCTTGTACCATAGTTGCCATATCCAGCCACACAACTAAGACATTTCATGTCACAATTGCTATAATATGTAGCACATTCATCTTTCCAGATATCTATCAAAATTAATCTATGTAGAATATCACTATAACTAGGAATTTGGGAAAACATCAAAGCAATAAGCATTAGCTAACCACAAAGCTAAATTGCAATGAAAAATGTCCTAATACACTCAATAGAGCTATGAAGACAAGATAATCAAACCAAATGCAAACCATTACAAACACAAATATCTACTCCATAATTCTCCATTGGATTTCTTTCTCCTTTAAATGGGACTTGTGTGGATATCACTGACAAGGTTGCAAGTGTGATGGAAGAAAGATTGCAAAGCGAAAACAACAACATAAGGAAACTCAAAAATGTGGTTCAAAATCAATGATGATAGAGACCAGTTTATAGACAAATTGATGAAAGGATGAAATTAGCATGAAAGAGGATGAGAAAAGCAATTTCATTCAAAATTGGCACAATGATTTGAAAAGGGAAGGGTTATGACACCTTCCATGTCATGACTATGATGAATTTCCTATGCAAGGTGTGAGGACACGTTGTATGTCAAGAGATATGATATTTTGCTATGTCAACACTTATGATGAATGAGAGAATCATGCTTCCATCTTATGACAAAGGAAGCACACAAATAGGAGAAACTAGAGAGGGATAATTAGGTGGAAATTAATTTAAAACTAATTAGTAAATAGGTGGAAAAGAGAAATTAGTGAATTAGGAAATTATAAATGAGGAAATTAGGAAATTAGGTGACATTAATTAATAAATTCTCATTTATTAATTAATTCACAAAGGGGACATAATTAGCCAATTAAATGAAATATTTAATTGTTACAAGAGAGACCTAGGATAAATAAATTGAATTATTTAATCTAGAGGGGAACGTTAATTAGGATTAAATGATTAAATCACAAAACCCTAGGAGATAGATTAGAAATGAAAGGATACCAATTAGGTCATGACAAGACTACAGTAATTGATATAGGGTCTATCATGATTAAATGATGAAGACTTGATGATTGATAAAGAGTTGATATTGATTGACAAAGATCAATGACAAATTGATCAATAATTGACAAAGGGAATCAAATTGATAAAGGACAGTTGATAAGGATCAATGACTAATCGATCCAAAATCTATGAGAAATGATGATTGATTGAGACCGATGACAAATCAATCGAAGATTGATAAAAGGTCAACTTGATGAAGGTCAAATGACAAAAGACCAATGAAAAATTGGTCACAAATTGATAAGGGATTTACAATTGACAATTGACAAGGGATCCAAAAGGATCGAAAATGATGGTAATTGATCAAAGATGATTGAAAATGATAAAGATCGAGGACAAAACCCTAATTTGACATCAATTAGGATTGACGATGTCTAATTGGCATGATAAGATGATCATGACCGAAGATTGCAATTTGAAAATGATATTGACTAGACCTAATTGAAAATACCATAAACATAATTGAAGGGGAAAGAAAATGTAGAAGAATTCCAAGATGTCGACAAATGATAAAGATCAAGTGCACGACATAGAAAAGTGTTAATAAGATGTGAAAACCCTAAAAGAAGGTAACACAAACATGTGAAAGTATGACACCACAAGCATTAACCATTTTTAGATGGCTACAATCACAAGTGTGACTTTTTGTCATGCATTTGAGACTGCCTGCATTGCAACTAAGAGATTCCCTACCACACTTGTTCTAGAATTGAGAGTTCAGGGTTTACATTGGGATTATATCTTTTAGATCACCAAACCTATTTTATAGGCATTAGAGATTTGATAGTTCATCTTAGCTTACCACTTTAATATTTATGTATATATTTAGATTAGACATGCATTATTAGAACAAATTTGCATCCAAGCATTGTCTAAGGTCACAATCGATAAATAATAACATATATATAAATCATTCAAATCTTGATCAGACTTTAGTTTGAGAAGCACACAACAAATACTAAGAGGGGGGGATTGAATTAGTATTTGAAGGAAATTAAAACTCTAAAATCAATATGTAGTCAAAACATATTCTAAGAACAACTAGCAAGAAGATAACACAAGTGTTTCTCATAGAAAACCCTTTCAGGTAAAAAACCACCACATCAAAGAATTCTATTCACTTCAAGATAATGGGCTACAACCCATATTACATAAGTGAGCGACAACTCATTGAGAAAATTCACTTTCCAAGAGCAAGAAATGTTCACTGTAGAGGCACCAACCTTTGTAAGAGCACCAACTTTGAATTGAAAGAGGCACCAACCTCTTACTATTGAAACACTTGCTTTCAATTCCAGAGTATGATGTGAACAACCTCCTTCAAAAAAAACAAGCCACTAATATGGTTCACACAGATTTCACAAAACAACTTCTCAAACATAGCAACAACATAAACCTTTGAATATTTCCTCTTTCCAACACTCAAAAAATTCTTCTTCAAAATCACTTCCACCTAGTCATACAAGAAACCATGTTTGTCACAAAAATCAATAACCAAATACTGCTCAAATAATTTCAATAACAAGTAACATTCCCTTTCCAACAAACACCCCAACACATATATCCTTTTTATGTATCATTTTTAGAAAGCTTCAACATATAGCTAAAACAATAAAACATTTATTTTTTATCACTCAAAACAAAAGCCGATACTTTTTAACAAATCAAACACACACCATCTGTTGCTTAATATATTTTTCAAAAACCAAAACCTGTATCGCTTCACCCCTTTATTTTTTTACGATGACACCAAAATCATTGTCAATGAAGACTCTTCATTTTTTTTACTCTTCAACATTCACTGCTATGTATTACACCCTCATATCACTTATCGTTGACCTTACAAGAAAAACAAAAAATGATTCCAGGCAAAGACATTTTTAATGACAAAGAGACACTTCATCCCCATATTTTTTAAAAACTTTTTATTAAATTTTGACTCCATCATTCACCTTACCTTGCGTAAACATCTGAATGATAATAATTTTTAAGAGCATTCCCTTCCAAAACATTAGAATGAAAACAACAACGTATATCACAAGAGCTCTCTACACTGATAAAGAAATCACACCACTAAAAACACCAACTTCAAAATCACACAACCTCAGAAAGGTAATATACATTTTCAAAAATGATTGCCACTCTTAACAATTTTTTACTTAACTAGAAGTCACAAGATAAAAAACATATCTTCTTCATACTGCATCCATACAAAATTCTCTAACTGAGATTAATTCTTAAATTCTCCATGAACTCCACACTCAAGAATATCCTTAGTGCAACTTTAAAATATGCCCATAATAACATTTGAAATATGGCCAATATATCTCCATGAAAGACAATGTCTTAATGAAAGACGTAACAAAAGACCAGGTTCAACATGCATAACACCCACTACACCCAAAATGTTTTTTTATTAAAGGGTTCATGCATTAAAAAAAAATGACTCCTGATGTTCTTCGAAAAATACAATATCATCATGGCAAGAAATACATTAATTTTCCGAATTATAGAAAGGCTGAAAGTATTTATTGAAAATGATTTTATCGAATTCATATATCATGTAGCTCCACTCCCGTAGCTTTAATCTCTTTAATTCACCATGACTAAAAAAAATATTGAAGTCAAATCCATTTTTGGACTCACTAATTATAATGGTATCCTTCTTTAAAAGCTTTTCACAAGTCAACAATGACATGGTAACAATTTTGATGTAACAATTGACACAATGACATGTAGGAACCTACACTACTGATGCAAACACACACATAGCTCAAGCACACACCCAAACAACTAAAGCAATCGACTAGGCACCTCAAGAAAGTAAGTAGCTAGAGCACACAACCAGCTATCTCAACTAGGAACACGAGCAACTCAAGTAGGTAACCAAGCACCTCAAGCAAGAAGCCAAGAAACTCAATTAAACCTTGACATCAATGATAAAAAATCTAACAAACTCCCCCTTTTTCATTGATGACAACTCCATCTCCTTCTAGAACCTCCTGAAACCAAGAAAACAAAACTTCTCCCCCTAAGATCCTGCTCCCCCTTTCACACCAATGATTGATAAAAAGATGCAATTAACCAAAAATTGATACAAAACTGTAATAAAACTTGTAAACACTGATAAGGGGCATAAAATAATGCAATAGATACTCCCTTGAGAAATACAACTCTTTAATGATGGAGTGAAACCACTCCTAACATCTCTGTCAATTTTTCAAATGTATCTCTTGGCAAGGGCTTAGTAAACACGTGCAATATGATCTTTAGTAGAAACATATTCAAGTTCAACTTGCTAATTACTAACTTGTTTCCTCGATAAATGATACTTAATAGGAATGTGCTTAGTTCTAGAGTACAAAACAAGATTTTAAGATATGTTAATGGCACTCATATTATCACAAAAGATAGAAATAGGATGACTGAAATCTACCTTAATGTCTTTCAAAGTCAGCCTCATCCAAAGAACCTGTGTGCAATAGGACACTGCTGCAATGTATTCTGCTTCAACTGTTGGGAGAGAAACAAATGGTTTCTTTTTACTATGCCATGATACTAAACACCTCCCAAAGAAGAAATCACCTCCACTTATGCTCTTCCTATCATCAACTGAGCCACCCCAATATGCATCTGTATAAGTTATAAGTGAGAAATCATTTCCACTAGGATGTCAAATCTCATACTCCATAGTACTATTAAGGTATTTGAAAGTTCTTTTAACTATATGAACATGTGTTTCCTTAGGAGTAGCCTGAAATCTAGAAACATATCCGACAACTTGCATAATATCAGGTCTAGTGGTTGTAACATACAAGAAACTTCCTATCATTGACCTGTAAAGAGTTTGATTAGCATATGAAGACTCACCATCCTCACTAAGTTTGCAACCAGTCACCATAGGAGTGCTTACAGGAGTATAATCTTCCATTTTAAATCTCTTCAAGATCTCTCTAATGTATTTAGTTTGGGAAACAAAAATACCTTGCTTAGATTGATGAATTTGCAGCCCTAAGAAGAAAGATAATTCTCCCAACATTGACATTTCAAACTCCATTTTCATGTGGGTAGCAAAGACTTTACACATCTGTTCATAGTCACTACCAAAAATTAGATCATCAACATTAACAACTATGATCAACATATGTTTACCTTCCTCTTTAACATACAAGTTGTTGTCTGCTATGCCTCTTTTGAATCATTTTTGTTGCAAATAACAATCTAGCCTGTCATACCAAGCATGCGGTGAATGTTTGAAGCCATAAAGAGCCTTCTTTAGCTTGCATACATAATCTTGATTTGTTGGTAACACAAATCCATTAGGTTGTTCTACATAGACTTATTCATTCAAATTTTCATTCAAGAAGGCAAATTTAACATCCATTTGAAATTTTTTTTTTTTTTAAAGGAGGGAAAATCTAAGAATATTCTAATTGCCTCTAAACGAGCAAAATGTGTGAAAGTTTCATTGAAAGCAATACCTTCAACCTAAGCATATCCCTTACACACTAACCTTGCCTTGTTTCTCACAACTTGTCCATTCTCATTAAATTTATTCCTGAAGACCCATTTTGTGTCAATCACATTCTTGTCCTTAGGCCTTGGGACAAGTTCCCAAGTTTCACTCTTTTAAATTTGATCTAACTCTTCTTTCATAGTTGCTACCTAAGATTTGTCTTCTACTGGCTCTTCAAAATTTTTAGGTTCAATCATGGACGACAATGAAATATCATCATCTTCATAAATAGTTTACTTTTCTCCTTGTTTCTCTAGGTCTATCCTCTTGCCTGATTTGATTGATAAGATGGTTCTTTTCAACAAATCTTGATGAAGTCTTAAGAGAAGTTTTGGTTATAGATCTATTTTCATCATGTGAACATGTAAGACCAAATGATGTATCTATTGTATTAAACTATTTGTCTATAGTTCCACCCTCTAAATGTGTACACTCCTTCATTTTGATTATTTTAAGAGGTATTTCCAACATGGTTACTTGTTGTTCCAATTTGTACATTAGTATAAGTTGATTGATCAATACTTTTAGCATCACCATTCTATAAAACATTATCACAACTTTGCAATTTCTTAGAAGAATTATCAATCTCATAAATTTTCACATTAGTGCTCTCAACTATCTTATGCAATCTCTTGTTAAAATATTTGTAGGCTTTTTTTTTTAAGAATATCCTAGAAAAACACCCTCATTAGCTCTAGGATCAAATTTGCCTAAGTTATCCTCATCTCTCTTAATATAACAAGGGCTGCCAAAGATTTTAATATGCTTAATAGATGTTGCCTTACCATTCCATAGCTCATACGATGAGTTGTTGTGCTTAGCTCTAAGCAGACCTCTATTCTGAATGTAGACAATTATATGGGTTGCTTCTTTCCAAAAACAATCACTTACCTTAGATTCATTCATCATACTTCTTTCCATCTCTTGAACTGATCTGTTCTTCCTCTTAACTACCCCATTTTGTTGAGGTGTCCTAGTAGCTGAGTATTGTCTTTTGATGTCAAACTTCTCACAAAAGCTCACAAAATCATTCGAGGTAAATTCACCTCCATTGTCTAATCATAGGCACTTAATTTTCAAACCCTTCTCATTTTCAACTAAAGCTTTAAAAGCTTTGAACTTCTCTAATGCTTCTGATTTTTCCTTCAAAAATGCCACCTAAGTCATATGTGATTAGTTATCAATTAAAAGTATAAAGTATCTCTCACCTTGCATACTTGTTGTTCTTGTAGGACAACACAAATAAGTGTGTATCAGCTCTAAAGGCATCGTGCTTGAGTACTCCTTTGATTTGAAACTCCTATGAGTTTTTTTTCCCAATTGACAGTCCTTGCACATAGTGTTAGATGGTTTATTTATTTTAGGAAAGTCTATAACAATTCCTTTCTTGCTGATTTGAATTAAATTATCAAAATTTATATGCCCAAATCTTCTATGCCACAACCAAAATTAATTAGTCTCAAACAACAAGTTTCATTCTTAACATCATCAAGAATATATAAATTGTTCGCTTCCCTATTTGCATCAACAATATGAACACCATCTTTACTAATTTTGTGACAATGAGAACTAAAAGTTAAGCTATGTCCCCGATCACACAACTGAGTAACATTGAGAAAATTGTGTTTTAAGCCTTCTACAAACAACACATTCTCAACTTTAGACTTTCCATCACTCAACATAATAGTATCTTTTCCAGCTACCCTTACAGATGAATTTCCATTAAACCTTACCTTAGCACCAATGGATTTCTTGAGAGTCAAGAACTTACTCTCACTTGCAACCACTATCCACATACCAAATACACAAGGGCTTCACCCACTAGGCAATATGATATCACATGCATTCATATTGGGGGGTTTTAATATCCCCAAAATCCAAACCAATATATTGTTATGTATTAAGGACATAGGGGTTTTATAAATTGCTATCCCGAATACAAATATTTGAAGGTATTTTTTATTTGTCAAATATCAGAAGTAGGGATTGGCCATAGGACTTCCACATGCATCATCATTGGTGGATCACGGGAGTGAAAATTTCAAAAGCATTAGCTATAACAAGATTTTGTCGATGATCATCCCTTCTAATGTATGCCTCCACATGTACATCATCAAGTCGACAAGATGAGATTTGAACTTTTCTAGAACTTAGAATTTCATCGGTGAGTTTCGTTTGCTGAGTATATTTCATTTAGATGAAATGGCTAACTAGTCGACATAAATATACTGCTCCTAGTGTTAAATATACTAGCTGCAGTAAATTTTTGTTGGCTTGTTAGACACCACCAAAAAGTGAGAACAATTTGAACATAGGCACAAATTGGTGCCACAAAGGACAAGTTGGATGCAATAAATGTGTTTTTGAATTTAAATTATATTCATTTTGAGTCAAACAATGTTCATTTAGAAGGCTGGAAGTAAACCTCACAGAAACTTGCAACTTCAAGCCCTTATGAAGATTTATAGTCAAAGAGGACTAAGGAACAATACTCAATCAGGTATTTAGAAAAAATCTTGTCCCCTCCATTTAATTATTATTCTCATTCATCTATTTTAACTTAGTAATGTTGATCTTGGAAAGCACTATTACATCTTTGAAAAAAATTAGTAAACTAGGGTGAAGAACACATGAAGAACCATCAATTGATCTTTAAGTCAAAGCTAGTGAATACTAATTATAGTTTACAATATCTAACAATACCAATAGAAAAGCACTAGAAAAAATGCCCATGAGGGAGTATGAAGATCTCAAATAGAGAAAAAGAAATTGTCACAACATAATATATTAGAAAACTATAAAGTTTTTTATACATATGTACTTCCATAATGGGGTAGCTCCCATATGTTGAAAAAGTGAAAACAAGAACATGAATATTAAGAGGGGGGACACCATGGGGACACACGGGTATCATTGATAAGAGAGGGGACACATGAGTGATCAGTGATACATATAACAAAGCCCCTTTCCAATCACTTTTAGGCTTTCTACGATCTCTGCAGCGAACAAATTGCCATTATTATTCATGAAGGCCTTGACAAGACCTAAAATTATGTTTTGCAAATTTTGGTCACTGGGTAAATTTTGGCTTTTTTGGATTTATCTTGCCCTCTGTTGAAGTTTCAAGGTTTAGGGTTTGTGTTTTTTGATTAAATCTTGTTAAAGAAAAACCTTGAGGCTGTTATGTTCCATCGTTACCTTTTCCACTTAAGCCAAGGGTTGGTTACCATTGGCGGGGCCATTATTATTTCCTAAGCGTTAAATTGTGTTCGACCAGTCCATCTAATGATTTTTCCTAAGTTGCACAAAATTTTTCCCTGTGGTTGGTCCCATTTTAATATTTGTGGCCTCGCCCATCAAATTTTCTTAAGTTTAATATTTTTAATTCTCCGACCAGTTGATAAAGGCATGATAGATCTGATGGTCTGCGCTTCCCTGTGGTCGAAGGTACAAGGAAGATAAAGACTGTGACATCATGAGATGATGCCATGTGTCCTCGGTGGAGAAGGGTGAGCTGACGGTTTGACTTCAAATTTTTAATATTATCGGTTCCCAGTGGATAAAACCCAAGTTACTAAGGATGTATGTTTTTGCACATGCTTCTATTAAATGATGATGTTTTAATTCCTATCCAAGAAGTACTCGAGAGTTAGAAACCATTGTTAAGTGACCGATGTAGTTGGAAAGTAAATAGAGAGTAGATCCAATGGTTTTCGTAACCCTGCGATTGAAAGATGCGAGGAGATTATGGACTGCGACATCACAAGATGATGCCACGTGTCCAAGGCGGGCCAAGGAAAGCTGATGGTGGGGCCACTGAAAGTGGTGAAATAGACAATGAGTTGGATATGCCACATCATGCTAAGGGTGGATCCACTTGCCACATTGGAGGGTCAATGTCAGATTGACTAGTTTGGTTCGTGAGATTTGCCAGTATGAAACATGATCGATGGTCGGGTTTTAAACTTTTCAAATGCAAGTTAGAGCCATTATTTCACTCGCACGAGTAATAATGGCAGATGAGACATTGGCATTTCATTCCAGGTAGTAATAAAGGCACTCTTAAAGATATTCTTGATTCATAAAGAAATTCATAGTGATTCAAAAGACAGCCCCGCGACTGAAGAGGATTGAGACAGTTTCTTGCAACACAAAATTGCTATCCCTCTGGTGTAATCAAAGCAGTAAGTTTGTCTGAGATTTTTCATCTATTTTGAAGCAATTAATGTTATAAATTGTGCACAAAATTGTAGGAAAAGAGTTTAAACTGTTCTAGGGTTAGAAGCTAAACAAAGAAAAGTGAAATTTGCTTGAATTACTGTTACAATTTAAATCTTGTGTTAGCCCTAGTCTTTTCCATCTGAATTTGAGTTTGTAGTAGAAAACCCTAGTTAAAAATATGTCTCCCTCATGAAAGCATTCAGGGCAGACTGAATACCTGAAGAGGAATCTTTATGATGATTTCTTGGACCAATGGAAGCCCTCGACAAATGATAGATACCAAGGACAAATGTTTGTTAGTGGAAAAACCCTAGGAGAAGGGTTAATTGATAAAGCATACCACTTGGCGGATGCTAGGATACCAATGATCGAATTAGAGATGTTAAAATTATGGTATGGACAAAGGAACTTACATTCCCCACTCTCAAGTCCCTGGCAGTATGATTTTGGTAAATTAGTGGTGCTAGGTGTAATCATGGATGTTGACCTTCACAAGGCTGTTGCAAATAGCTATGACCTTGTCTTGAGGGTTATAAGGGGAAATGAAGGAGAAACTCTGCTAACAACCATTAGAGAAGAATTCTAGGAGATTTTTGACCTATATGAACCATCTGCTAACCTAGTGCAAGTAGACCTGAATGAGTTAAAAGTAGAGTATTATAAAATGAAGGATTTCATTAAAAGTAATTTTCTTCCAATGCATTTGGCTAGAGCAGGAAATACAACATATCACATTGGCCCTAGTTCATAGGTGCCATTCCCTATTGGTGCTTTTGCTCTCTATTTTTAGGCTACCTTTTTCTCTCTGTGTTAGATATCGGGTTTCAATCCAATTATAGTTATGCCACCTGATTTCATGTATATGGCCATGCAAATTCAACATCCGGATTATATAGTGGTTTTTGACTTCGCCCCATACCTTGAAGATAAGATTCATGAGGGGTTACAGGATATTAAAAATGAAGTGGCTAGTGCTAAATTCTACTGGTATTCCTTGCTCATGCACATGTTCCTATATAGGAACGCAAATTCCTTCAAGGGTACCATGAACCTCAAAAAAGGACAATTGATAATAAGGAGATTCCAGTGCAGCTTTGGAGCATGGATATGTTGTGAGAGTTGAGAAACACAACACCACAAGAGCCTAAAGATCTTCTGCAAGCTGAATAATTTGTTATAAGGAGAAGCGAGGAAGCAAAATAACTAAAAGCAAAACACATAAAATATGCTCAAAAAGATGAGAGCTCAATATTCACAAAATGTGTAATGTGATAATAATACAAGGAAAAGAAAATTAACCTCTAATAGGTCAAGAAACCCTAAAAGGGAAAACCTATGCTTGCACATAATAATTAATAAAAGAATGAATTATTATGCACCTAATGTTAGCTTAAGTGTAAAAAGAGATAATAGGGAACTTAAAGAATTAAATAAATATTGTTTAATTAATCAAGTAAAGACCCGATTACTCTAACACCCCCCCTTAAGCTAGACTTAGGGGGAAGCTAAAACCTAGAACAACTACTAAAAGCAGGAAAGATGGGTTTTGACAACAAGGCCTGATTAGGTACCCAAATACAATGAAATCTCTATGAAATGGAGAAAAAGGAGAAAACCCACTGGGAAAAAAATCCTCTCCAAAAAGAGATAAAAGAACATGCTGAAAGAAGAAGAAGAAGGAAGGAAGGCCTCATAAAGACCCCCAAAGGACAAATTCCTTCACCCCAAGTATAGAGTGCAACTAAAGATAGCACGATGATGTAAAAGGTTTTGTGAAGATGTCTGCAACTTGCTTGGCAGTGATAATGTATTCCAAAATGAGAGAGCCATCCTGAATCAACTAGCAGATAAAATGCATGTGAAGCTCAATGTGCTTCATCCTTTGATTCTCTACCGAGTTGCGAGAAATATGAATAGCACTTTGATTGTCACACCAAAGAATAGTGGGACTATCAGGAGGAAAACCAAACTCAGTCATCAACTGTCGAAGCCATAAGATCTCCTGACTGGCAAGCACAACAGCTCAGTACTCAGCCTCGGTAGATGATAATGCATGAGTAGTCTGCTTCTTGCAAGACCATGTGATAGGACCAGAGCTAAGACAAAAAACAAAGCTAGAAGTAGACTTTCGATTAGTGACATCACCAACCCAATCTGAGTCAGTGTAGCCAACAATGTGAGGTTCCCCTGATGTGTAGTGAATGCCATAAGAATTAGAGCCCTAAATGTACCACAAAATATGTTTGGAAGCTTGCCAATGACTCTCATGAGGATCATGGGAGAATCGAGAGACAAGGAAAACCACAAAGGAAATATCAGGACAGGTGTGAGTCAGGTACAACAAACTGCCAACCAACTGCCTGTAAAGTGTAGAATCTACTGAAGAAGTGTGACAAGTAGGAATCAAAACAACCCTTGACTAAAAAGGAGTGGGAGAAGGCTTGCAATCAAGCATGCCGAAGCACCGAAGCATGTCAAGAGCATACTTCTACTGGTAAATGTAGATCCCATCAGAAGACTGAATCACATGAAGACCAAGGAAATAGTGTAAAAGACCAAGGTCTGTCATCTCAAACTGGTCCATCAAGGCTCGCCGAATATGCTAAATCATAGAGGATGAGCTACCTATGATGATGAGATCATCAACATAGGGCACAAGAATCAGGATCTCACCCTCAAGAAGCTGAATATACACTGTGTGATTAGAATGACTATGGGTGAAACTAGTGGAGAGCAAGAAAGAATCCATCTTTTGATACCAAGCTTGAGGGGCCTGTTTGAGACCATACACTGAATGCCAAAGTCTGCAAACCAAAGAACTGTCCTGCACAAATCCTTGAGGCTTCTCCATGTAGATTTCCTCCTACAGGTCCCCATGCAAAAAGGCACTCTTCACATCCATCTGAAAAATAGGCCATCCCCGAGAAGCTGCAAGAGATAGTACAAAGTGAATAGAGTTCATCTTGGCGACAGGGGCAAAAGTCTCAGAGTAATCAATACCCTCAACCTGCGAGAAACCCTTCGCAACAAGACATTCTTTGTACTTATCATTGGAACCATCAACAACATACTTAGTGCGATACAACTAGCAACACCTAACCATCTTTCTACCCTTAGGAAGAGGACAAAGATCCCAAGTATGATTCCTCATCAAAGAAGAATACTCCTCCTCCATAGCACAATCCCACTTAGGGTGTCCTGTAGCTTTTGAAAACTTCTGAGGATCATTTGAAATGGCATGACTCAAAAGAATAGAACCCACAGTATGAGAGCGGGTGTGACGAGTATCTAAAGGATCACCGACCATAGAACCGGCAGCCTCAACAACAAAGCGAGCCCACTTGGGCATCTGAGGTGGAGTAGGTGGAAGTGGGGATGGTGGATCATCAACACCATCATCATAATCATCCTCAAAATAATCCTAAAGAGATGCAGTGGAAGGAGTAGGCAGAGGAGTAGACATTGGAGTCAGAGTATCCATTGTGGGAAGGCACTCATCAAACAACTGAACATCCTGTCGAAACATAACCTCTCTAGAATTAGGATCAAATAACCTATACGCCTTAACATGCTCATAGTAGCCAACAAAAATGAGGGGTCAGCTCTTCGGCTCCATGGATTTCCTCTAAGCATCAAGAATAAAAGGTCATGCCTCACTACCAAACACTCAGAAAAAAAGAAACATCAGGCTTGTCATGAGACCAAGCCTCCTTAGGAGTCATATGTCGAATCACCTTGTGAGGAATCCGATTCTGAATATAGTTGGCACAATTGACTGCCTTAGCCCAGAAAGATGAATCCATGGACCTGGACTGAACATACAATTAGCCATCTCCCGTAAAGTTCTATTCTTGCGCTCAGTGACACCATTCTATTGAGGGGTGTAGGAAACAGTAAACTGATGCTGCAAACCATGCTCAGTGCAAAAATATCTGAAAGCCTGATTCACATACTCCCCCCATTATCTGTACGTATTCGTTGAATAGAATAGCTAGACTACTTCTCTATAAATGTCTTGAAGATTCAAAATGAATCAAAGACATCAGACTTGTACTTAAGAAAGTACACCCATGTGCGTTTGGAGAAGTCATCAATAAAAGTGAGTACATACTTGGCCCCAGAAAAAGAAGGAGTGGTAAATGACATGAGATTAGTGTGAATCAACTCCAAGGGTGCCAAAGCACAAGGGGCTCTTCCCTTCAGAAAGGGATCTTTGTGATGCTTGCCAAGCATACAACCATGACAAACACCATTAGTGCAGGAAATCTGTGGGAGCCCAAGAACAAGTGCCTATGTACTCATCTGCTGAAGATATCTGTAATTGACATGGCCCAGACACTCATGCCAAAGCTTACTCACTGAATCTGCATGTTTTATAAGAGATGAACTTGCACCCACAAAGGGCTCAAATCCATCAAATCTATACAGATGAGATGTAATATCAACACTCGCAGTAGCCACAACCAAATTAGAGTCATGGAGGTCCCAAATAACCACATCATGTGGTGAGAAATCAACTGTCTTACCAGAGCTAGAATGACAAATCTGATAGATGGACATAAGGTTCATCGAGATGTCAGGGACAACCAGAACATCCTACAGAGTACCCCCATCCAAAGAGACAAAACCTGAACCCAAGACTAAAAGTTGAACTGAGTCACCCACTACAATCTATAAAGTACCACAAGAGGCAAGAGAAGTAGCCAACTACTGAGTGTGAGTCATATGGTGAGAAGCACCAGAATCAAGTATCCATGTGGACCCATAGGTCGAAGCTCGAGCAGTGAGAGCATGACCTTTCCCTGTGGAAGGAGAAGACACCTGAGGTGAGAAGATGTGATGCTGCTACATGGCTTCCTCTAAAGCCTCTAAGCATTTCCAACACCTAGAAACTGGATGTCCTTCCTTGCCACAAAAACTGCAAGTGTCTCCTGATTCTTCTTAGTCTTGGAGGAAGACTCACCAGACTATGAAGATTTCCCAAGTTTAGGAGGAAATGGTGGTTTAGAATTAGACTTAGGAGCAGGCTTGGAGGAATGCTCACTGCCGATAGAAGTCTTCTTTGGCTTCGGTTTCTTCTTTTGTTTCTCCATAGAGGACTGAGCAACCAATGCTTTGTTCTTGGACCCAGAAAGCATATCCAACTGAGAAATATGAGACTGCTCACAAGACAAATGCTCACAAAAGACATCAAAGGTAGGCATGGTGAAACAAGCACCCAAGCCATCCATGGTGGAGTAGAAAGCAGAGGCAAAAAATTGAAAATGACCCCGAAGCTTTGAAAGAATCAAGTGAATGCACTCTGTGTCTATCTTGATCTTGCCACATCCCTGAAGAACAGATCTAGTAGTCTTGAAATTGTTCAAAAAATCCTCAATGGTGGGAAAGGAATCAAGTGACAAGAAAACCAACTCTGCCTCAATCTGTAATGCCTGAATCTCATTAACCCTCCCAAAGAGAGACTCAAACTTCAACCACATAGCCCAAGGAGTGAACAACTCATCAAGGTGAAATAGTAGATTGTCAGAGACATGCAAAGAGAGAAAACCCATTGCCTCATCCATCTTGTTTCTATACTGAAGAAGCTCATAAGGATGTTGCAATAGAGGCTGAACCTCATCCAAACAAGACCACAACCCTCATGCCTAGAGAAGCCTCATGATGCGGGGCTTCTAGGTGTGATAGTTGTGTGAAGTCAACAACTCAATTGAAGGATCTGCCATGAAAAAAACTCTGCACCTGCACCTGCTTGTTGGTTTTTACTATTATGTGATCTTTCAGAATGGACAAAAGATGCAGAAGGGTTTGTTTGTTTTGAGAGTTTTGGTGTTCTTGATTTCTGACTTAAATGACAGAAAGCGAGAAAAAAATACCCCCCACAATAGATAAACCCAAACCCTAGTACATACTGATGAGAAGGAAGTAGTACATAAGCAAAAAAAATTCAAACTGAAATCTCATGTACCTGATGAAAATTATGAGAAACAAGATCACATATCTGAATAGAGCATGCTGATAGATTTCCAATGCCCATTTGTTTTCGAAAAACAAAGTCTGTTTGCCCATTCTATGGCCTCGAAAGTGCAGAAAAGAGTCCCGACTTTGACTGGAAAAAAAATGTAGTCAAACAAAAAAATCCAGCAAAAAAATTAACACCACAAGGTCCGTCTCGGAACCATCTTTCTGACGCCTATTCGTTTTCCAAAAAATGACTCCAGATGCTCAAGATATGGCCAAAAAATGAACCCCACTAAAAAAGGCAAGAGGGTGATGGTCCGGTGGAGGGGCCAGGTGGTGGTGGTGCTCAGGTGGTGCTTCGGTGGCACTTAGGTGTGGAGTGGTAGAGCAAGGAGGCAGTGGTGGTAGGGAGACAACGATGGTGGTGACATGTTAAGGTGGTTAGCGCCAAAGGCGGGCTCCGACAGGCAGAGTGCAGAGAGAGGCGGGCTCCGACAGGCAGGGGCTGACAGGGCGGGGTTGACGGGGCTGAAAGGGGCCTGCACTGATAGGTCCAGTCGGCCAGACTGACAACTGGCAGTCAGACTGTCAGAGGTATGGAGTACCCCTGCGAAAACTCCAACGCCAAAAAAAGAATTTTTTTTAAAACTTTTTTTCTCTTTCGCCTTTTTGATTTTTTTTTTTTAAATAAAAAAATCGGCCTGCATGCCGTAAAAAGGCAAATTGTTTTTTTTTTGAAAATTTTTCTTGAACTGCATGCAAGGGTCGTACGACTTGGTATTAAAGAAAAATTACCCCCAGATGCTCAAGAGTCAAAACTAGGCAAGTTTTATATGACTATAGGGGTTTTTGGGCCTTCTGAGCATGATGGTGAGGTCTATTTAGGCCCAAAGTGCTCAGAAAAAAGGCCTATCCCTATGTACAAAAAAAACTTCCTGAAACCCTAGATCTACTTCCAATGCAAAATTTCTCAAAACAAGAACAGATAGCTACAGATCTGAAGCTCTGATACCATGTGAGAGTTGAGAAACACAACACCACTAGAGCCTAAAGATGTTTTGCAAGCTGAATAATCTGTTACAAGGAGAAGCAAAGAAGCAAAATAACTAAAAGAAAAACATAGAAAATATGCTCAAAAAGATGAGATCTCAATATTCACAAAATGTGTAATGTAATAATAATACAAGGAAAAGAAAATTAACCTCTAATAGGTCAAGAAACCCTAAAAGGGAAA
Source organism: Cryptomeria japonica (assembly GCF_030272615.1). Taxonomy (NCBI): domain Eukaryota; kingdom Viridiplantae; phylum Streptophyta; class Pinopsida; order Cupressales; family Cupressaceae; genus Cryptomeria; species Cryptomeria japonica. Next base: position 497,295,719 of record NC_081409.1, on the reverse strand, counting down.
ACCTAGGCTTGCACATAATAATTAATAAAAAAATGAATTATTATGCACCTAATGTTAGCTTAAGTGTAAAAAGAGATAATAGGGAACTTAAAGAATTAAACAAATATTGTTTAATTAATCAAGTAAAGACCCGATTACTCTAACATATGTCTTGGGACAAATAGGAGGCTAGTTTTGTAAGATTTGACAACAAATTTGCTTCTAAGTTGAGGAAAAGGTTGATAGTAAACCCACCAAGGATCCCCAAGGAACTGCATGATTTTGTAAGGCCTAAAGAGAGGTTGCCACTTGTCAGGATTGAGAACAATTGGAGGGATTTCATCCCTTATCTTGTAAGCACTGCTATTAGAATCTAAGGTTTCTCTGGTCAAACACATGTATTTCCTTTTAATGTTCCTTTGAGAATGGGTTTTGTTGAGGTAATATGGCAGATAGGGTGCACTCATGACAAGGAATTAAAGGGAAAAGGTAAAGGAACAATTTTCCCTGATTATACCATCATCCCATATTTTGTGATTTTGAAAGGAGGATACAAGCATTTTGATAAATTCTTTGCACCATATCATTTAGGGGTGAGCATAGCTAGACACACTGACCCATAAGGGTTTTACAATATCTTCAAGACAAGAATAAAAGGAGGTCTATTGCCTCATGAGCATAACTTTCCTGAGGATATAATTAGAAATGAATTTGATTTCATGAATTAGGAGTGGAGGAAAGAGAAATGGATAATTTTCAGGAAGTTATTGACTATAATTCAGAAAATGGATCCAAGCTATGATCCAATAAAGGATTTTACTCCATTTTGTGCTAAAGTTGATTTTGTTATGAATAATTTCGCTGAATTGAAGCTAGTATTGAAGGAGAAGAAGGCCAAAGTTGAAGAATTTCATGGCTGACAAGTTGAAAGAGGGGATGTACATCATCCAACACCCATCACTGTGGAGGGATTAGTTTTGATTCATCAAAAGAGGATGCAATAGTCAAGCTCATGACCTCCTTTGCCTCAAAGAGCATATAGCATGGTAGAAAAGAGACCTGTTCATGAATCTTCTCAAAAAAGAGAAAGAGAAGAAACAAGTGATGACGAGGAGAGAAACAATGACAGTGGAAGGTTAATAAGGAGAAAAGGTAAAAAGATAATGAAGACAAAGCCTTCCCTGAAGATGCAAATCAAGCCTTTTAAATGAGTCAAGATCATTGATCTTGAAGACTTAGATAGAAGTCCTTTGCCATCACCCATGCCCTTTTCACCTGTAAGGAAGGATTAAGAACAAATGGAGGAAGATATGTTTGTAGCAACAAGTGCAGAAATGCAAATTGGTATTCCTCTTTTGCCCCCTAATTTGGAGTTGGACCTCACTCCTTTAGATATTCAAGGTAAAGATTTCAGGGATGCAACAAAAGAAGCATGTGATAAGTTTCTTGAAGATGATACTTTTATGAGGAGCCTAACCTTTTTGCAATTAGTATGGAAGATGAAGATTGAAGAATACAAAAGGATAAGTACTGAGAAAAAGGCCCAAAGGCCAGATAGGTCTAATCAATAAAATAAGGAAGAGGTCAAGAATGAAATGATGGAAGAGTTTAAGGGAATCACTGCAGATGAGGGAAGGATGATTATAAGCCAGACTGGAGTTTTGATTTTACTAGAATGGGAGATAGCAGATGCAATGGCTTTTGATGCAATTAGGAAATCAAAAGGCAAACAATTCAGTCCAGAGGAGGAAGCAAGGTTGACATTAAAAGGATCAGATTTTGTAGATGATTATGCAAACTTGGCAATATGGGCACTAGAGGAAGGACCTAGAAAGCCTAACATTAATGACTTAAATGCCAATTTGAGGGGAGGCCTTATTGTAAAAAGAGCATCTGACACATCAAGTGTAGAGGCTACAAAGTTGAATGTTGTTGTTGCTAAATTGGCACATGAGACTTCAAAAAGAGAAAACTTGGAAAAGGTGGAGTAAATGAAAATGTTTGATAATCTTTTCAATGATTATAATGCAACTCAACAAAGGTATGTGGAGTTGCAAATGAGAGTGCAACTCCTTGAGCAGGGATAGATAAAGGTTTCCTCTTCTGCACTTATAGGTGTTGAAATGTGGTGACTGATCAGCAAAGTACTGTACACTCAGCACGTATCCTTGCCGGGGTCCGGGGCCGGGCCGGGCCCCGGGCAGGGGTTCGGGGGCGGCAGCCCCCGAGAAATTTTTTTTTGCCATTTTTTGTTGATGAAAACCGACATTGTAATAAAACCCTAAAAAGGCCGACTTTGTTTGTTGCCCTAAAAACGCATGTTATAAGTGGCTGGGATGCTTAAGGCATTGTAAGGTTGATGTACTATTTTTGCTGGATAATAAGAAAGATTGGACGGCTGTGTATGGTGGACGTAACCCATTCTGGGTGAACCACGTTAAATCTCTGTGTTATCTGTGTCCTATTTTATTTCTTTATCTTTTGTATTTAAATCTGCATATAATTGTTAGTTCATATTTGCTTCGGATCTGCTTGAAACCCTAACAATAGGGACATCTGCACCATCAACATCTAGGTCATCACCTGTTATCTAGGAAGAAGAAGCAGTTCAACTTGATATAAATGTTGGTATCACCAGTATATCATTAGTCCCATATGATGATGATGAGCCCGAAGCCACTAGATCAACTGAACCAACTCAATCTCAGCTTTTGGAGAAGATTGTTGAATTAGAAAATAGGCTGAAAGAATCAGAAGATCAATCAGCCAGGCAACAAAAGGAAATAGTTAGCTCAGTACTAACTCATTTAAATGAAAAAGTTGATAGTAGACTCAATAGAATTCATGCCTCATATTCTTTGTTATTTAATGCTATTCAAAAATTTGATGATGATAAAGAAGTGGCAATCCCTTTGTTTACAAAATGGTTGCAAAGGGGAAATGAGCTCAAAATAATGTCTATGGCTTCTAAGTATCATGCTGAGAGACCACGTGCACTCCAACCAACATATTGTTGGTAAAATCAATGCATGAAGCCCAAATTTTGCCAGAAAATATAGAAAGAAAAGTAAGGGAATTGATAAAAAATTTCAGTGAGTTGAATCAAACTCTTTTGCCAGATATTGAGGATGAAGATGGGGCAGTGAAGCCTCTATAATTTTGGAAGGAGGAGGCAGAAAGAGTCATCAATACCTAGGTAGAGCTAATATGTGAAGGGTTGAACATGGATACGCTGGAGGATAGCATGGACAAAATAATTACCACGGGGTCATTTTTTGAAACTTTTGAAAGAGAGGCAAATCAAGTAGCCTTTAAATACACTCCATACAGGGCTAAAGCTGATGAATTCATGAGTTTTGAATGGCCATCTGATGAAGAGTACAATGGTTGGAGTAGGATGTATCTAAATGATGAATAAAGGTTGCAAACAATTTGATATAACTATTTTTGTCTTCTAGTGGCGGATATTTTTTGAACCGGTATAATAGTGATGATGGTAAATTCATCATGCATTTTAGAGAACTGACCACAGATTTTGATCCTTTATGAATGAAATCAAGGATGAAATATTTTTGTAATAAAATGCAGTTGTATGCGATTATTTTGAGATGATAGGTGTCTCCTCTGGCCTGAAGCATATTAGCTCCCTTGTTTTTTATAAAAGGGAATTCAGGGATATGGCACAGGGTTCCAATTTTGGTCCCTTGAGCATTCTGAATTTCTAGTTCCAATAGAAAAGTCTAGGTGAAATGAGTAAATTGTAAAAGTCATTTGTAGAGAAAATAGAAAGAGTCTTGTGTCTGTTTTTTTGCAGGTTCTTGAAGGAGTTATATATAAATTGTATTTTGATAGAGACAACTGAATTATTCAATAGAAATATAATTCAAATCCACTTCTCTCCAATGTATTATTCTACCATATTTTGAATGAATAACATCAAGGATTTTATCATTCGTTGCACTGTTGTGGTATATATATTTTCTGTTCATGCTTTGGTCTAAGGGGCCAATTAAATGCTTGAGTAGAATTGTAGAGTGGTAGGGATATTTGCAGGGATTTTGATAAGTAGTTTTGGGTTGGGGTTGCAAATGTGATAATATTGCAAGGCAATATTATCTTAGATTTATACGTTGTTAGATAAATTTTGTCAAAATTCATTTTATGTAGTATGAATTAATGTACCCAATGGAATAAGGCACTAATTGTAGCTTGCAACTGTCTTAGTGTCAATTTTCTATTTGAAATCACCTGCTATTTGCTAAAATCTATTGAATATCAGAATATTTTCATTTTCATGTATTTTGCTAAGTGCACTTAATCATCTCATGCTCCAAATTGGTTGAGGAACACTGAGGAATTTTCCATTCCTGAGCATTCTCCCTTTCTTTCAAGCCTTTTACATGAGATTATTAGCTTTGTTTCATGCATAATTTGTGAGTGTGGCATAGAGATCACAAATTGGCATATGGATCACCCTCCCAGGTTTTGCAGATCCCAAAGTGTAGAAGGATCTTGTATCCTTGTCGAAGTTTGTCCAAGTCTAAAGAATATTGATAGTTGGAAGTGGGTTTCCATAGGTATTTGGAGGAATCAACTTGGTTTCTACCTTGTAGCAGTGTAAAACCATTTGTTTTTTGGGCACCAAAAGGCCTAAAACTCATCCAAGCTGTATTTCTGGCCTACCCCAACTTTGAATAACTTCCATGCTTTAGTTATTTTGGTCTTTCTGCTTTCGGCATTAAGATAAAAAAAAAAAAGCATGATATTTGATTGTGACACAATCTTAAGATTCCCCAAAGTAGTTTTCACACTTTGAGAATTCTCCTCCTTCACTGTGTGATGCACAATACCATAAGTGTCATGGGCATATCCAAAAATTTGGATGATGGGGGAGAACAAGTTCTCATAAACAATTCCATCATATACATGCCCGTTAGTCCAAAAATTAGTCCCCTAAGATGTTTATCATAGACATCTTCTCATCATCATTCCCTTTGTTGAATAGGTGGGTTATCTGCTCCTCTGGGGATTCTTTAATATTGTTCGTGATCTCACGCAAACACTTAACACCAAAGGAATTCACCATTTTTTGTACACAGTCTTGATGGAGGAATCACCGCTTTATAACCTTCATAGCTTTCATATCCTAATGATATAAATAAATCTCAAAACAAAGCTTTTTGGGATTTGTTTATGAAATTATTGCCCAAATTTTTAGTTTGTTGCAGATCACTATCGTTTTGTTGAAAAGGATAAGACCCTTTCATCCATCTGCCAACTGTTATGTTCAAACCTACATATTGTACCTTTGAATGCAAAAATAGATACGATTAGATAATTTGATCAATTACTTTTTAGTTCTGGTAGAAAATCAACTCATCGAGTTCCAATGTAATCTATGTTTTATCCTTTCTATGGCCTCATAGATGGTAGACTTTGCCGCCAAAATGGAGATTTTCAATCTTACAGAATGCAATTTCAGTTCCATGCGAAGCCATGTCATTTAGGCCAAGTACCAAATGTTGATTTACACTTATATGAAACTAAAAGATCTCATAAATCATGCCTCAATAAGACCAATTGGAATAGCAAGGAAAATAAACAGTTCTTTGAGGCAACTGCCAAGGAAAACAAACACCTTCATTGACTCTTAATTTTTCCATTTCCAAATTAACCCCTTCATGTGTAAATTTGACTTCATTTTTTCATTAGTTATGGATGCACTAGGATGAAAATACAACCATTTCATAGCAATATTATTACTAGACTTTTGAATTTTTTATTATAATTTTATCTATTACTTAACCAATTGATAGGTAGATGTGGAAAATAATGTAGATGGATGGATCCAATTGTAGATATAGAATATGTAATTTTGTTACCAATGAATAAAATTATATTATTGGCACATTCATTTGTCCAAAAGGTTGTACACTTCGTGACATCTGTCATGAAATTGTGGATGATGAACTCATTGAATATCCTTTCGATTTTATCAGTGCGATTGGGAATCCTTTAAATATAAAGAAAGAACAAAAAAGGAAAGCTACAACAACACTTATAGGCATTAAGAGGAAACATGATGCAATGTATGTTGGTACTGTTGAGTCAAATATAGTGGAAAGTACACCAAACCATAAACACAATAGAGAGTGTGGAGGTAGGTATGCATAAACAACCAAGAGTTGGAGATGGGTTTGAGTCAATGGAACAAACCATAGTTGTTGATCCTAATGTATTGGCATCTTGGAATTAGAAAGTGAATAGTTTAATGGAAGAATTTATCAATGAGAAACTTACTCTCAAAGTATATTTAGAAAAGAGAGAACCTAAATTAAAGATCCATTGTGAAAGTTGTGGCATTGATTAAGGAATAGGTGAAGTATCCATGGTAGAACAAACAATTTGTAACTTCAGAAACATTCATATGAAAACAATGTCCCATCAACATCACATTTTAATGGAGGGGAATGTTGAAAATTATTCAAGTAGCATAGAAAAGCAGATTGATCAAGCAATCAAACTTCTAGATGATTTCAAGAAGACACAAGATCCTAATTTATTCAAGGTGGTGGAAGCAACACTTGTAGGCTATGAGGATAAGGAAAAAGTAAGAGTGGAATGTACACGATGCAATAAATGGTTTTGTTTGGTTCCAACAAGTGGTAATATTGCCAGTTCTCTAAATGAACAAATAAAATGAAATAACACCACTACTACAAATGAGGATTCACATGATGGGAGGAGACCCAAGAAGCCTACCAATGATAAGTTCTGTTATCTCTAAAAAATGCACCCCTGGAAATTTGCAGAATTTAGCTTTAAGGAGAAACATGGGAACACTCCTAGGCTTGTGGGTTGAATTAAACTTGGAGTGAGCCTCCAGAGAAAGTTGATTCTTATGGGGCATCACCTAAATTTAACTATTCTAATAACCTTTTTGGGAAAAGAGAAAGAAGGATTGCATGAATTAAACCTATAATTTAATGGGTGATGCACCAAAATATTCTATCCACATCTGTAAACTCATTTTTTAAATGACACAATTTCAATCAAAAGATAAATGAACTTGCACACGCCCAAACTATATACCTTGCATAGACACTTCACAAGAAGGTTTTCACTGCACCTAATTCAAGAAGGAAGAAATAAACTTCACAACTTGAGCAACTACAACTTAGCACAACTCATAAAAGCCTATAACAAAGGTATATTCCTTTTGCAAAAGATGCTTAATAATAAAACAAAATTACAAGGAATTAAGAACTTCACAAGTAGCAATGCTGAATCACTTAAGTGCATACAATATGACAAAAAATGAAAGAAGGGAAACACTTATATATTGATATCAAAAGGTAGTTTGATATACAAATTCTAGAAAATTAATTTACATATCTCTCTTTGCAGTAAAGAACTCTAAAAATGAGTTACAATAATGCAATTGAATGAAAAGAACTAACTTTGGAAATGAAGTTTTAACAATATTTATGTCTTTCCCTAGCAGTTACAAGATAATAGGAATCCCAACCTCCTTGATTGAATTCAACCAAAAAGCCTATTTTTAAGCCTCCTAAAAGAATTAAAAAAGGCTTCAAAATGAAGAAAAAGTCAATCCACCTCACCTTTAATCATAGAGGCACTAAAAATGCATTGATCTTCCCTAAATTGACTTAAACAACCTCTATTTTCCCTCCAAATGTCTAGCAACTCCCCTATATCTTTGGCACTCCTCATAAAAATCATTCTTATCCCTCCTTATGACTTGTCAATTGTAAAAAGTTCTACATTTACATTACTTTGACATGCCATTTAAACATATGTTGTTATTTTCTCCATAAGAGAGATTTATTAAGTGACTTATAATTTATCACTTAATAAATATCCATTACATTGACAATATTCATTAAGTGGTGAATTAAAAATCACTTAATTAATATTTCTCATTGATAGAAAGATGCAAAGTAAAACATTCTTTACCCTAATAGCTACGAGGGGTATTAGTGAGAAAGGGAAAATATTTAAATGGAAGGAAACAAAAAATCTCAAGTGCTTTTCAGGCATATTAGGGTTACAAACCCTAAGGCACAGATTCCATTTTTTTTGGCATTTGATATTTTTTCCCTGCCCGCTCTAAGACTACGTCACCACGAGGGTTTCTACCATGGAGTTTTCTATAAGATTTTTGCAGGACAAATGTACATAGTCCTCATCATGGTAAGTCTCTGTTATGATGTTTGTGTGACTGCCAAATCATTTCCAGGACTATCAAATGTGGTTAGAGTATGAACTTGTTTCATATTTTGATGAAGGTTAGTACCAAAAATCACTATTCTGTTATAGTTGCTCCTGTTTACTTGGACTCTATTCTATCTTTGTTTTAGACCTAACAACTATTATTTCTTGACTCTAAAGGATGATACTGTCCTCCTGAGTATGCTCATTATGCTTTAATCATTCTGTGCTCATACGACTCTCACTTGTAGTGTAGCAGACCTTCATGTATTTTCTCAATGTAATGGCTCTTGATTGAGACTCCTATAGATTTTCTATTTTTGAGTTTGCACTAGATTACTTCAATACCATGAATTATTAGAAAATACATGTTATGGATTAATGGATGTCTTACTATGATTGCACCTGAAATTGTATTTCAATCTTTGGCTATCATATCTGTATCACTATTTTGTATACTATAAAAGCATGATCTAGAGTAGTTACTGTTCTTTGACCATTGTTCCTTGACAAATGTGTTTCCAATATTCTTTGCTTCTCTAATGTAACAACTAACAACAGTCTTCAAGTCTGATAATCACAAGAAAGGATACTGGGCCTGTATTTTGAAATGACTACTCTTTGTAGCTTTGAATGAACTGTTACTATACTCTTATATATGATCTTTATTGTCACATTATGATGAGGATTTGAACTTTCATTAGTGGTTTCTATCATTACTAGATAGTTGTGGTTAAATGAGACATAGTCTTGTTGCCTCTTCTATCAAAGCCAACTACTTTAAAGATTATGTTTTGTTGATTTGTGGTCTTTTGACTACAACACCTTGTGATCTTTTCATCTTATTGGTATATGTCATAAAGAATTATGACTATATATTTCCTTGCCTTTTAATAAGTATTACTTGACTTTGGCCTCCATTATTCATGATGCACTAATCTTGCTAACATATTCCCTTAGCTTGAAAGTGTTGACTGGATGGTAGCACTAAGAAAGTTGTAAACAACTGCTATAAACCAAGATAATCATCTCTACTATTATCTTCTTTGTATTCTGTCTTCAAGGTCTACTTTTATGCCACAAACCCTTATTTTGTGACTTTGGTAATAATTATGAATGATTTTTCTTGTCTAATATGCTGCTCTAGTGTTTTGAGAGATTCTTCAATATATCTTTTGATTGCCTTCATGATTGTCAAGGTTGTCTCTATAGTCTGTTATAGTGACAAATGGTTAGAGCTGCCCTTTGTGTACCTTATCTTGAGATCTATTATATTTTCATCATGAATATCTTATTGCATGATTAAAATTTACACATTCTTAGTGACTATGATATGTAATGCCCCGCCAGGAAACCCCGAAGGGATTAAGCCAAAACACAAGAATAGAGTGCAATAATTTTTTTTTTTTTAAGTTACACCACATAAGATACAACAAGATATCAAAGATTCAGATTACATAGCGGAAGACATCAACTAACACCTAAAGAGTTTCCCAACGAGATTACTTAAATTTCACAATTCACTTAACTCACACAATTAATCCAGTAAGCTGATTATCTTAACAACAAGATAATTCATATTCAGGATAATTTCTTTCAGAAGATGGAAATATAAATCACAAGCAAAGATTCATCCATTAAGATCTATTCATAATCTTCAATCAAGCTTTTCATTTAAAATTACAAGTCATACATCTAATATCCTAACAGACTAGAATTCCATCATAATCATAAGCGATCTTTTCAAGCATACTTAATTTCCTTAACAACAACTAAATATATTCCATCACTCTAAGTTACATTCTTTCATACTCCAATTTATTGCATTTTAAGAGACGATTGCATACTAGCATCTACGATAGATTTCATCTAAACCACTTACGCATTCAATCAACATGCCATTCAAGAAAGAACTGCATATAAACATTTAAAGTTAATTCCATTTATCCACTTAATCATTCTAACATGAGCTAATCATACATGATAAAGCTGAATAAAGGAAACATAAGAGAATACATCACATAACACCATAATGATCTCGAAGTTCACCCTTAAAGGGCTACATCTCTGGGTCTGCTCAACTGCAAGACCCCTCTGATAATTAATAAAGTCAAGAATACAAGAGGTTACATCATTACAATCCAGCCATCAAGGCGAAATATAAACAATATACAAATGACCACATCGGTCAATTAATACATAAACGATCCCTGAAAAGAACAGGATCCAGCTGAACAAAATCAAGCTAATACAAAGGTCCAGAAGAGCATCCAAAAAACTGAGTCATCACCACCCAAGGACTAACATGAAACCGATACTCACAAGGGCAGAGACAAAAGGATGACCCACAAAGGTACTCCTAACAGGACAAAATGACAACACACTAGCGAACGCAGGGACAAGTGTCATCACACAACCTGGTATGGATACCATGGCAAGTCTTCATAGGTCCTGGCCCCATACACTGGGTCACCCTGGCAACCTAATCTGAACTTCTGGCCCATCCAAGCCTCATGTGGACCCACACATCCTCTCGTGAAGACAAGGATAGTGGTTTGCCATTTCAGGCCTTCTCACAGCATGTCGAACCTATGATAGCACTCGTCCCATGTGTGAGGCACAATTATCTTACTTAGAGATTACTTTCTAATCTACTTAAAGGTTATCACTTATTAGACTCACTTTCGATGGGTTACCCAGCAGCCACTTTGGGTGCGGCCCCCAATCGAAAGCCACTTTCCCATACGACACTAGACTATACTCGGACGAACTCAAAACCAAGGAATACACATGGTCAGACGAACGGAGTTCAAGAAGAGAGAAACAATCATCTGGTCAAACATGACTCAAGGGTAATCACTTACTGACGGTACTCTAACTAGAGACCCGACCAACAACGGTCAACCACAATCATCATTCGACTCGTGCAAAGAGGAAATGACCAAATACGACACTACCACAATACCACAATCAACTCGGAATCGAGGACTAAACCAGGTACCCCAAATCAATCCATACGACAGGGTCCTACCAAACAAAGCAAAACATGCCATTTCATAATCAAAAGCGAATACAAAAATTAAACTCGCATAGGAATATTCAATAGATACACTCTTTCCGAATTGATCTAAACATTAAAAGTCGATAAGGTTTTCTACAAGATCTAAATCCGATTACAGTTATCTACCTCATCAAGGGATAAGTTGTTCTTGGTTTTCTAACTCTCTAAGGTTCAAAGCATCGAATAGACATATAAAGCCATAATGAGTTCTTTAAACCAATTCATATTAATTAAACTCAGACAACCATTAATCAAATAAATAAGATATTTAATCTCCAACAAAACATCATTAACATACTGGTCTAAAACTGAACTCTATAGTTTCGTATTATTTCTCAAGCCCAGATGCATTATACGGATTACGGAAATAAAAAAGTAGAAAGAGAATCTAAATGGAGATAATCATTTCCAAAGCATATCGTTAAAATTCAAATACCCAACGATAAATATTTCACTTACTTCTCAATTACTCAAATGATATGTTCTACGATAATATTTAACATCATCAATTAGTAATTACATCATATTTCAACGATTTTCCAATAACATATTATTCTCTATTTTGTTTTTAAACAATACTACCTTAATTAGCCAAATGCTCTAATCAGCTAGAAGGTAAGATCTAGATTTATTAATCCAAGATCAATCAGAATATAATCAATAATATTCAATTGCAAAATTACAGTTGTAGAACTTAATTAGAAGGGGGCATAAGTCAGGAAATGAAATTGAATATTTAATTCACCTATAACTCCATTATAAAATTAATCAATATCCCATTTAACATTATCAAAATTAACGCCACCTTAATCATATTTAAGAAACTAAATTCCACTTAACAATAAAATGATATTTAAAATATTATAAGCATTTTTTTTTTGAATAATAAAAAAAAATGCATTAAAAAAAAAACCATTTTTAAAAACTATGATTTAAAACAAAAAAAACGCATTTCAACAAAGAGGCGAGGGCGGGGCCCACCTCCCAACTGGGATGGCTGGGCGCCCAAGCCCTAACCGCAGGCGCGGGTTTGCACGGGCGGCGCCACGGTGGTGCCCGCAGGTCCCGCGGTGCCCTGCGGCCACCGCGGTCCCTGCGGCCACCATCGTGGGCCACAGCCGCAGTGTATGGCGAGCAGGAGCAAGGAAAAACGCACGGGGAAGCCCGAGGAAAGGGGGGACGAGCGGGGGAGGGGAGGAGGAGCGGATGGAGCTCCGCTCCCCGCCCTCCAACCCCAAACCAAGGGTTTTTAAAAAAAAACATACGCCCAGACCCGATTCGAACAAAAACGCACAGTTCGATAAAAATTTATATATATTTTTTTCTTTCTTTAAAACACAGTTCGGTATTAACACAAACAATAAACCCAACTCAAATATGGATTAAAAAAAATTTCGGTTTGAATAAGAGCCGATTTCAATGAATATATTTTGGTATGAAGTTTGTTGATGGTATTCATCCATTCCAAACACAAAAAGGGGTTTACAAACACCCAAACAGCAATGAGGAATAACACACCTCAATTAAAATTTCCAGCCAAACTCATAATGGACAATCAAATTGTTTTCTTGAAGATCATAAGCAATAAGCATGGATCAAAACCCATATGTCCAAAATCAAGACTAAAATTCAATCTTTACAATTTAGATCCTACCTGATCTCGCGTTCCTGGCCAGATCTGCTGAAGAGTCCCAATCTCCAGCTACCAAAACCCTCCTTCTCCATCCAAAATCCCCAAATTTCATCTCCAAAATTTCTTTCCAACCAAAATTTTCCAAAAAATGTCCATCCTCCAAAATTTCCCCAAATTTTGGGTTATATGGAAGAGTTGACCAAAATTCCATTTTTGGAATTAAAATTTTTATTTAAAAAAATAACTCTCCAAATTAATACTTTTCTAACTATAGCAACACATTAACTTGCTTTTCAAATCCAAAATCGATTTCCTCATTTAATCCAATTTAGCCTTTCTAATTTCAAAAGCCAACAGAATACAATCAATCTATTGCGATAAAATACAAAACTTTCTTTTCAACAGCATATACGAAATGCATTTAATATTCAAAATCAGTCATTTAATCTAACTCACTCCCAATTTAAAACGAGCAATCCAATATCAATGAAAATCGCATAACGAAATTTCGATAATCTAGTCCATTAATCTCTAATGCACAAATACAACCTTAATCAAAATAATTACTAAGGACTAATTAATCAATTTAACCAAACACACCAAGCACGCAAACCGAGAAAGTCAACCAAACAGATGACTCGCAAACCCAAACAAAAAGGGATACCGACAACGACTGACGATGCTCACTTGAGCACGACTAAGGTCGACCAGGGTCTTACGACCACCTAATCCAACTCTAAGGATAAAAGAGGTACACTCAAACCTGCAAATCCAGGTGAAGACGAACCTCACACTCATGCGGCGTTGTACCTAAAATTTCCTGCAACCAAGAGTCATACATGCATACATATAGAAACTTAATGAAAGCGTTAGCTCAATATTAATACCACGAAATAGGTACACTCAACAACTTGCATACAACTAGTGTGAGAACCACATCAATAGCTATGCGTTAAATTAAACATCTGACTATAACATTATATTAAGATAAACTAACCAAAATTAAACCCAGATTAGAAATAGATTAGGGCAGGGGTACTACATGATATATATAACTACTGCTAGGGTTTTCTCTAATCATTGTGGCTTTGATTGATGATACTATAATTGTCCTTGATTTGACAATGCTGCAAGAATACTAATGTTAGTCATCTATCTTTTATGCCTTATTTTCCATGGTACTGATTTGAAAATCTATATTATCTTTGTCCATGATACATAATTAACTTGAAACTTATACCTTTGTTGAAGCTCTGTGATATCTTTGTGAATGGATCTGCACTTATACCCGTGGCTTGTCACTGCCTTGTCTTAGAGTACTATGAATACACTATCATATCTTTATCAATCTTTTAGTAATTTGTGTTGCTCCATGAAGATGTTGTTGAGACCATTATCTCTTGCTTTATCTCAGACCTCACTTGTACTTGGCTTATTGATTTCGATAAATATGATTGTCATGGTGTTCTGAATTATCTACCTTTGTTGATTTATAGTAACTTCTCCAGGAGGTCTTACTGCTCCATACTAATCCTTATGACTTTTACACCGATCTGGGTTTTACTATGCCTCTGTGACTTTGTCAAAACCCCACTATTATGTCCTATAATAAATTCTTAATATTGTGATAAGGGTTGTTCTGTATGGTTATTACTGTATCTCTGCGATTGAATACTTTTATAACCATTACCCCTATTCTTATTAAGGACTGTAGATGAATCAATATTCATAATATTATATAGGCTTTATATTTGACTACTCACCTTAAATGTGACCTCTTTGTTCATTGTGCATTTAACATCTAACTCTATTATTGCTCTATTGTTACTCTCACTTTGATGTCTTCATACTCCGTCCTTACCAACTAGGTCATGTGTTGTCTACTTTTAAATATTGCTATTGATGCTATGACTGGTATTTAAAATGGCCTATGAGATTATTCATTGAATAGATTTTGTTATGTGAGTATGGTTCCATTGGACACAGACTCATTATCTATAATAATGACCTCATGGCTCACTATTGTGCATTATGAGTTCCCACTCGATGAAGCCACATTGACATAAAAGCATACTGGGCTCAACCCTTGTGGGAGCCTCATTTTACTCCACATGATGTAATAATAATATAGAATGAAACCCAATGATATAATTTCACTTGCATCTGATTGAGCTATTAGCGAAATTAGGTAACATTTCTGGCGACATCTGCTATATGTTTTCTTGCTAAACATCATACTAGTTGCCTAGGATCATCCATTGGGCATAGAGTTGAATTGACAAAACTAAAACAGTCTTTCAATTTGCATTGTAACTCATCTATATAATGTACGACATATCCAATTCTACTCTACAACCTAACTAACTATGCGTAACAACACTTAGAAGAAAATTAAAATACTTCTAAACTATGTGCAACAACACTTATTAAAAGCAAAAACTCCTAATCTACACAGTACTTAAATGCTCATACTTCAAAATAGAGTTTGAGGTGTATCCCATTGACTAGGATAGGAAGTATCTCACCATCCAAGTTTTACAACTAAAATGCATTATGTTGTTTTCACTCCATAATGATAAAAGGTCCACTCCACATACTATGAAATTTGGTATGTTTCCCAGGACCGATCTTTATCTCATCCCATTTGAGAACTAAATAACCTTCCTTGAACATTCTTGGTGTATATTTCTTATCAAAGACTCTATTCTCTTAGAGTTGGTGAGACTCCATGTTTTTCATGGCCTCATTTCTAGTTTCTTCCAGCTTTATAAGTTGTGCATATCTAACTGCCATTGGATCATCCGCTTTAAACATTTCCAGCTGATTTACAATGTCCAGTGCTAGAAGTTCAGTTGATAATGGTATTCTGGCTTCTTTTCCATACACCAACATATAAGGGGAATTTCCAATTGACCTCTTTGGTGTTATTTTATCTGCCCATAGTGTAGATTTTAACTTGGTGCGCCAAGTTGTTTGGTTATCTTCCATACTCCTTTTGATAATCTTTATCAAATTTTTGTTGGTTGACTTTGCCAAACCATTACCCCGAGGGTAATAATTTGAAGTACTCAGATGTATACCATTCTTGATATCCCAGTCACTCAATTTTAATCCAATGAAGGCCAAAGCATTGTCAAAAATAATGAAATTAGGTACACCAAACCTAGTTATTAAATCATCAGAAAAGTTCAGAATAACACCTTCATTTGCTTCTTTTAATGCCACTGCTTCAGTCCATTGAGTGAAATAGTCTGTGGCAATTAGAACCTAGTTGTTCCCTACACTAGAAGGTGGATTTATATCACCTATAAAATTATTACCCCATCTCATATAAGGTTGTTCCACTTGTATGGGCTGCAAAGGAAGAGCTAGCAACCTCTCTTTGCCTATAACCAATGCACACTTAATGCATTTCTTGGACCATGCATAAGCATCTCTGAAAAAGTTTGGCTAATAATAACCATGTCTCATGATTTTCCAAGCAATAGTTCTTGGGGAAAAATGCCCACAAGCTGTTCCATCATGAAACTCATGAAGCACCTTATTAGTTTGATCAGTATCTATGTGTAGACACCTAAATTTGACTAATTAATTTCATCAAATTTTAACCCCTTTTCCTTCTAATTAATTAATTCCTAATTAATTAATCCTCTTTTCCTCCAATTAATTAATTAATTAATCCCCCTTCCTCCAATTAATTAATCCCCCAATCCTATTCCTTTAGTTAATTAATCTAATTAATTAATATCCTTTTCCATCCCATTTGATTAATTACCTTTTCTTTAATTAAATGTGTTGGTATTATGGATGACTTTGTCATGTGTTGCATTGGTTTTGTCATTGATGTCAACACTTGTCTTCTTGGAGGTTTACATTATGTTCACCGGCATGGTTAATGGCTTATGCATAGTCACCGATATGTGTTCACTAGCAAGTTATATTGTTCACCAACAAAAATGATAATCTGAAGATCATTTGGTTATGTCGAGGACATGGATTGGAAGTTTAGTTTTGGTGTTTTTCTTATTGGTCTAATCGGGTTGACAAATTTGCCTTTATCGGCATATAAGTCTAGGTTATGGACCGGTACATGTTATCTATTCCAGATCAACACGACATGTCATGGGGATTTTTTATTGATTGGTTATTGTGGTAAATGTATTGAGCCGACATGTTGTATCACATCAAGACTTATTTGTAATTGATTTAAATGTAATATCTTTAGTGAGCCGACCTATTCATTTGGTCTTAGGTTTTGTATAAATGATTGTAAGATCTTATTGAAGATCATGATGATTCAAATATTGAAGAGAGAAAATAAGTAGATCCTTGTGCGAATCACACATACATTATTAGAAGGTTGAAGGAAGGTTATGAAGATATTTTGACACTTATGTTTAGAGCTTAACCGGTACTGAATCCAGTATTGGAGATGCTATTTTGAGTAGTACATTATCATTGGATTTAACCATCCAATTGTGTAGTCAGTGTGACTCCTATTTGTGATTGAGCAGTGAGCTCTGGGCAGTTGGCCTTTCTGTATGTGCAAACCCCATTTGTATACACATACTATTTGTAGTAGTATCATCTGATTGTGGGTAAGGTTTCCCACCATGGTTTTTCCCTTACCAGGTTTTCACGTCAAAATATTTGTGTTATGTGTTGTGGATATTGTTTCTTTTTTTATTTCGTAAACTGGTATTGCTATATCTGTTAATCTATTTTACCGACATTTAAGTTTGGTTTATCGACATTAAGGTTAAATTGGAATAACTTGCATTTGGATTACAATTTATTGACAACTGGTTCACAATTGATTCACCCCCCCTCTTAGTTGTCCTTCCCAGGACCTAACGATTAGTATCAGAGCCAAGTCCTCTTTTTGTAGAAGCCTAACAACTTGAGGAGATCCTATGGCAACAAATATTTTCAAGAAGGACAATACAAAGCTTTATGGAACTAACTATTGCATATGGAAGATCAGAATGGAAACACATTTGAACTACATTGAAAGAGATATATGGGATGTTACAAAGAATGGCTATGTTGCTCCTATTCCAAATCAACCTCATCCACCAACATTGGCTAAGGACATGGACAATGATTGCAAAGCAAGATAAGCACTTTTGAGTGCATTATCAGATCAACAAATCATGGGATTATCAGATCGATCTACTGCTAAAGCTATTTGGGATAAACTGGAGACACCGAATGAAGGAGATACCACTACCAAGATTGCAAAACTGGAATGTTATCGGGTCAGGTATGAAAATTTGAAAATGGAAGAAGATGAAAGAATTTATGCATTTATGGAAAGAGTTAATGAAATTGTTTTAGGAATACAATGCTATGAAGGATCCTTAAGTGAAGATGAAATTGTGTCTAAAGTTTTAAGAGCATTTCCACAGGCTTACAAAAGAAAAGTGACTTCTATTAATGAAATGAGAACAATGCCTAATACTTCAGTTTCTATAGATACTTTGGTTGGAAAAATTTCAACATTTGAACTTGAGGAATTTGGTCCTGTTGCTACTATAAAGACTGATTTAGTTTTCAAGGAAGAATCATCATCATCAACATCATCATCATCTGACAAAACTGATTGGAAATCACTTTATGCAAAAGAACTTGAAGACATGAGGAGAGAAAATGAAGAACTTGAAGAACTTGAAGCACTATTTGCAAGGAAAATACCTAAAGGTTCAACAAGAAGTAAGTATAAAGGTAAAGCACCTTTCAAATGTTTTAATTGCAATAAAGTTGGTCATATGGCATCTAGATGTCCTGATAGACATGCAAGATTAAGGGAGGAAGCAAAAAGATCATATAAGCCTAACCCTGAATATCAGAGATATAGATTCAAGAAAAATAGAGATAAGTCATGTTACTATGCAGATGAAGGTGTTACAAATGACTTAGATGAAGATCCAGTAGATAACAGATGGGCTTTTGTTGCAATAAAGGAAGATCAACTGACACCTATTGTCAAACTGGTAGAGTAGGCACTAGCAACAAAAATTGAAGAAAAAGATGAATGGATTATAGATTACGGATGCTCACATCATATGACTAGTGATAAAAGAAAATTCTTATCTTTTCAGGAAATTCATGGAGGTCTAGTAAGGTTTGGAGATGATAAATTTTGTTTAATCAAAGGAAAAGGTACTGTATCTTTGGATGGTAAGCATAATACTAACAATGTTTATTATGTAGAAGGTTTAAAGCATAATCTTTTGAGTGTTGGTCAGTTAGTTGAAAAAGGATTTCAGTTACAGTTCAAGAATGGAAAATGCAAAATCATTAACATAACTGGATTAGAGATTGCAACCGGTAATCAAAATAAAGGTAATATCTTTCACTTGAATACTAGTGATAAAACATGTTTGATTGCACACATTGATGAAAGTTGGTTATGGCATAAAAGACTCTATCATGTGAATTTTGATTGCATTATAAAGATCAGTTCAACTAAGGTAGTAAGGGATTTACCTAAGATTGAGAAACCTCATAATCCCATATGTAAGGAATGTGAAATGAGAAAGCAAGTTAGAACAACATTTAAGAGCATTACTGAGAAATCAAATAATCTTAATTTAATTTATACTGATTTGTGTGGTCCTGCAAGAACAAGAAGTCTACAAGGAGATAGGTACTTTATGCTAATAATTGATGATTATTCTAGAATGTGTTGGGTTACTTTTCTCAAGGAGAAATCAGAAGCTTTTGGAAGATTCAAGATATTCAAGGCAATGGTAGAGAATGAAACCGACAAGAAAATCAAATGTTTAAGATTAGATCAAGTAGGAGAATTTACATCTAGGGAATTTGATGCATTCTGTGAAGTGAATGGAATCAAAAGACAACTATCAACACCCCAGACACCCCAGTAGAATGGAGTTGTAGAAAGGAAGAACATAACTATTTTGGATGCAACAAGAACAATGTTAATGGAAGCAAATCTACCTCATGTGTACTGGAGAGAAGCGGTGAATACATCGATTTATAGTTTCAACAGAGTTCACATCAAAAGTGAAACCGGTAAGACCCCTTATGAACTATGGTTTTGTCATATTCCTACTCTTAAGTATTTCAGAATATTTGGAAGAAAATTTTATATTAGAAGAGATGAGTATATTGGAAAATTTGATCCTAGAAGTGATGAAGGAATATTTCTTGGTTATTCATCTAAAAACAAGGCATATAGATGTTATAATAAAAGGTTACAGAAAATCACGGAGAGTAGTAATGTGAAGATAGATGAACACTTTAGAGGAGATTCAAGATCTATTGAACTGATAGTTGAAATGATTATGAATGAACCAACACCGACTACACCGGTACAAAATGAAGACCGAGTCACACCAGCATCATCAGAAAACTCAACAGTGACTAAAGAACAACAACTTGTGAATGTTAATCAGAACAGACCTAGGTATGTAAGATTGAATCATTTAGAGAATCATATAATTGGAAACAAGAATCAAGGTGTTATGACTAGAGGAAGACTGGCAAATGAAGGGGTATGTTTAATTTCTCAAGTTGAATGAGCATCTGTTATTGAAGCATGCAAGGATGAACATTGGATAAACGCAATGGAAGATGAATTAGAACACATTCAAAAGAATAATACTTGGACATTGGTTCCCCGACCTAAAGACAAAAATGTAATTGGAACTAAATGGGTATATAGGAATAAACTTAATGAAGATGGAGAAGTTATCAGAAACAAAGAAAGATTAGTTTGTAAAGGTTATTCAAAGAAAGAAGGAATTGATTATAATGATACCTTTGCACCGGTAGCCAGAATTGAGGCAGTTTGACTATTTCTTGCATTTGTAGCTCACAAGAACTATAAAGTTTATCAAATGAATGTAGAATGTGCATTTTTGAATGGAGATCTTGAGGAGGAAGTTTACATTGAACATCCTGATGGATTTTATTTGACAGATAATAAGGATATGGTTTTTAGGTTAAGGAAAGCTTTATATGGATTGAAGCAAGCTCCTAGAGCTTGGTATGCTAGATTGGATAAATATCTTTTGAAGCTTGGTTACACAAAAGGTAATGCTAACAACAATTTATATTACAAAGTTACCAGTGATGATATTTTGGTTATTGAAGTCTTTGTAGATGATATCATTTTTGGAGGTGAAGATGGATTATGTAAGGACTTTGTTAATCAGATACAAAAGGAATTTGCGATGTCTATGATTGGAGAGATAATTTTTTTTTTAGGTTTGCAATTTTCACAAATAGATAAAGGTATATTCATATGTCAAACAAAGTACATGAAGGAAATTTTGAAGAAATTTGGTATGGAAAATTCCAAACTGGTAAGTACTCCTATGACTACAACTGATAAATTGACATTGAAGGAGGATTCAACTCCTATTAATCTGACAAGGTACAAATCTATGATTGAGGGTTTACTATATTTGACACAAATAGGACCTGATATAATGAATGTAGTATGTACTGTTTCAAGATTTCAAAGCAATCCTAAAGAAAATCATGAATCATCAGTTAAAAGGATTTTCTGGTACCTACAAGGCACAAAAAATCTTGGTTTATGGTATCCTAAAGAAAATTTTGATTTATGTGCATACACTGATGCAAATTGGGCAGGTGATATAGATGACAAAAAGAGTACCACTGGCAGTGCATTCTTTCTTGGTAGTAGATTGATTTCATGGATGAACAAGAAACAAACTTGTACATCATTATCAACAACAAAATCAGAATATGTTGCAGTCGCAACTAATTGTACTCAGGTATTATGGATTAAGCAAATGTTGAAGGATATAAAGGTAAAATGCAAAGAACCAATAATCATTTATTATGATAATTCAGTAGCAATTGATATATCAAAGAATCCAGTATTTCACTCTAAGACAAAGCATGTTTCTATTAAGTATAATTTTCTAAAAGAGAATGTTCAAGCAAATGAAGTGAAATTGGTTTATGTGAATACTAAAGAGAAAATTGCAGATATCTTCACAAAGCCTTTGCCTAAGGAAACATTTGAATATCTTAGAGAGAAACTTGGGGTAATTTACCCACTCATAGAGACTTAGATTTTGAAGATTGGCATCAAACCAGTAGGGACTAAACAAAAAAATATTTTTCTGGCTTTGATGGAGGAGAGCTACTTCTCAGGGGGAGTAGTTGGCAGAATGTTATGTTTTGAATTCTTAACTTCTTTGGAATTTGATGTCAAAGGGGGAGAGATATCTATGGAAAAACATTATTGCTTTGGGGAGAGATTATTCATTGAAGGAGAGATATACTCTTTGGATATATGTATTTTGGTTTTAGTTTCTGTTTCTATTACAAAACTTTGTATTGATCTATCTTTGGGAGATTGATTGGTTTACTGGTTTTGGCACTTAGATATTTTTCCATCTAGTATTGCCATCAATGCCAAAGGGGGAGATTGTTGGTATTATGGATGACTTTGTCATGTGTTGCATTGGTTTTGTCATTGATGTCAATACTTGTCTTCTTGGAGGTTTACATTATGTTCACTGGTATGGTTAATGGCTTATGCACAATCACCGGTATGTGTTCACCGACAGGTTATATTGTTCATCGACAACAATGATAATCTGAAGATCATTTGGTTATGTCAAGGACATGGATTGGAAGTTTGGTTTTGGTGTTTTTCTTATTGGTCTTATCGGGTTGATAAATTTGCCTTTACCGACAGATAAGTCTAGGTTATGGACCGGTACATGTTATCTATTCTAGATCAACACGACACGTCATGGAGATTGTTTATTGATTGGTTATTGTGGTAAATGTATTGAGCCGACATGTTGTATCGCATCAAGACTTATTTGTAATTAATTTAAATGTAATATCTTTAGTGAGATGACCTATTCATTTAGACTTAGGTTTTGTATAAATGATTGTAAGATCTTATTGAAGATCATGATGATGAGTGTATTCGAACATTGAAGAGCAAAAATAAGCAGATCCTTGTATGAATCATGCAGATATTATTCGAAGGTTGAAGGAAGGTTATGAAGGTGTTTTGACACTCATGTATAGAGCTTAATTGATACTGAATCCAGCATTGGAGATGCTATTTTGAGTAGTATATATCATTGGATTTAACCATCCAATTATGTAGTCAGTGTGACTCCTATTTGTGATTGAGCAGTGAGCTCTAGGTAGTTGGCCTTTTTGCATGTGCAGACCCCATTTGTATACACATACTATCTGCAGTAGTATCATCTGATTGTGGCCAAGGTTTCCCACTGTGGTTTTTCCCTTACTGGGTTTCCACGTCAAAATCTCTATGTTATGTGTTGTGGATATTGTTTTTGTTTCTGTTTCATAAACTGGTACTGCTATATCTGTTAATTCATTTTACCGACACTTAAGTTTGGTTTACCAACATTAAGGTTAAATTGGAATAACTTGCATTTGGATTACAATTTATTGACAACTAGTTCACAACTGATTCAGCCCCCCTCTCAGTTGTCCTTCTTGGGACCTAACAAAATGGCCCTTTCTTTCCCAATCCCATGAATTAATTAAATCAATTAATTCTCTATCCCATTTGAGCACATGGCTCCTAACCTAACCCTTGTCCTAACACTGAGGTTCCAACCAACCCTATCTATCCTAATCTCCCCAGATGTAGTCATCTTCCAAACCTCCCTCCTAACCTCCATATGTGCACATCTTAACCAGCTTCCCTAATTTGGGGGAAAATATTCTATTTTGGGTGGCTTTGCCCAAAATGGACATGCCACCCCTTCTCCTCTAGTTGAGCTTTGAGGACAAGTGTCTCCTCTTCACACCCCTTCTCCTTCCTCTCATCTTCTATATAAACCCTCCATTTCCTTTGCAAATTATCCACTATACATTCAACACATCGTTACTCTATCGAAATCACTACTCACACTCACACATCCATTTTCATTTGCATTATCTTCTTCATCAAATCATGGAGCACAATTGAGCAGCCAAATTGACGTCATGAGAACACATCCAATCATGAAATAATCAAATCGAAGCAAGGATTTGGGGTTTGCATAACTTTTCTTTGTGTTTTTGCTTTGATTTTATCATTTTGATCTTTAAGTGTTGAGTTTAGTGGCTTGTTTTGGTTAATTAGTTTATCTTTTATCCCATTGTATTTGCATGCACATTTTCCCTCAGACGTTTCTGGCACACTCGGTGGGACCCACTTCATGGGTCATCTAACATTTTTTGTTGTTTTAGTGCGTTTTATTGCAGATTTTGAGCACTTGCAGACACAAAGCAGATCTACAAGTTGATTTCCACTTAGGAAGAAGTCTATTTTCTCAATCCTGTGATTTCACGAAACAACGGGTTCGTGCCCTGAAATCGTGGGTTTGTGCCCTAAAATCATGGGTTCACTAATAGCATGTTCATACAACCGCGGGATCACCATCATCCATTTTGTATAGAAGGTAAAATTTTCTTTAAGTTTCAGGTTTTTATACATGATAATTGGCTTCTATCTATGAAACAACGGGTTCACATTCTCGTAACAACGGGTTCTCTATCTCGCAACAATGGGTTCACTATCTTGCTCCTTCGAGTTTGCTATCTTTCCCTTGCAGGTTCGCTTAAACCAACGGGTTTGCTATCTTGAACCAACGGGTTTGCTTAAACTAGCGGGTTCATTATCTGGCACCAGCGAGTTCGCTTAAACCAGTGGGTTTGCGCCACACAGTAGCGAGATCGCTAATTATCATTTATATAATTTTATGGAATGTTATTTTGATACTAATCATCAAACTTGTGTGTTATCATTTTAGACAGATAGCCAGAACACATTTTAGACAAGAGGGTTCACCTAAACCAGTGGGTTTGCGCCCTGAAACAACGGGTTTTTTCCCTAAAACAACAGGTTTGCGCCACACAGTAGCGAGATCGCTAATTATCATTTACATGATTTTTTAAAATGCTATTTTAGTACAAATCAACTAATTTATGTGTTGTTGGACGGTTTTACTAACGTTTGTGCAACATTTCGAGCTATAAGAAAACCCCTAAGCATTTAAACACTAACATTTTTTGCATGTAGGACTACTAAAGAAAGTGGGGTTTCGTTGGAACATATTTGCTCATTTCATTTGTTTCATTTCCTTCTTTATGTTGTGTCTTATTGCATAATTAGGCACACTTCAATTAAATTAAGGGAATGGACATGCTGTGTCTTTTGAGTAACTAGGCACACTTCAATTCAAGTAAAAGAATGAACCCCATGTTTTTCATCTCTTGCATGCTTGTGCATTTGTACAGTGGTCCTACTGCTAACACACACTATCCTCTCCCTTTGGCTCTTATGGTCGTAGGTGCAAGAGAAAAGTGTTAGCAACACTCGATTTTACTTTCTAAGTAGGAGGGCCTGTCCCCTCGAGTAGCCTATAAGGTCGAGTGAGGGGAGAATGACCCAAGTGGTACTTTCTTTCGGTCCGCTATATAAATATTTGTGATTTTAGTGAAAGCTATAAATCAACTGGTAACACTGTGTTATACCGATGGTTTCCCTCAGTATCATTATGCAAATACCTTTGTGGTCTTGGCGCAAGTCAAAATCTATTGGTGCTTGTGTGGTAGATGCGTAAAATTCATGTTCTACGGGATGGGATATCTCTCAAATGAGCCAACCACCATATGTATGACTACCTGATTCACCTCGAAAGTTTCCCCACTATGAGCCAATTGTTATTTAACATCTAAAAATCATTCTATGTGTTAACTCAGGTTTTGTGATATGTGCATACAAAAAAATCTCCTCATGTACCCCGCAATTCGAGATAGAAAATTCACTAGAAAGTGATTACCCAGGAATTCAAAGCTTGGCATGCTTGAGAAGTGTGTGTTGAGGGTGGAGCTAGTTCTATTAGGATTCTATCTATTTGGTTGGATGTGGTATTATGGGCAAGGAGATTTAACACATAATGTCATTTGACTATCCATAGGATTGTACTTAACTGATTTTATCTATTTTATGGTCATATCTTCATGCTTGATGTGTTTGGTGTAAATTCTTTTGTCGAAATATTAGTCTAGCAAGTTTGAAGTTGATTCTAGCGGGTCTGTGGTCAATTACAACGGATTTGCAGTCTTGTATTCACGAGAATGCTATCAACTTTGAGCCAAATTTGACATACTTAGTGCAATCACTATCATTTTATCAACTAGTAGGTTTGCATCTTATTACCCCTATATTTTTTCTCATGCCTAAAGCCTCATAATCAACTAAAAATCAGTTATTGTTAATGTTTTAATGCTGAAGCTTTTATAGCCAAACTCCATGTCGGCTGGGAAATTTT
The DNA here is from genome assembly GCF_030272615.1 of Cryptomeria japonica. Lineage (NCBI taxonomy): Eukaryota > Viridiplantae > Streptophyta > Pinopsida > Cupressales > Cupressaceae > Cryptomeria > Cryptomeria japonica. The sequence goes on along the minus strand of NC_081409.1, from coordinate 497,269,495 downwards.
AATTGTTTTATTTTTGGGTTACCCAATAACCCAAACAATTAAATCCCAAGTTTTATGTGTCTTATGCAAAGATGATTTCTGGGTTATGCTCTTCTCAGCTTATTTATTCTATAGTTAAAATTTCATAAGAAACAAAGCTTTCAGTAAAAAGTTATGCATGTTTTTGTATGGTAGCCCAAAGGAACAATTATCATTAAACTTGAACCTTGAACCTACTAAGGTTCAAAAGGTTAAAGGTTCAAAAGGTTCAACACGTAGCCAAATATGAAAACAAAGTGATAAATCAAATATAATATGGGTGCAATTTGTGTTTTTGAATCTTCTGATTGGACCCCACAAGTTCAAAAGGTTCAAGCGGTTCAAAAAGTTCAAAAGGTTCAAGCGGTTCAAAAAGTTCAAAAGGTTCAAAGTTCAAATTTTGGGTTCATTATAATTTTTGGTCTTTGAACTTGAACTTTGAACCTTCTTTGGTTCAAGCGCGTAGGTTCAAGGTTCGATTTCAGAAGTTCAAATTCAGAATTCAAAGATTCATCAGATGCAGGTTCGAAGTGTGTGAGTTTCAGATTTAAAAAAAAAGTTCAAAATCCAATAACATTGGTGATAGTTCTGATACTTAATGTTAAGTACATATGCCAAGCTAATAAGATGAGAGGGGGGGGGGGTGAATCATACAAACTTAATCTTCCATAAAAACAATAGATTCAACCTCGGTAACATATACTTCAGTAATATAACCAAAACTGCTAAACATGCAAACTCAAAAGCATATAAACATCATAACACTCATAACACCAGATTTAACATGGAAACCCAAATAGGGAAAAACCACTGTGGGATTTCGGACCCACTAAGAAATATACTCTTCTAGAGTATGCTCGGTTAAAAGAAAATCCTGTTAAAGATTACAAACACATTGCTAGATGTGACCCGGTTAAGAGATTTCCCTCAGATCTGTTAGGATCTTCACCTTGTTAGAAGTGACATTGTTAAAGGATTTCAAACACTCAATCAGAATGTCACCTTGCTAGAGGGTTTTACAAATAAGACTATTAAGTCCACTTGGTTAAGAGATTTTTTGTCACTTTACAAAATAACAGTAATAAAAATCTATTTGCAACTTTACATCCAAAATGCTAAAGCAGATTCTTATTTTCTCAATACAATATAGACATAGAACTAATCTTGTCCATCTGCTGGGCTCTATACTCTATTATTCAAACAGGTCTTCAAGCTTTTGTGCTCAGTAATCACTATGTAGCATCCCTGTGCATACACTTGCCCGCATACATTGTTTATCAACAGTTCCTTATTTATAAACAATTGCTTAACCGCTTAATCTCCTTGATCACATTTCCCATGATCAATCATAGCCATCAGATCTTCAAACTTTGACCAGGTTCAATGTATCTTTCGATCTAAAAATGTTTTACCCCTCCTTGGAACTTGAATACATTTCTTGGAACTTGTGCTAGGGTATTGCAGTTCAATCTGAGCTGTAGATATTCCTACCGATTTCCCTTTGCCATAGATTCTTTAACAAACTTCATGCACGACATACCAATCATTTAATCATAGCTAGCTCATCAGCTTCCTTTATTAAATAATGCTTTTATTCATTCAATGCATTTTGTTACTACTTGGTTGCAACTCAGTAAATACTAAACTTCACTCGGTAGACATACCATCTTCATTAAATGATAGCGATAACCTTAGGGTTTACCGACTAGGTTCCTTAGGGTTTACTGACTAGGTTCTTTGCTCGGTAAGATAGTATAGTATTAACCTTACAATCAATAACATATGTATGATGTCAAAACAATCTGAACATCATGATCTCATCATTGTCTAACTCGGTAATAGTTGCCCATTGAATAACTTATTTCTCCCCTTATTCATTACATTCTTTTTGTGTCTTTTACCAACATCTTTATACTCATCAAATCATACTTCTCAAGATATGGCAACATCATACTGAATTAGAAAATCAATTTCTTGACATCAATGACAAAATAATAATATTAAGACAGGAAACATCCTTAATCAGTTATATCCATAATCATAAACAACCTTCTCAATATCCTTATTGAAATGCCAACAATCTCTCCTTGTTTGTTATAATGCCAACAATTGACATGGCTAATGTTTGTAATTTTCAATGTAATCTAGAATCATGGATTTTCTAAGACAAAAAATAAATCTTGGTGCAGGGGGCATAACTTTTAATTTTACCATTGGATCGCGCTGAAATTTTAATATGTTTTAGAGAACCTAGTTTTCAAAATTCTCACCTAAGCGATCGGGAAAATATTACCTCAGTCAAAAGTTATGTATCTTTGAGTATAGGTCTATAAAACTTCTGAGATAAAATATTTGAAGATTTAAAACAAAGAAAAGTTATTAGGAAGAGAATAAAAGATAAAAGAAAAGATTAATTAATTATCTTTCAAGAATTAGTTATTGATAACTGAAAGTCTCTTTAAAAAAGAGAGAGATAGACTATATATATGGGGGAAAAAGAAAAGAAAGGGGCTAGGAAAAACTGTGATTTTTCGCCAGTAGTTAATATTCATTTTGTTTTGTTTATGAATTGCTGTAAACTGGAATGACTGGAAATCAATGAAAAGTTATGGTGTTATATTTAAATCTATGTGTTTGAAGATTAGTAATATTTCCTGGGAAGTTTTCTATGAGCACGATAGTATTTTATGATCAGTAATTTCTGTGTTTTCTTCAATTCATGTTGTCATTACTTGCTAGCAGACCCATTGTGGATTAATTTGTGCTAATCCCCCTTGTCCTGTGAGGCATGAGAGAGAACTGATTAGGCATCAATACTGCTGTGTTTTTGCTATGCTTTGGATTTATACAGTGAGCATGTTTGTGAATTAAAGTCTGTGAACTCTCACTAAATGTTCAGAAGGTTCTCTCTATTTTTAGTTTGAAGGCATTCATTTGTGTTGATGGATGAATGTTAAGGCCTTTTAACGCTTTCTGGTAAAAAGTGTCAGCATATATAATAAATTCATTGCAAATCATACGAGGAGCTGCCCTCTAATGCAGAGGTTGAATTTTCATTAATTTTTCCAACTGTTGGTATATTTGTTTCTTTCTAAAGGGTAAAACAGAGTCATATTTTGCTTAAAGAAGAGAATTGTTAAGGTTTCAATAAAGGGACAAATTTGTTTACCAACACATCTCAAACTAGTGGGTTTTCTCTTTGTTCTAGCGGGTTTGCTCTAGCTGTTTTTAAGTCTTGCTCTAGTGGGTTCACTCTTTATACTATCTATTTTGCTGTTCTAGCGGGTTTGCACCTTGAAATAGTGGGTTTGCACCCTGAAACAATGAGTTTGCATTTTTGGTGTCGTTATGCTATCCAAGCATTTTTCAGTCTTTCCTATCTTGTTGTAGAGAATTTGCATCTTGTTCTAGCAGCTTTGTGTCTTGTTTTGGTGGGTTTGTGGCCTATTATAGCGAGTTGGCTTTTATCTTGTCACGATTTGTCAGTTAGTCTTGTTATGTTGTCATTTTTTTGCTTCGTTGTTTTATGATCTTATGTTTCCGCAATAGTTAGATTTTATCTTTTATGATCTTGTCCTTAGACGTCATTGTTCTTTCGTTATGCTGTCCACATTATTTTGTGAATTTCTTGATCTATCGACAGTTTACACCAATATTTTATGATCTTGATCTTGGACGTCATTTCACTATTGTTAGGCTGTCAGTTTAGCGTTAGAGTATCCTTGACTCTTCAGCTGTTAGTTATCTTTATGATCTTGGTTTTAGACGTTGTCACGCTGCCAAAATTCTATTCGTTAAGTGTTAGAGTTTCCTTGACTCTTCATCTATTAGTTATCTTTGTGATCTTGGTTTTAGACATTGTCATGCTACCAAACTTCTGTCCATTTAGCGTTAGAGTTTCCTTGACTCTTCAACTGTTAGTTATCTTTGTGATCTTAGTTTTAGACGTTGTCACGCTGCCAGAATTTTGTCTGTTTAGTGTTAGAGTTTCCTTGACTCTTCAGCTATCAGTTATCTCTTTGATATTGGTCTTAAACATCATCACACTGCTAGAATTTTGTCCGTTTAGCAATGGAGTTTCCTCGACTCTTCAGTTGTGAGAGATCTTTATCAGTGATCTTGGTCTTAGAAGTTGTCATGTTCCTGAAGTGTTGTTTGCACTACATTAGAAATCACTTGATTTTTTAGTAGTCGGTATCTATCCTTGCGTATTCTGAGTCTTAGACATTTTTGCGCTAGCAGAGTGATGTGCATAGTTCGTTGATTCACTCTCTATCGACATCATCGATTCTTCGCTTTTGCATTCTAGTTTGGGTTGTAGTATCCTGATTTGCGTCGAGATGCTGCTGATTTTTTCATTATATCACCTTTTGTCTCATATCTCTCAGCATCTAGGTTGTTGTCCTCGTCATCACTAGTTTCATAGCTCTTTGGTCAACTCTTTGCGATTTTGATTGGTCTAGTTATCAGAGTAGTTTCTTTTTACTGTGATCGATCTTTCATCATCTTGCACACATGTGTCATTAGGCTGTTGGTTCATCATATTTGATTTGATCTCTCATCATATTGATCTTTAGTATTTTTCATCCTGTATCCATCGGTTTAAGTCTTTATCGGTCTAGATTTCAATCAGGTCAGTCTGTATCTTTTTTGGTGATAATTATCACCTCTCCTTAGACTATATCGTGTTCCAGGATTTTTCATCATGTATCACATTGAGATCTTATCACCTTGAGCTAGAGGTTCGATCTCCAATGTGTTACCTTACTAGCTTTTATGTTTGGTGTATCCTCTAGAGCTATCCCAATGTCATAATGTTCCTTATCAGATAGTACTCTATCCTCATCTAGGTCTTCATTCTCTCATCCGCCCGATCAGATCATCCTAGCTAGCATAGTCTCTTGTTGCCTTAGTTTACAACATCTCTTAGTCCTTTTTATGTAGTTCATGCCCGTAACTACTCGGTCTAAATCTAGGAAAGTATGGAACAATCGTCCCAGATGGGATTAGGGTTTTCAGACCCACAACAAAACCCTGAGTTTGTTGTCAATCCCACTATGGCGGGAAATATTACTCTCACATATGAAATGTTCAATCTAGTCATAATTTCAGATGACACCATGGTAAATTAACTTGATGACATAGATACTCAAATCAATATCATCAATCAATTGCTAGCTAACACTGATAATGCCCAAATGGTCAATGAGATCATTAAAGCTCACAAAGATCTCATCTTTGCTAACATGGTCACAAGTGGCATGACTATTGCATCACTTGATGTCCCTATAACCGCTAGTTAGCAAGAATCACCTCAGCAAGTTGCATTATGTTCACTAGCGTTCTCATAGAGAGACATATCCATACCACATATGCAAGTGCCTATGGATTCCCTTGCACGACACTACCAACTGTTTTATGCTAAGTGGCAAGGGCCTGCCTCTATAGGAAGCAGTGTTTATAATGCACTGGTTAATGTGTTATTCACACAACTCACCACCTCTCTACCATTAGCGACACATATACCCATGCCATCAAGTGTGATGCAAGTCATTCCTTTTACCAATCCTATCTCTCGACCCATGAATGTGCCTTCTGCACAAATGCCATGCTAGACCACCAAAATGCCAGGTTATCCCCCTATTGTTACCACACAAGTCTGGACTGGGGGCATGAATTACATGATGCCATCATCTTCATCTATATCCCCATCTATCCAATCAATGCTGCAAGTCATGAGTAACACTATAGGGGTGACATGGTACCCTCTCACATACGCTACACAAATCTCGACTGGGGGCATGCCTTCTACAATATCATCATCATACATACCCCCACCTATTCAATCAATGCCATAGATGGTTGGCATGAGCCAATATCAACCCCAAGTAACTGTCCAACCACTTGTTTCTCAATGGTGATTTAGTTACTTGCAAGCACCATCTACCTCCTATGTAGTCACGAACGTTCATCATGTGCAAAGCGGTGCAAATCAAAATCCCCCAGCAGGTAATACTCAATATAACATATATCCCAATTATACAGGGGGCAGTTATCAACAAGGCTATGCACCAGATATTCAATAGTTCCAAAATCTGCAATATCAACAACCACTTGGCACCCCACAACACAATGCACCGACCTATTCACAAATACCTCAATACCAACAACAACCTTTTGGTCAACAAAAAATTTTGGGTTATCAAAACATCGTTAGTTATCATAACCCACCACACTAACAAGGATATCATCAGTCTCAACAAATGTCACATCAGATGCCTCGATACCAATCGGCTACTCCATCTCTTGATGCTTTCCTAGTCAATATTGAATGGGGAAGAAATGAAATCTTCTGTTAAAACATTATAGGAGAATAGGGTTCTTGAAATTCAAAGAACTTTGTCCATATCCATTCAAAAAATCTATCACAGCTATGAATTTTCCTAAACACTTTGAAACACTCAGATTTGATAAATACAAAGGAAAAGGGGATACAAGATATCATATCAAAATTTTTTTCATGGCATGTCAATAAGTATCATGGCGTGACAACTATCTTTTACGGTTGTTCCGTAAGAGACTTAGTGGTACTTCATTAGAGTGGTTCTCTAAATTACCATTTGTGTCATCACTACCTTTGCAGACTTATCCAAACGTTTCATGGCATAATACCACTATAAAATAGAAAATGACACCTCCATGATCGATCTATGTAAAGATAAGCAAAAGGGTGGTGAAAGTCTTCTTGATTATACCCAACGATGGAGAGCCCTAGCTGGTCACCTCCCATGCTCATTGCCGGACACCCAATTGATTCCTGTTTTCATCAGTAATCTCCATCCAAAACTGGGATATCACATTCAATTTAATTGTGCTAGCACATTCAACGATATCAATTCTAAAGGACCATCGGTAGAATAGGCACTCATCGACGAAGGAGTCATAAAACTTTATAAAGAGTATTCAGATAAGCCTAACAATGATAGGTCCCGTTATTGTAATAGAAACAAGAATGTTGTTGGTGATGGAGTCACTGATTCCAAGACTATGCAAATGATTGTGGCTGATGAGTCTAAACAATGGCTCTACTTTTATAATTTTTTGATATAATACTCCTACTTAGGCCTTATAATTAGATGACATTTGGATTATAATGTTTTCCTAAGATGATACCTATAAAGTGTTTTTGAAATTGGTTTAACCTATACCTATGGGTGTCATATAGTGGTTTTAAATGATCTGTCTATGCAAATATCTAAAGTTAATTATAAATATGGTTTATGATATATCATGTGAGCATTAGTATATACACATGTTGTTGTGCATGTTAACATCTTGATGCAGGGTCAACAAAGGTGAGGAAAAGATAGATGGTGGTTCAAAAGATCATCAAGTGTGTAACTGCAATTCAGACCTAGTCAAGGAAATATAGTTATGATTAGGATTACTAGACCGATTCTTCAATAGATTGATTAATGAAAAAATTTATAACTTCTCTTAGTGGATCTTAGATCTAGGAGGTGGCCATGCTATATTTTCTCAGCTGCAGGACAAATGTTGTTCCGCTGTCCTGTGCTGACTTCTTCTTCTTCTTTTGTTAAATAAATTTTGTTAACCTATTATGTAGGAATGTGGGCAGTTAGTTAGAAGTTTTTTATAAGATTTCTTATAAATAAAAGGTTTCTCTCTCCTCTCGAGGATAGTAGAAAAAAGATAGTATTTTATAATACACAGTTTTCTGGTGTTATGTATGTATTTTCCAGAAAAGATGAAATAAAGAGATCAAGTAATTTTGGATGATTAGATAAGTGTAATATGAAGTTTTGGAAATACTCACTCAAGGGGGCCCACTTGGTGAGTAATCCTTGGTATGTTTTAAACTAGTTTTCATACTTCTGTTAAAGTTGTTTTCTGCAGTTGTCTATTCCTGCAACCATAGGAAATAGTTCCTGTGTCTATTCCTGCAGCCACAACATCAGAGTAGTTCTTGCTGCTCGCTAGAACTTTATCTTTTAACAGTAATTATTTAAGGAAATTTCTAGTTGTAGGATTAAGTATTAGTTTATTAGAGATTCCGTGTGTTTACTTTAAGAAGAATTCCTTTCCTGCAGTTATATAAAATGGTTGCAATATGAACTTGGTGCACATACAGTGCTGGTCCATTTCAAGTTTACGTCCCTGGTTGATAACTAAATGAGCGTTTGCCATAGGAAAAGGTAGCTAATAAAGGATATTCAATTTCTGAATTGTGTTTTATCACTTAGTTACCATTCTAGTTGGGAGGACCAACATTTTTGGCCCCATTGCTGGGGATGGTGCCAAGCTAAGAATTTGTTGTAAACCATTAGCTTTAAGTTTTTTTAATTAGCTTTATGAATTTCTTTCATTAATCTACATGCATAGAAGGAGAAGGGATGCATTAGGAAGATTTCTTCCCTTGCATTCTACTGAAGATATAAGATCAGATCAAGCACCTAAAATAAACCCTTTTGCAGAAACTTATGTGCTACCTGGTAGTGACTTTAATTTGTCAGAAGGAGATCTAGACTTCCTGAACGAACCCCCTAAACAAAACATTTTACCTTTAGTCATTTATCAAGGACCAATGGCAGCAAATCCTCCACCTCCACCTATAAATCCAACATTTGAGTTTCCCATTTCTGAGTTGCATGATAATGCAAATTTAAAGAATATACCAAGCTCTTCACTTCCAAAATTTCATGGGTTGGTAACAGAGGATCCAGACACCTTTTTGTTTGAATTTGATATTCTGTACAGAAGCTATGATTATACCTCCGATGCTCCTAAACTCAAGTTAATCCCTGCTACTTTGAAAGAAGCTACTTTAAGATGGTTTATGAGTTTAGGAAGAAATGTAATCACTATCTGGGATGTAATGAAGGGAAACTTTTTGGATAAATATAAAGACTGTTGCAGAGGAATGGACTGACATGGTGATGATATCTTCTAAATGACACAAAAATAAGATGAAAGTCTAGAAGACTATTTGGAAAGGTTTTTATTTAGTGTCAGCAAATCTAAACATAGTAACTTAAGTGAAGACTCTATGAAGTTGATATTTCTGAGGGGCATCAATGATGACTGTGTTGACTCCTTAGATCTAATTGGAGGAGACATTACTCAAGTTCAATGGGATGACATTAGACAAATCTGTCAAAAATACTCATGAGCTATAGCAAAAAGGGGAAGACACTATAGGCCTGGTTCTTCAATTGCTAAATCATCTTCAATAGTCTCAAGAATGGAAATAACTCATCTGTTGAAGGATTTTAAAGAAGATATAATTAATAATATGGCTACCCAATTAGATACACTGCAGGCAAATAAGAAGCATGAGGAGGTAGAGTCTATGCTTGCTAAATTTTGTCCTCACTATCAACAAAAGAAGAAGGACTGTAGATGCAAAATGTTAGCTAAAATTGACAACCAGCAGAGTTCCCCAGATTTCAAGCCTGTTTATGGAGATGATGAACAACTTTTTTATGTTTCACAACGAAGGCCTTGGCCTCCAAGACAAGGTATGCCACACGACCCATTGTCATTTTCTAATCCTTATATGAACTTCAATGCACAAAATAATTAGTGGCAACCACCATATTCCCAAAATTTTGGAAATTATACTCCTCAGTCTTGGAATAAATCTCAGAATCCTTGGCCCAATTATCATAATTCCTCATCTCAATGGCAGCAGCCAGAAGGGAATTGGTCTCCCCCTCAAGGTAACTGGTAGCAGTCACCACAATGGAGGGGATGACAGCAATGGGTAAACCAGTCACCAGGTTTCCTGCAGCCACAACAACAGTCCCAACATCCAGCTTTAATGCCACCAACTCCTAATTCTGCTTCACCCAAGCTAACCCAATTGCCAACTTAGCCTGTTCCAAATCCAAATAATAAACCACAACAACAACAACAAGTTTTTTCAATTGATCCTAATAACTATCCTGCATATTCTCTCAATATAAGTGATATTCATTTAAGATCAGGGACAACATTGCCTACTTCATCTCCTCCAGTCATAACAGAGTTACCAGCAGAGGAAACTGCTCAGGAAAGCATGCATGATAAAGCGGGAAATCTTGAGCAAGTTCAATAGTCAACAACCCCAAATATCCCTATAAGAACTCCCGCATTTCCTCAAAGGTTACAATTAGAAGTATCTAAGCAGTAGGATGATATAGCCTTTGATCTTATTGATCAGCTAAAACATATATGTGTTAAAATTCCACTATTCCAAGCTATTAAATATATTCCCATATATGGTGAAGCTATTAAAGAAGCCTGTTTGAAGAAACCTAGGAGGAAGAAAAAGGATCCAATAATAGTGCATACAGTAGGACAGTTGGCTGATATTATGTTGGGAAAAATAACAGTCCCTAAATATTCTGATCTAGGTAGCCCTATTGTCAAGATAGTTATTAATGAAACTCAAATAAAAAATGCCTTGATAGACCTGGGAGCAACAATAAATGTGATGACTAAGGATGTCATGCAATGACTCAACATTACTAATCTCAGATCAACTCCAATAGTCCTATAGCTTGCTGATAGCTCAACTGTTCGACCTGAAGGAATGGTTGAAGATATTGTTGTCACATTAGATTCTTGGGAATATCCTGCTGATTTTATAATCCTTTCTCCCAAGGCAAAATTAGGAGGATATCCAATTATTTTGGGAAGACCTTGGCTGGCAACAACTGATGCATATATAGGTTGTAGGTCTGGAGATATGACAATTTCAGATGGTATTAATACTAAAACACTTGCACTCTATTCTCTAGCATAACCTCAACTTGACCAAGACCGAGTAGTGTGGCCAGATATAGGAGACGAAGCAGAGTAAATTAGCTCTATTCAATAACTAATGATGTTATCAAGGGATCCATTCATAGCCCTTCAAGAGGATGATACATTAATTTCTAACATAATAAGGAATCATTATGGAACAACTCCGCAGTCAGTGGGTATATTAGTAAGTCCTCTGCATACCCTTCTTCCATATGAGGGCTTATTAAATTCTCCTACAGGCACCGATATGTTTCACACATTGTTACCATAGGAGATTCAAACCTCTTGTCTGTCTGAAATATCTAATGCAGAATCAGTAATTCCAATAGAAGTTGTTGCAGGGAGAAATCTGAATATCAATGGTCAATTGCCCGCAGATCAAAGATTGTCATTGATATAACTACTCAAAGCCCAACAACAAGATTTTGTATGGGATTATCAAGACATGAAAGGATTAAACCCTACATTGTGTACCCATAGAATTTATATCAAAGAGGATTGCAAACCAATTAGACAGCCTCAGAGAAGGATTAATCCTCCTTCAAGGGAAATAGTTAAAGAGGAACTACAAAAATTGCTTCATGTAGGATTCATCTACCCTATTTCAGATAGTCAATGGGTTTCTCCTTTGGTTATAGTTCCCAAGAAAGGAGGAAAATGGAGAGTTTGTGTGGACTATAGGGAACTTAATACTGCTACTAAAAAGGGTCATTTCCCACTGCCATTTATAGATCAAGTGTTAGACTCTTTAGCAGGTAAGCAATACTTTTCATTTTTGGATGGATTTAGTGGTTTTAACCAGATCAGAATAGCTCCAGAAGACCAAGAGAAGACCACCTTTACCCGCCCTTGGGGAACATATGCCTATTCAGTCCTTCCTTTTGGTTTATGTAATGCTCCTGCAACCTTTCAAAGGGCAGTTCTTAGTATATTTTCAAACATATCCCATGATTGCATGGAAATTTACATGGATGACTTTACTACATATGGAACTACATTTAAGGAGGCATTACAAAATCTGACAAAATTATTGCAGTGATGTAAAGATCACAATCTATCCCTCAATAGTGAAAAATGTTTTATGATGATGCAGGAAGGAATAGTGTTGGGGCATCGAATCTCTCAAACAGGTATTCAATTAGATCCAGCTAAAATTGAGGTAATACTTAATCTTCCTTCCCCTATTAAACAAAAGGATGTGAGAAGTTTTCTAGGCCATGCAGGGTACTATAGGAGATTTATCAAAAGCTTTAGTCAAATAGCAGGGCCATTGTATTCTTTATTAACAAAGGATGCTAAGTTTGAATGGACAGTTGAATGTGAAGATGCATTTTCTAAACTAAAAGAAGCCTTAACTCAAGCACCTATACTTAAAGGACCTGATTGGTCAGTTCCTTTTCACATTCATACTGATGCATCTGATTTTGCAATAGGAGTAGTTTTGGGGCAGAAGCAAGGAATTTTGGAAAATGCAATTTATTACATTAGTAAAAATTTGCAAGGACCAGAACTGAATTATACTATTATAGAAAAAGAGATGTTAGGTATCATCTATGCCCTTAATTAATTCAGGGACTATATAACAGGATATCAAATATTTGTGCATACTGATCATGCAACCATTAGGTACCTCATGAACAAAATCTCCATTACACATAGATTAGCAAGATGGTTGTTACTAATGCAAGAATTTGATATTACTTATTAATAAACTTGGAAAAGCAAATGCGGTGGCAGATTTTCTATCAAGGATTCCAACAATAGACAATAGTGATGCCATTAATGATGTGTTTCTAGATGAGCATCTATTTTCCATTATTTCCAATAGCCTATGGTATGCTGACATAGCCAACTATCTTGTAGCCAACAAGACACCCCCACATTTCTCACCTAAAGAAAAGAGACTGCTTGTATAAAAAAGTTTTAACTTCTCTTGGATTTTGGATTGCTTATTTTACACAGGTCCAGATCAGGTTAAGAGGCACTATGTAAGGGAAGATGAGACATATGACATACTTCATGCTTATCATGATAAACCTTGTGGAGGTCATTTTTCCGCCAAGAGACCAACTTTTAAGATATCAACTACAGGGTACTATTGGCCAACCTTGCACAAGGATGCAGCTAAATACACTAGGAAATGTGACAGGTGCCAAAGAATGGGCAGACCAACTCGGTCTGATGAAATGCCTCTATACCCTCAGGTGGTTGTTAAGACATTTGGTTGTTTGTATTTTGGTATGGTTTTATCATTGATGTCAATACCTACTGACACTTATCAGCTCTAGCACTCTGGAGAATCGACAATGTTCACCAGCAAGCAAGTGACTTATGCACAGTCACTGATATCTGGTTCATCGACAGGATATAATGTTCACCGACACTTGGAATGATATGGAAAACACCTGGTTATGTCGAAGACATTGTTTGGACACCTTGTCTTGGAGATTTGTTCATTGGTACATTCGTATTTGTATATTTGCTATTACCGGAAAATAGGTCCATGATATACATCGACAGGTTTATCTTTTCCAGATCAGCACGACATGCTATGGAGATGTTTTATTATTATTGTAAATGCATCAAGCTGACATGTTGAATCAGTTATTGCACCAGACATTATTTTATTTGTAGTTTGATTTTATTGTAATATCTTTTCGAGCCGACCTACTAAAATTGGTCTTAGGTTATGATATAAATGTAAGATCTTATTTGTAAGATTGAATGTGGAATGCAAAAAGGAATTGTGTGAAGGTATATGCAAGAATAAGTAGAGCTATACACACAGATATCATTTGAAGGTTGAAGGAGGGTTTTTGTGAAGACAATCAAAACTACACCGATATAGAATCTAGCATAGAAAGATGCTAATTTGAGCAGTACATCCTTATTGGATTTAACCATCCAATTGTAGTCAGTGTGAATCCTATTTGTGTTTGAGCAATGAGCTCTAGGGTCTTCGCCTTTTTGCATGTGCAGACCCCATTTGTATACACATACTATTTGTAGAAGTATCATCTGATTGTGGGTAAGGTTTCCCATCGTGGTTTTTCCCCTTACAGGGTTTCCGCGTACAAATATTGGTGTTATGTGTTATGTGTTGTGGATGTTATTGTGTTACTATTTCATACACTAATCTTTACTGGTACTACAATTAACTGATAAAACTGTCTACCGACATAAAAGACTGGTTTACCGGTATTAAGCATTAAAGTTGGTTAAGTTGTTTTTGGTTTGAATTTGTTTGGCAACTGATTCACCCCCCCTCTTAGTTGTCCCTGGGACCTAACAATTGGTATAAGAGCCTAGTCCTCTTTTGCAAAAGTTTAACAACTTGAGGAGATCCAATGTCTACAAACTATTTCAGGAACGATAGTCCTAAACTTGATGGAACCAACTATGGCATGTGGAAGATCAGAATGGAGACACATTTGAATTGCATTGGAAAGGACATGTGGGATGTTACAAAGTATGGCTATACTACTCCTACTCTGAATCAACCTAAACCACCTAACTTGGCTAAACATGAAGAAAATGATTGCAAAGCTAGAGAAGCACTTTTGAGCGCATTATCAGATCAACAAATCATAGGATTATCAGATAGATCAACTACTAAAGCTATTTGGGATCATTTGGAAACACTGAATGAAGGAGATTCCACAATAAGAATTGCAAAACTTGAAAGCTTCTGGGTCAGGTATGAAAATCTGAAAATGGAAGAAGATGAAAGGATTTCTGCTTTTATGGAAAGAGTTAATGAAATTGTTTTGGGTATTAAATGTTGTGGAGGAACCTTAAGTGAAGATGAAATTGTTTCAAAAGTTTTAAGAGGATTGCCACCGAAATATAAAATGAAGGTTACTGCAATAAATGAGTTAAGAACAATGCCTAATACATCAGTAACTAGGGATACATTGATTGGAAAACTTTCAGCTTTTGAAATTGAGGAATTTGGTCCTGTTGCTACTATAAAGATAGATTTAGCTTTTAAAGCATCAACATCATCTGCACCATCATTTGACAAGTTTGATTGGAAAGCCTTTTATGCAAGAGAACTTGAAGAAAGCTGGAGAGAAAATGAAGAACTTGAAGCACTATTTGCAAGGAAAATGCCTAAAGGTCCAGTTGGAAGTAAGTATGAAGGTAAAGCACCCTTTAAATGCTTTAACTGTAATAATATTGGTCATATGGCTTCTAGATGCCCTGATAGACATGCTAGACTAGGAGAAGAAGCTAGGAGAACATACAAGCCTAACCCTGAATATCAAAGATATAGATTTAAAAAGAATAAAAACAAATCTTGCTATCTTGCTGATGAAGGAGTGACTGATGATTCTGATGAAGATCCGATAGACAATGTATGGGTTTTTGTTGCTATAACAGAGGATCAACCGACACCTACTATTCAACTGGTAGAACGATCCTTGACAGCTAAAATTGAAGTTAAGGATGAATGGATCATTGATTCAGGATGCTCACATCATATGACTGGTGATAAAAGAAAATTCTTGAACTTTCAAGAATATAATGGAGGTCTAGTAAGATTTGGAGATGATAAAGCTTGCTTGATCAAAGGTAAAGGTACAATATCTCTTGATGGTAAGCATGATACTGACAATGTTTACTATGTGGAAGGTTTAAAGCATAATCTTTTGAGTGTTGGTCAATTAGTTGAGAAAGGATTTCAGTTACAATTCAAGAATGGAAAATGAAAAATTATGAACATAACTGGTTTGGAAATTGCAACTGGTAATCAAACTAGAGGTAATATCTTTCATTTGAATAACAGTGAAAAGACATTCTTGATTGCACATATTGATGAAAGTTGGCTATGGCATAAGAGACTCTATCATGTAAATTTTGATTGCATGATAAAAATCAGTACTACTAAGGCTGTTAGAGATTTACCTAAGATTGTTAAGCCTCACAATCCGATATGTAAGGAATGTCAATTTGGAAAACAAGTTAGAGCTACTTTTAAAAGTATTCCAGAAAAATCAAATACTGCTCTTGACTTAATTCATATTAATTTATGTGGTCCAACTAGAACTAAAAGTTTACAAGGTGATAAATATTTCATGCTAATCATTGATGACTACTCTAGAATGTGTTGGGTTACTTTTCTCAGAGAAAAATCAGAAGCACTTGGGGAAGTTCAAACTATTCAAAGCAATGGTAGAGAATGAAATTGGTAAGAAAATCAAATGTATGAGATCAGATCAAGGAGGAGAATTTACATCAAAGGAATTTAATGCATTCTATGAAGTGAATGGAATCAGAAGACAGTTATCAGCACCCCGGACACCACAACAGAATGAAGTTGTTGAAAGGAAAAACACAACTATCTTGGATGCAGCTAGAAGTATGTTATTTGAAGAAAATCTACCCCATGTATATTGGAGAGAGGTAGTAAGCACAACGGTCTACACATTCAACAAAGTTCACATCAAAGGAGAAACCGATAAGACCCCTCATGAACTATGGTTTGGTATTACTCCTACTCTTAAATATTTCAGAATATTTGGAAGTAAATGCTATATTAGAAGAGATGAGTATATTGGAAAATTTGATCCTAGAAGTGATGAAGAAATATTTCTTGGTTATTCATCTAAGAGCAAGGCATATAGATGTTTTAACAAAAGATTGCAGAAAATTGTTGAGAGTACAAATGTAAAGATTGATGAACAATTCAGAGGAACTTCAAGGTATATAGACTTTGAACCGACAATAGAGATTTTGACAAATGAATCTAAATTGAACCCATCGGTACAGAATGAAGATCCAGTTACATTGGTATCATCTGAAAATTCCACAGTAACTGAGGAACAAAAACAAACAAAGACACCTCGGTATGTAAGACTGAATCACTCTGAAGATCAGGTAATTGGAAACAGTATAAAGGAGTTATGACAAGAGGAAGATTGGAAAATGAAGAGGTATGTCTTATTTCTCAAATTGAGCCATCATCAGTTAATGAGGAATGTGAAGATAAACACTGGATTAAAGATATGGAAGAGGAACTAGAACAAATTGAGAAAAATAACACATGGACATTAGTTCCCCGACCTAAAGACAAAAATGTGATTGGAACAAAATGGGTATTCAGAAACAAAATTAATAAAGATGGTAAGGTAATTAGAAATAAAGCAAGACTAGTGTGTAAGGGATATTCTCAGAAAGAAGGAATTGATTATAATGAAACCTTTGCACCGGTAGCTAGAATTGAGGCAGTCAGATTATTCTTGGCTTTTGCAGCACACAAGAACTATAAAGTATATCAAATGGATATTAAATGTGCATTTCTGAATAGAGATCTTGAAGAAGAAGTTTACATTGAACAGCCTGATGGATTTTCTTTGATAGATAACAAAGATATGGTTTGCAGGTTAAGGAAAGCTTTGTATGGGTTGAAACAAGCTCCAAGAGCTTGGTATGCAAGATTGGATAAGTATCTTTTGAAGATTGTTTTTTCTAAAGGTAATGCTGACAAGAACTTATACTACAAAGTGACTAATGATGACATCTTGGTTATAGAAGTTTTTGTTGATGATATAATATTTGAAGGAGAAGATGGATTATGTAAAGACTTTTATATTGAAATGCAACAAGAATTTGAAATGTCTATGATTGGAGAGATAAAATTATTTTTAGGATTTCAGATTTCACAGACTGATAAAGGTATATTTTTGAGTCAATCCAAGTACTTGAAAGAGTTACTAAAGAAATTTGGGATGGAGAACTCTAAACCGGTAAGCACACCTATGACTACAAATGACAAATTATCACTAAGGGATGGATCTACACCTGTTAATCTGACTAGGTACAAATCTATGATAAGAGGTCTACTGTATTCAACACAAACAAGACCTGATATTATTAATGCAGTATGTATTGTTTCAAGATTTCAGAGTAATCCTAGAGAAAACCATGAATTAGTAGTAAAAAGGATTTTTTGATACTTACAAGGCACTACAAATCTTGGATTATGGTATCCTAGAGATGAAAACTTTGAATTATGTGTATACATAGATGAAAATTGGGCAGGAGATGTGGATGATAGAAAAAGAACCACCGACGGAGCATTTTTTTTTGGAAGCAAATTAATTTCTTGGTTGAGTAAGAAACAAAGTTGTACACCTTTATCAACAGCTGAATCAGAATATGTTGCAGTAGCAACTAACTGTACATAGGTATTATGGCTTAAGCAAATGTTAAAAAATATAAAGGTAAAATGCAAGGAACCTATTACTATCTATTATGATAACACTGCAACAATTGATATATCTAAGAATACGGTATTACATTCTAAAACCAAACATGTTTCTATCAAACTGAATTTTCTAAGGGAGAATGTCGAAGCAAAAGAAATAAAATTGGTTTATGTGAATACTAAAGAGCAGATTGCAGATATTTTCACTAAACCTCTGCCTAAGGAGACCTTTGAATATCTCAGAGACCAGTTTGGGGTCATACCCCCACCGGTAGAGACTGAGACAGTTGATGCTTGTCATCAATTGATAGAATTAACAGAGAAATCTTTTACTTTGGCTTTGATGAGAAAGCTACTTCTTAGGAGGAGTAGTTGGTATAGTGAATTGGTTGGTATTTTGTATCTGAAAAATGGTTTTTTTATTGCTTTTGCATTTGATGTCAAAGGGGGAGAGATTGGTATATGGAAAAACACAAGAAAGACACATGTCACTCTCAGGGGGAGAGATTGTTTATATCTGAATTTGATTTCTGGTTATGATCTTTTTTTGGGAGATTGTTGGTTTTTGGTATTTGGCATTTCTGTTTTGGCACTTTGATGGTTTTTCCATCTTGTGTTGCCATCAATGCCAAAGGGGGAGATTGTTGGTATTTTGGTATGGTTTTGTCATTGATGTCAACACCTACTAACACTTATCAACTCTGGCACTTTGGAGAATTGACAATGTTCACCGACAAGCAAGTGACTTATGCACAGTCACCGGTATCTGGTTCACCGACAGGATATAATTTTCACTGGCACTTGGAATGATATGGAAACCACCTGGTTATGTCGAAGACATCATTTGGACACCTTGTCTTGGAGATTTGTTCATTGGCACATTCGTATTTGCATATTTGTTGTTACTGGCAAATACGTCCAGGATATACACTGGCAGGTTTATCTTTTCTAGATTAGCACGACATGCTATGGAGATTTTTTATTATTGTTGTAAATGCATCAAGCCGACATGTTGAATCAGTTATTGCATCAGACATTGTTTTATTTGTAAATTGATTTTATTGTAATATCTTTTAGAGTCGACCTACTAAAATTGGTCTTAGGTTATGATATAAATGTAAGATCTTATTTGTAAGATCGAATGTGGATTGCAAAAAGGAATTGTGTGAAGGTATATGCAAGAATAAGCAGAGCTATACACATAGACATCATTTGAAGGTTGAAGGAAGGTTTTTGTGAAGACAATCAGAACTACACCGGTACTGAATCCAACATAGAAAGATGCTAATTTGAGCAATAGATCCTTATTGGATTTAACCATCCAATTGTAGTCAGTGTGACTCCTATTTGTGTTTGAGCAGTGAGCTCTAGGCACTTGGCCTTTCTACATGTGCAGACCCCATTTGTATACAAATACTATCTGTAGTAGTATCATTTGATTATGGGTAAGGTTTCCCACCGTGGTTTTTCCCCTTACAAGGTTTCCACATACAAATATTGGTGTTATGTGTTGTGGATGTTATTGTGTTTCTATTTCATGCACTAATCTTTACCAGTACTATAATTAACTGATAAAACTTTCTACCAGCATAAAAGACTGGCTTACCAGTAGTAAGCATTAAAGTTGGTTAAGTTATTTTTGGTTTGAATTTGTTTGACAACTTATTCACCCCCCTCCTCTCAGTTGTCCCCGGGACCTAACATTGACAAATGTGTATTAGACTTTGTTTGACCAATCAATCCACCATCCAATGGTCGCTCCTATATCCTTGTTTGTACAGATTATGTTACTAAATGGGTAGAGGTCAAAGTCTTCAAGCATGCCCAAGATAATAAAGTGGTCGAGTTCTTATATGAAGAAATTTTCACTCGGTATGGAGTTCCTAGAGAAATAGTAACAGATCAAAGGGCACAATTTACTTCTACTCTAATCACATGTGAGGCCCTACCCCAACCCATCCTAGCATTTCAGTGATTTTCATGTTGGAACTATTATGGATGCTTTATTTTTATGCATTATGGCTATAGAACTTTATATGATCCTAGGAATTGGATAACATTGATATATTGATGCTTCATTTCTATGTATTGTGGATATAGAATTTTATATGATTCTAGAATAGGATAACATTGAGATGGTTTATGTTATTATTTGATTTGCAGGACTTTATTATGATGCTAAAAATATGATGCATATCTTATTAATGGATTAAATTTATGAGGATTATGATAATTGCTTATGTGGATTTGCTTTGTTATATGGTAAATTGATTTGTATGATGTCAAATGTATGCAGAGTGACTGATTTATATTCTTATTTATGTGTTCAATATTATATGAGGCTATTGGGAAGTACTAATGTGTAATTGAGATGCGCAGGAAAATTATCCATCTGACCATGGAAACATTATGGAGAATCAAGCCTAGACCTATGTACGTTCGTAAAACCAGGGGTTGTCTATTTGGAGAGACAACACCCCGTATGTATCATATTTTATTCGTAAACATAAATGTTTGCATGTGTGTTAAATTGTAATTATTTATTTGTGTAAATCCTACAAGAGACAATTTCCATGTGTGTATTAGTGATGTGGAATTCTTTTGTAGTGTCACTTGACAAATATGTTGTATGTTGTGTTGGCATTGTCATGTCACCTTTTGAGAGATGTATTTTTTGTTTAAATGATTTATTTCCAAATTATCTTTGAAGGTTCCAAGAAATCTAGGATAGTGAGCCATTAGGAGGGTCAACTCAAATTTGACGCATAGGTAAACTTTAGGTGGACTTTCAAAGGGTTAAACCAACTCCTAGAGTCAGTTTTGGAACATTTTTAATGGGCCTCATAGAGTACCTATGGATGAAGGCCAAATTTGGCCATGTGTCCACCCCCTAGGACTTGTTTAACATCCCCAAAAAGTGGATTTCCTAAGATGGACGAATTTCATCTTTAGGAGTGCCATCCTTGGTTAGATAACCTTCTTGGTATGTGTTATTCCTCTTCCCCATTTCGTTCCTCTTCTTGAGGTGCCTTGGTTAGGGAGTGTGTAAGACCTAGGGAAGACCAACCAATAGGAGCCTCTCACTCTATCCAAGAGGTTGGAAAGAGTGGGAGAAGCCTTCTTAGGCAAGAGTTTGAGACTTAGAGAGTTAATCACCCACTCTCCATCTTTGGAGATGAGATCTTGCAGTTTTTGAAACAAGTTTAGAATAGAATTTTTTGGCTAAGTGTGGAGGAAAAGAATTATGGAATTGGGCTGCTCTTCTCCAAGCTATCCCTAGTAAACCCTTGGCAGAAATCAAGGTTGGTTCATTTTCTTACTTTGTATGTTGAAAATCTATTTTGAAAGATTTCTTGAATCTAGTTGTTTGCTTCCCTTGTATACCCTTTGTGAAAATATTTATGTGAATGTTTCTCTTATTTTTTTTTGTATGCATTTTCTTGTGTTTTGGGAGTATCCAAGGCCATCTTACCCTTGGGAGGGCAAAATGGTCTTGGGGGTGGAAGGTGTTTGACAACCTTAGAGTGAGAGGCTCTCATTATGAGAGTGATCTCAAGGGTTTGTTTATGTGACTCTTGATGCATAGTTTTGTTTATGCATTTGGGGGTCATAAGGGGAGAAAGTATGACATGTATGCCTTGGGGTTCATAAGGATGTTGGGTTAAGATGGACTTATGTTGTGTTCTTGGTTGCCATGAGTTGGCTTGTGTTCTACTATCTTGCAGTTCTCCTCAAGGTACTTGGTCCACTTCCATCCATGTAAACATCACATTATGTGATGAAGTTCAGCCTTGGGATGGGAATGTGTTTGTTTGAGTTTTTCCCTTGCTTGTTTATGTTTGCTTGAGTGTAACCCATCTAGGTTTTGGTTCTCCAAGCTCAGGGGTGGCTTCTAGTAAGCCTAGGCTGGGAGGTGAGCTCTCCATGGTCATATCCTTAAGATTTTGTATTGCAGGTTGCCTTAGGAAGGGATTAAAGGAAAAGCTTGGAAATGGTCTTGCTGAATCTATTTTAGTTGCAGAAAAAGAATAGGAGATGTAATATTGTATTTCAGATGAAGAAATGTAAAAGAGGAGTTTTAGGTTGTATTTATTTTGTATAAAGAAATGTATTTATTTTATTTGAGTCCTCATTTATTAGGAATGAGAGACCATTTGGGTATTTCTTGTAAAAGTTGACAAATTGTATTCAAGTCATTCTTATAAGAAATGCAACTTTTTAAGTTGAAATTGCAAATGATGGATAAATGGATATTAGAAGAATAATAGTTTCTATATTTTTAAATATCTCTAAGTGTTCTCTAAACTGTATTATGTTGGTATTTTGGTATGGTTTTGTCATTGATGACAACACCTACTAAACACTTATCAACTCTGGCACTTTGGAGAATTAACAACATTCACCGACAAGCAAGTGACTTATGCACAGTCATCGGTATTTGGTACACCGGCAGGATATAATGATCACCAACACTTGGAATGATATGGAAAACACTTGGTTATGTCGAAGACATCACGTGGAAACCTTATCTTGGAGTTTTGTTTATTGGTATATTCACATTTGCATATTTGCTGTTATCGACAAATAGGTCCAGGTTACACCGGCAGGTTTATCTTTTCCAGATCAACGTGGCATGCTATAAAGATGATTTATTATTGTTGTAAATGCATTAAGCCGACATGGTGAATCGGTTATTGCATCGGGTATTAATCGATTTGTAAATTAATTTTATTGTAATATCTTGTAGAGCTGACCTACTAAAATTGGTCTTAGGGTATGGTATAAATGTAAGATCTTATTTGTAAGATCGAATGTGGTATGCGAAAAAGGATTGTGTGAAGGTATATGCGAGAATAAGCAGAGCTATACATGCAAACATCATTTGAAGATTGAAGGTGGGTTTTTGAGAAGACGATCAAAACTACACCGGTACTGAATCTAGCATATGAAGATGCTATTTTGTGCAGTACATTCTTATTGGATATAACCATCCAATTGTAGTCAGTGTGACTCCTATTTTGTGATTGAGTAGTGAGCTCTAGGCGCTTGGCCTTTCTGCATGTGCAGACCCCATTTGTATACACTTACTATCTATAGTAGTATCATCTGATTGTGGGTAAAGTTTTCCACCATGGTTTTTCCCCTTACAGGGTTTCCACGTACAAATATTGGTGTTATATGTTGTGGATGACTTTGTCCTTTTGTTTCATGCATTAATCCTTACCGGTATTGCAATTAACTGTTATAACTGTCTACCGACATATTAGATTGGTTTACCGGTATTAAGCATTAAGTTGGTTAAGTTGTTTTTGGTTTGAATTTATTTGACAACTGATTCACCCCCCTCTTAGTTGTCTTCGGGACCTAACAATTGGTATCAGAGCCTAGTCCTCTTTTGCAGAAGTTTAACAACTTGAGGAGATCCAATGTCTACTAACTATTTCAGGAAGGACAGTCCTAAACTTGATGGAACCAACTATGGCATATGGAAGATCAGAATGGAGACACATTTAAATTTCATTGGAAAGGACATCTGGGATGTTACAAAGATGGTTATACTACTCCTACTTAGAGTCAGCCCAATCCACCCAACTTGACTAAAGATGAAGAAAATGATTGCAAAGCAAGAGAAGCACTTTTGAGCGCATTATCTGATTAGCAAATCATGGGACTATCAGATAGGTCTACTGCTAAAGCTATTTGGGATCATTTAGAAACACTGAATGAAGGAGATTCCACAGTCAAAATTGCAAAACTTGAAAGCTTCCGAGTCAGGTATGAACATCTAAAAATGGAAGAAGATGAAAGGATTTTTGCTTTTATGGAAAGAGTAAATGAGATTATTTTGGGTATTAAATGTTATGGAGGAAACTTAAGTGAGGATGAAATTGTTTAAAAAGTTTTAAGAGGATTGCTACTGGCATATAAAATGAAAGTCACTGCTATAAATGAGTTAAGAACAATGCCTAATACATCAGTAACTAGGGATACATTGATTGGAAAACTTTGAGCTTTTGAAATTGAAGAATTTGGTCCTGTTGCTACTATAAAGATAGATTTAGCCTTTAAAGCATCTACATCATCTGCACCATCATTTGAAAAATCTGATTGGAAAGCCTTTTATGTAAGAGAACTTGAAGAAAGCAGGAAAGAAAATGAAGAACTTGAAGAACTTGAAGCACTATTTGCAAGGAAAATGCCTAAAGGTCCAGTTGGAAGTAAGTATGAAGGTAAAACACCCTTTAAATGTTTTAACTGCAATAAGATTGGTCATATGGCTTCAAGATGCCTTGATGGACATGCTAGACTAAGGAGAAGAAGCTAGAAGAACATACAAGCCTACCCTGAATATCAAAGATACAGATTTAAGAAGAATAAAGACAAATCTTGTTACATTGCTGATGAAGGAGTGACTGATGATTCTGATGAGGATCCGACAGACAATGGATGGGTTATTGTTTCTATAATAGAAGATCAACTGACACCTACTGGTCAACCGGTAGAACAGGCCTTGGCAGCTAAAGTTGAAGTAAAAAATGAGTGGATCATTGATTTGGGATGCTCACATCATATGACAAGAGATAAAGGTAAATTCTTGAACTTTCAAGAATACAATGGAGGCTTAGTGATATTTGGAGATGACAAAGCTTGTTTGATCAAAGGTAAGGGTACAATATCTCTTGATGGTAAGCATAACACTAACAATGTTTACTATGTTGAAGGATTAAAGCATAATCTTTTGAGTGTTGGTCAATTAGTTGAGAAAAGATTTCAGTTACAATTCAAAAATAAAAAATGCCCAATCATGAATAGAACTGGTTTGGGAATTGCAACCGGAAATCGGACTAGAGGTAATATCTTTCATTTGAATAACAGTGAAAAGACATGCTTAATTGCACATATGGATGAAAGTTGGCAATGGCATAAGAGACTCTGTCATGTAAACTTTGATTGCATGGTGAAAATCAGTACTATTAAGGCAGTTAGTGATTTACCTAAAATTGTCAAACCTCACAATATAGTATGTAAGGAATGCCAATTTGGAAAACAAGTTAGAGCTAGTTTCAAAAGTATTCCAAAAAAATCCAATAATGCTCTTGATTTAATTCATACAGATTTAGGTGGTCTAGCTAGAACTAAAAGCTTACAAGGTGATAGATATTTCATGCTAATCATTGATGACTATTCTAGAATGTGTTGGGTTACTTTTCTCAGAGAAAAATTGGAAGCACTTGGAAAGTTCAAACTGTTCAAAGTAATGGTAGAAAATGAAACCGATAAGAAAATAAAATGTCTAAGATCAGATCAAGGAGGAGAATTTACATCTAAGGAATTTAATACATTCTATGAAGTAAATGGAATCAGAAGACAACTATTAGCACCTCGGACACCAAAACAGAATGAAGTTGTTGAAAGGAAAAACAAAACTATCTTAGATGTAGCAAGAAGTATGCTATCAGAAGAAAACCTACCACATGTATATTGGAGAGAGGCAGTCAGTACAATGGTTTATACATTCAACAAAGTTGACATCAAAGGTGAAACCAGTAAGACCCCTCATGAACTATGGTTTGGTATTACTCCTACTCTTAAATATTTTAGAATTTTTGGAAGTAAATGCTATATCAGAAGAGATGAGTATATTGGAAAATTTGATCCTAGAAGTGATGAAGGAATATTTCTTGGTTATTCATCTAAGAGCAAGGCATATAGATGTTTTAACAAAAGATTGTAAAAAATTATTGAAAGTACAAATGTAAAGATTGATGAACAATTCAGAGGGACTTCAAGGTATATAGACTCTGAACCGGCAATAGAAATATTGAAAATGAACCTACATTGAATCCACTGGTACAAAATGAAGATCCAGTTACCCTGGTATCATCTAAAAATTTCACAATAACTGAGGAACAACAACAAACAAAGACACCCCAATATGTAAGACTGAATCATTCTGAAGATTAGATAATTGGAAACAAGTATAAAGGAGTTATGACAAGAGGAAGATTGGAAAATGAAGAGGTATGTCTTATTTCTCAAATTGAACCATCATCAATTAATGAGGCATGTGAAGATAAATATTGGATTAAAGCTATGGAAGAAAAATTAGAACAAATTGAGAAGAATAACACTTGGACATTAGTTCCCCGACCTAAAGAGAAAAATGTAATTGGAACCAAATGGGTATTCAGAAACAAACTTAATGAAGATGGTAAGGTTATCAGAAATAAAGCAAGAATAGTGTGTAAGGGATATTCTCAGAAAGAAGGAATTGATTACAATGAAACCTTTGCACCGGTAGCTAGAATTGAGGCAGTCAGATTATTTTTGGCTTTTGCAGCACATAAGAACTAAAAAGTATATCAAATGGATATTAAATGTGCATTTTTGAATGGAGATCTTGAAGAAGAAGTTTACATTGAACAACCTGATGGATTTTATTTGACAGATAACAAAGATATGGTTTGCGGGTTAAGAAAAGCTTTGTATGGATTGAAGCAAGCTCCAAGAGCTTGGTATGCAAGATTAGATAGGTATCTTTTGAAGATTGTTTTTTCTAAAGGTAATGCAGACAAGAATTTATATTATAAAGTGACTAATGATGACATCTTGGTTATAGAAGTTTTTGTTGATGATATATTTTTTGGAGGAGAAGATGGATTATGTAAAGAATTTTCTATTAAAATGCAGCAAGAATTTGAAATTTCTATGATAACATTAAATTAAGATAACATATGTGAGGCCCTACCCCGACTGATCCTAGCATTTTAGTGATTTTCATGGTTGAGACTATTATGGATGCTTTATTTTTATGCATTATGGATTTAGAACTTATATGATTCCATGATTTGGATAACATTGATGTATATTGATGCTTCATTTCTATGCATTATGGATATAGAACTTTATATGATTCTAGAATAGGATAACTTTGAGATGATGTATGTCATTATTGGATTTGCAGGACTTTATTATGATGATAGAAATAGGATACATATCTTATGCATGGATCAAAATTATGAGGGTTATGATAATTGCTTATGTGGATTTATTGGGATATATGATATATTGATTTATTAATGTCAATTGTATGCAGAGTGTTTGATGTGTATTCTTATTCATGTGTTTAATATACCAATGTGTTATTGAGATGCACAGGAAAATTATCCATGTGACCATGGAAACATTATGGAGAACCAAACCTAGACCTATGTACGTTCGTAAAACTAGGGGTTGTCTATTTGGAGAGACAACACCCCGTATGTATCGTATTTTATTCGTAATAGTAAATGTTGCATGTGTGTTAAATTTTATTTATTGATTTGTTTAAATCCAACAAGAGACAATTTCCATGTGTGATTATGTAATGTATTTTATTGTGTCACTTGACACATGTGCTGAATAGTATTTTGATTTTGACTTGTCTCTTGGAGGGAGATTGTTTCAACCAAAGCCCTTTTCATATATTTGGGTGTGGTCACAAATTTTCCGGGTAGAGAGTCTTTGGAGTTTTCAACTCATGTTTGACCCGAAGGTTAACTTCAGATGGGTTTTTAAGGGGTCAAATGGACTCCTAGGGGTAGTTTAAGGGTTTTTCCTAAGGTCCATAGGGTATACCTATGGGTTAGGGGTATTTTAAAGCATGTGACTACTCCCATGTGACTGTTTAGTCACCTCAAAAAGTGGTTTTCCCAAGATGAGCGAAAATTCAACTTAGAAGGTTCCTCCTAGGTTAGATAACCTTCCTTTCTGATGTCAGTTTCTCTTTGCCACCTTCTCTTACCTTTTCTCTTTCCAGTTTTAGTACCCTGTAGGAGGTTGGGAAGACCAACCAATGGGAACTCTCACTCTATCCAAGAGGTTGGGAAGAGTGAGAGAGGCCTTCTTAGGCAAGGATTAGGGACTTAGAGAGTTAATCACCCACTCTCCATCTTTGGAGATCTTGGAATTTTGAAAAGAATAGTTTTAGGATAGAATTTTGGCTAATTGTTGGAGGAAAGAATTCTGGAATTGGGCTACTCTTCCTCAAACTAGTTCTAGCAAACCTTTGGGCAGATTGAAGGTTGGTTCATATTCTCCCTTTCATGTTGTATATCTATGTTTAAAGGATTGCTTGTATGTAAATTTTGTTTTCTTGTATTTCCTTTGTGAAAGATTATGTGATCTTCCTTTTATTTCTTTTATGCATTTTTCTTGTGTTGGGAGTATCCAAGGCCTTCTACTCTTGGGAGAGTAGAATGGTCTTGGGGGTGGAAGGAGTTTGACAGCCTTAGAGTGAGAGGCTCTCATTATGAGAGTGATCTCAAGGGTTGTTTATGAGACCCTTGCTGCATAGCCTTGTTTATGCATTCGGGGGTCATAAGGGGAGAAAGTATGGCATGTATGCCTTGGGGGGTATAAGGATGTGGGGTAAATGAACTTATATTGTATTTTTGGTTGCCATGTGATGGCTTGTGATCTACCATTCTTGCAGTCTCCTCAAGGTATTTGGTCCACTTCCACCCTTGTAAAAAAATCACATTTTGTGGTGGAGTTTAGCCTTGGTTGGGAAAGTGTTTGTTGAGTTGTTTCCCTTGCTTGTTTGTATTTGCTTGAGTGTAATCTATCTAGGGTTTGGTTCTCTAAGCTCAGGGGTGGCTTCTAGTAAGCCTAGGCTGGGAGGTGAGCTCTCCATGGTCATAGCCTTAAGATTTGTTGCAGGTTTGCTTGGAAGAGAAGGAAAGGAAAAACTAGGAAATGCCACCATCATAATTTGTCTTAGTTGTAAATGAAAATGTATTTATTTATTTGAGTCCTCATTTAATAGAAATGAGAGACTAAGTGGGGTTCATCTTCCCCTTTGTAAAAGCCGCTATTTTGGAAATGAAAGTAGTTTCTATTTCATGTTTTATAAAAAAAAAATGCATTCTTCTATTGAGCTATTTAGCAAAAAGAAATATTTATTTATGGATTAAGTCTTCTATAGATATTGAATAATATTGGTTGCATTATGTTGTTTTGAAATATAAAAGTCCATTCTATCTCTTTATGCATATTGAAAATCATGAAAATAAATGGAGTAGATTAGCATTAAAGTTAGTAAGCTTGAAATGATCTTTTAGTCCTATTTATTCTTTTCCAAATGCAAATATAGTAAAATAGATTTTAGCATGGACATTAATGTTGCATATTTATTCTTTTCCAAATGCAAATATAGTAAAATAGATTTTAGCATGGACATTAATGTTGCATTTAACTTGGTAATATATTTTTAAATGAAATTCTAGCTATGTTAATGCTGCTGTAATTTAATTGTTTCTGTCATTTATTTAGAAAAATAATAATGCAGAAAATAAGGGTAGACAAATTAATCTTATTCTATACTAGAACCTGCCCTATGTGTTAGTAACTAGAGCTTTATTCATATAAGAGAAGACTAATAAGTTTACATGGCTTGTATAAAAAAAAAGAATAGTTAGTCTTAAAATGCTTGTAAGTAAGAAAAATCAATATAAGCACCTGTTTGTCTTAATGCCTATTATTTAAAAAAAGAAATATTAACTGTTTTAGGTTGCTGTTTCATTTCCATGGCAGTCAATATTATATTAATTAATCTGCATATAAAAGAAAGGAGACGCTAAATAAGATTAACCCAAATACATGCTCAATAGATTTATGTTGGTTTTAAGTAAATAAATGGACTATGAGAAAACATTTATCATATTGTTTTATTTCTAAAAAAGGGACTGTCATAATATCTCTTAGTGCTGTGTATCTAACTTCAAAATAAATAAAACACAGATCTAAATATATATATATATATATATATATATACATTTCAATATGTATGTATATATATATATATATTTCGTATTTCACTTATTTAAAAAGTTTCTTAAAAAAAAAAAAAAAAAGTATGCTAAACCCTACCGAGGTTCTCGTGGAGCCGAAGCTCCATGCGGGAGACCCTCGGTGGGCCGAGCCCCACAGAGGTGCTAGCGGCACCACTGTGAGTCGTGCCCCGTAGGGACACCACGACGCCACTGTGGGCCATGCCCCACAGGGACGCCGCAACGCCACTATGGGTCGTCCCCCGCAGGGATGCCTCGACATCACTGTAGGCCGCGACCTGCAGTGGCACCTCGGCGCCATTGTGGGTGGCCCCGCCCTCACTGCTCCGCCCCTCTATGCGTAGTCCTCGTCGTAAACTGCCGCTACCTGCACAAACCCCCTTGTGGCCCCTCTCAACCGCCTTCGCCAATGTGTTTGTTCACCCTTGCATAAAACATAAAACTCTAACTCGGTTTGGGTTAGGGTAGGTATGAAGTTAAAAAAAATAAAAAAATGTGTGGGATAAGTTTATAACTTGAAATTAGGTTATCACTTGTTATTTCATTTTTTTTTTGGGAATGAAAGGGGGGGAAACCCTATTCGAATTTTGAATAGGGTATCTCCATAGACTTTTGAGCAAGACCATAAGAATATATATTATTTAATAGAACTCATTATATATTATATATGTAGTTGTACATATATATATATATATTATATGGTGTATTAGTATATAGGTATATATGTATTTACATATATATAGGATTCATAAATTAAAATCTTGTTTGGTTTATTTTTCATTAGTAAGTTATAACTTTATTTGAGAAGAGTTTCTAAGGGTTTTATTTAAAAGCTTATTTTTAAAATCCTTTTGGGTTTAATTTTATTGGAAAGTAATAATAAATACTTTTGTTATCATTTAGCCCTTAGGGGTTTAATTATTTTGGCCAAAATTAAATAAGTTTTATAGGGCAATTTACATAATGAATTTACGTGCCTCCCTTTAGACGAATTTCTAGGCATATTATAATTATTAATAGATTGGTCAATAAATTTCAATGGTCCTAACGCTTGATTTATTCTCGTTTATTTTTGGAGAATTTCAAGGATTATTATAGGGTATTATTATCCCTTGTTCCTTAAGTTGTAAATTATTGTTTAATTAAATTTATTAAGATTGATGAAATAATAATAATTCTTTTGGAGAGTTATGTTTTGCATTTGATTTAATTTATTTTCGCAAACTTTATTTAGTGGTTTAGCTTATTCTTAGCTGAAAAGAATTCAAACATAGTTAAGACAAGACTTGTTATTGCGTTACTTTAGCAAATTTAGTTTTATTAGGTTGTTATTTAAAATTTTTTTTATTCTCTTTTTGCCCAAAAGTTTGGGCATGACAACATATCATTATTTAAATTAGCCTGGAATAATTTTGATACAATCGAGATATTTAAATATCTCTTGACTTTAATTAGCGGCAAACTAATTAGGTTGATTAAATTAACTGATTAAATTGCGATGACCCTCTTAGGGAATGATTAGCCTTCATTAATTATTGTCACGTTATTGATTAAGTTAATTATTCCAACTTTAGTAAACAATCATATTTACAACTTAGTTAAGACAAAACTTAATTGATTTCATTTTAAATGTAGATTATTTTATGATTTTATGTTGTCAAAAAAAAAATTTTGTTGTTCCGTTTTTGCCCAAAAGTTTGGGCACGACATCACAACCCTAGTTAATGAATACAATGTTAGGCACATGAAATCTACTCCTTATCATCCACAGACCAATGGACAGGAATAGATTACTAATAGGGAGCTTGAATCAATATTAACAAAAATAGTAGCCCTTAACATAAAAGATTGGTGTAGCAGACTCTTTGAGGCTGTATGGGCTTATAGAACCACCTGGAAAACTATCACAGGGTTTACACCATTTCAAATGGTGTATGGAACAAAAGAAATGATGGCTATTGAGTTTGAACATAAAACTTTGAGAATGGCTATTTCCTTAGATATGACACTTTCTGCAGCACAAGAAGAAAGGATCCTGTAGCTTAATGCTCTGGATGAAATACAAAAAATCTGCCCTGCAACATATTGAATCTGTTCAAAATCAGCGCATGAAATGGCATGATCGCTATGTTAGGGATAAATCATTCAAGGAAGGTGATTGGGCTCTTCTCTACGATTCTAAGTACAAAGATAACTTAGGCAAATTGCAGACCAGATGGTTAGGCCCTTATGAGATAGTTGAGACATTTTCCAATGGTGCTGTTAGATTATCTACCATAGATCCTGTTCGGTTTAAATTGTTATTTAATGGTCATCGGCTATGCCTATACCATAAACCTCTGAGCAAAGATGATTTCCTGCGTTAGGTTTCCACTGCTTCGCATGCCGAGATTCCTGTAGCCATTGATGACGACTTGACCATCACCACTCCATTTTAATATCCATCTTGCATGATCATAATAAATGTGTAATACCCTAAAAATGGTCATCTAAACCATGGGCCCCTAATCTTGACAACGTCACCAAGGTCCTAGCCAAAGGCAATTAAATAAATCTTGAGCACACAATTAATTTCTAAAATCATCAATGTCACATGGCAAAATTAATCACTCAATATTAATTAAATATTTATTTAATTAATTGATCATTCCAAGTAAATCATTTTAAACAATTATCTTATTTATTTTATTAAATATCCTAGCATATTTAGTTAAATAAATCAATTTGCCATTAAATCATCAAAAAGAGGAATTAATTTGAAAAATAAATAAAAATTGCCATAAATCTTCAAAAAAGGAAACAAATCAAGAAAGAGGAATTGGAAATTATGAGCACAAATCTTCAAAATAGGAAATAAATCAAGAAAAGGAATTAATTGACAAAAAAAGAATTAAAAATTGAGAAAAGAAATCAATTGGAGACAATCTTGAAAAAACAAATTAAAAATTGATAGAAACTCTCAAAGAAAGCAATTAAAACAATTAAATATTAAAATTGAATGAAATAGAGAATACAATAATTTTTCTTGATTTTATCTTAATTTTAGTTCAATTTCCTTTAAATCCGAGAAAAGCATCCAATCACATCAATTCACCTAGATTGTGCTTCCTCTTGGAAAATCTTGACCGCTCATCATCATTTGATCTCAGCCGTTGGTTTCTTTCCGAATTTTCTATAAATTCAAGCCCTCATCTCTCATTAAAAAATCCTAGAGAATATATTGTTATTATGCTGTTTTTGTTCTAGGTTCATTGAGAATTTGCATTGAGATATTGCATATTAGTTATTTCATATTGCTTAAATTATTTAGCTTAAATATTCATATATTGCTTAAATCATGTTAGATTAATCTTGCATATCTACCTTAAATCTTGCATCCATTTAGCTCATAATCATGCTCATATAGA
Source organism: Cryptomeria japonica (assembly GCF_030272615.1). Classification (NCBI taxonomy): domain Eukaryota; kingdom Viridiplantae; phylum Streptophyta; class Pinopsida; order Cupressales; family Cupressaceae; genus Cryptomeria; species Cryptomeria japonica. Next base: position 497,236,220 of record NC_081409.1, on the reverse strand, counting down.
TTGAATCCTTCATTTAGGTGTTGTCTAGTCACTGGATAGCTTAGCAATCTGAAAGCAATCTAAACTCACATCTACTAGAAGGCAATGGGTCGCTTTGTAATGGTTTATTATTCATTGATTATTGATTTACTAACCATGCATCTAATGACTTAATTGAAGTGTTGTGTATTCTAGATACAAATATAGGTCCACTTTTCACACACACAAAATGCTACCGCATCCCGAGGAAGCCCTTTTCTGCATAATAAATATCTCTTTCCATATTCATTCATTTCTTTCCTTTCACTTCACCCATTATCACATCAATTTCCATGCATGGCGACATCATATCTTTAAGCTGCAGTCATTCTCATGTGATATCAATTACGCTTGTGTGATTATTTTTGCTTCATATGTATAATTAAACCATATTACTTTTCATTATGATATTTTTCATATGGTCATTTAAGTTAATCCTCCTCTGCATGTGTGGACACCTGTCAAGCCTTAGGTTGGGGGGGGGAGTACACTGATAATTATTCTGCCAGATAATTGTGATGTCCTCTCGAATCACATTGTATTTTTAAAAAATTTCTAGTTTGAGGTAATATCTTCTCTTCTATTTTGTCTGTCTGTTTGGAGTTATTTTTTAGAATGTAGCTAGATTCCGACCAAGGAAAGGCACATTGAGTATGTTACAGTGGGAAACTTAGTGTAGTGTCTGAACAGATTTACGTCATTATAAACCATTATAAAATTGAAAGTGTTATCACTGTGATGGGTGCTCTACCTGTTCAACATGAGACGACAGTCCATGAAGTTCTCCTTTAGTACCATGATTGTGAACCAGTATTCAAGAACAGTGGATGGCTGGATTATTTCTTAAAGTTGACAAAGTTTAATGAAGAAATTGCGAGGGAATTTACCTGCACACTGTCAAATGGAGAAGCTCAGGTAAAAGGTTTAAGAGAAGTGGCTATAGAGGAAAGGATAATAGAGGTAACTGGGCTACCAACAGATGGGGATAAGTACTCAAAATCCAAGGATGCACGTAGTGCAAGGGCAGAGTATACACATCTAGAAGACCCCCCATTAGTAATAGATAGTGTCGTGCTCTGTGAAGTGTACCTCTACCCGCAAACACAATGCACTCAATAAATTATTACAAGCATGGTTAGAAGATTTAAATCAAAGAAAGACAAAACCATAGCTAATCGACTTATTGCCTCCTAATAAATGCAAGTATGAAAAATACTCTCAAATTTGATTATGCATATTCCAGTGACTTGACTACACCTAGATGAAGGATTTGAAAGATTAAAATGCATGATCTTAGCAAGAATAACATGATTAAGCTACATGAATGATTGATCTAGCATGATTAAGCTAAGATTTAAGATAAAATTGAGCATGATAACATTGCTTAAACTGATAAACTATAAGCTAGATGCCTATAATAATAATGCATAAGATGAGAATGAGTTGGGATCCATATTGCTCAAAATGAGGTCTATTTATATGATTTTCAAAGGCTAGGGGTGATGTGGCAAGAATCAACGATCAAGATTGATCTGAATATATCAATGGTTAAATTGGAGGAGGATGGCAAAGGGGGTTGGATTGAAGGGAACATCTATAATCTCTATGGTGACAAGTGTCAAGAGGTTTCTAGAAGGAATTAGATGAAAGGGAACACTTAGTGATAAGTGTCACAAGGTTCTAGAAGATGTTGGATGAAAGGGGACATGGTGGTAGGTAGAATGGGTTAGGTTTAGGAGTGGTAGAAGTTAAGAGAATTTGAATTTAAAAATTCAAATAATATGAAAAGGATAATTAATCTCAACAGCTCATGAATTTGATTTGTTTTAATTAATTAAAGGACTAGAAGAAATGATTTTGGATGGAGGGAATTAATTAATTTGAATTAATTAATCAAAGGGGTGAAATGAACCTATTTAATAAATCCTTAGATTTATTAACAAGTAGATGAAAGGGGAAATTTAATCAAATTGCTTAGTGAATTTAATTAAATTGGGAAGGAGAATTAATTAAATAATTGCTTAGTTAATTAATTATCTTCAGACATGAATCAGAATCAGATCGTTTGGTTTCAGGGAGGATTCATCCTATATAAGACACGATAGACTTGATTAGGTTTGATTGATTGATTTGATTTGATAAGGTTGATAGATAAAGAACTGACAATTTGTTGATAGCAAGATGCTGAATATTTGGATATGTTGATTGTTGATTCTTTTGAGGAAGATAGCATAAGATTTTCGCTGGGTTGATAATATCTGAGAGAAATGAGTCATCATTCTGATTGTGTATACACTTGTGATGATACTTTGATGAGTCCTGCGATAGATTTAACCTTGGATAAAAGGAGCTTGTAAGATCCCATGCAAGAATGAAATGCAAGCTAAAATGCGAATGAAATGCAAACTATGACCGGACCAGTCACTGGATTATTTTATGTTTTTGTCATCATTGAGCTTTTGAAATGTGGGAAGGCAGTGCAAACATCAATGGTATAATTAAACCATGATGACCTGAGCATTACTTTCCTGGATTTTGATATAGCAAGTTAACACAAGCATCTAGGTATAGTTGAACCGAGATGACCTGAGTGTTGTTTGCGTAAAACAAGCAGTATTAATCATTTCAATATGCAAATCGGAAATGTATTCAATGATATTCTGATGATCATGTCTCGAGACAAATTTGCACATATTAATGATTAATTTTCAAACAGTAGACAAGAAAAATATCATGGTCCTTCCTTGTTCCTCTAGTCAATGACATCCTGGAGTCACTCAGAAATAATGATAGCGAAAATAAATATAGAAAAGTTGAACAATCATGTTAAAATCATTAGCCTAAAAGATATTATCCACTAAAAACTGTGTAATGTGCTTAGATTTGATGTCATGATAGCTTGATAGTTGATAGTTTGATCTTATGTTCAATGTTGGATGTGTCTCAGTTTTTGCTTGATAAGAATGGTCTAATTGTTTGTTCTACCTGTTTGATTAAGCTCAAAATTGATCAACAGTTTGCCCCCAGCTAAGTGTAGGATTTTTTCCCAAGCCTAGAAACAAAGTCATAATGATATATCCAATGATCCAAACCATGGCAAGAAGCCACCTGGGATGTTTGCGTATGTACAAATGCTTATGATGGTCATGTATAGTGCTGATGGAAGAATGAATGCATGAACTAATAGATGGAAGAGCTAGCTGACAAATAGCACCTATTTGCCAAGTTTTCACCATCTGGTTTTATTGCACTTTTTCTGATATTTGATTTTTTGTGGATTTTTTGCTTTTTCACTTTTTTTTGATTTTTCTGATTTTTCACTGTTTTTGATTTTTCTGATTTTTTTAGACATAGAACTTTTTCAAGTGCATGCTATTGATAGGTTCCTCGAGCTGATCCCCATCTAGTGTTGATAGCTGATATGCTCCTAACCCAAATACTACTGTCACCACAAATGAACCTAACCAGTTTGGTTCAAATTTTCCTTTCTTTTCTTGATCTGCCTGGTTGCGTGGATTTTCCTTTAGCACTAGTTCTCCCACTTGAAAGATTCTTAGTTTAACCTTATGATTATAGCTCCTGCACATTCTTTGCTGATATACCTTTAGATGATCAAAGACATTTTGTCATCATTCCTGGATCAGTTCTAACTCTTGCAGTCTAGATACTCATTGTTCTTCATCTGGGATGAGACCTTTTAGTGATACATGTAGAGAGGGTATCTCTACTTTGATTGGCAATATGGCTTCTGATCCATATACAAGAGAGAAGGGTGTGGCACCTGTCAGTGTGTGGATACTAGTGCGGTAAGCCCATAGACAAGGTTCAATTGAATATGCCAATCTTTCCCAGCATCATTCACTATCTTTTTGAGGATTTTAGAATAGTTTTGTTAGATGCTTCTGCCTGCCCATTTCCCTATGGATAATATGGTGTGGAGAATCTATGCTGGATTTTGAACTTCTCACATAGCTCTTGTACATCTTGATTTTTGAATGGTCTCTCATTATCAATGATAATGGTCATTGGTATTCCGTAGCGACAAATGATATAATTCAAGATAAATGCAGCAATTTGTTTTCCTATGATATTGATGAGAGGTACCACTTCAATCCATTTTGTGAAATATTCAGTAGCTACAAGAATGAATTTGTGTCCATTAGATGAGGAAGGATTTATCTTTCCTACTAGATCAAATCCCCATTGACAAAAAGGCCAAGATGTTGCTAAAGCATGTAGTTCTTGTGCTGGTGCATGGATCAAGTTCCCATGGATTTGACATTGTTTACATGTTCTTGCTATCTTAAAAGACTCTCGTTCCATAGTCGGCCAATAATAGCCCAAGTGTATGAGTTTTTTTGAAAGGGTAAGACCACTTGAATGAGTGCCACAAATGCTGTTATGGACTTTATGTAAGGCTTTCTCAGATTCTTCTTGTTTGAGACATCTTAAGAGAGTACCATTTAGACCTTGTTTAAATAGGGTATCTGGGATGAGAGTAAAATGTGAGGATTGGCAAATAAAGTTTCTCTTTTGGTTCTTTGATAAATCAGGAGGTAGGATATTGTCTTTCAAGTATGTGTAAGTTTGACCATAGCGGGAGGAATTGTGTCCAATAAGTTGACAGATGGTTTGGGAATCAGGACAATTAAAGGTGAGATGAAACAACTCTTCAACTAGGAATTCATAACGCTGTTGATTTTCTTGTGTCTGCAATAGAGAAGCAAGTGTAGCCATGGTGTCTACTATTTTATTATCATTTCTTGGAATCCGTTCAAAAGTTATTTATACAAAGTACTTCTTGAAATCATCAACTATCTTTTTGTAAGGCATGAGTTTGTCATCTTTTGTTTGATAGTCATCATTGATTTGATTAATGACAAGCTGAGAATCTCCAAAGACCTGAAGTTGTTTAATGTTCCATTCTACAACCATTTTGATACCTTTTACCAATGCTTCATACTCTGCTATATTGTTTGTACATGGAAAGCTTAATTTGTATCTTTCGGGACTATATGGCCTTGTGGTGTGATGAAAAGAATTCCTGCTCTTGAGCCATGTTGTGTATATGAACCATCAAAGTATAGTTGCCATGCTTTTGTTGTAACTGTTAAGATATCAGCATCAAAAAATTCAATCTGTAGAGGATGATTATCTTGAAGTGGTGTCTTTGCTAGTTGATCTGTGATGACTTGTCCCTTGATAGATTTTCTATCAACATATTTGATATCAAACTTGCTTAGAATCATGATCCATTTTGCTAGTCATCCTATCAATGTGGCTTTGCTGAGCAAATACTTTAGAGGATCGATTTTAGCTATCAACTTGATGGAGTGAGATAGTAGATAGTGTCATAGTTTTTGAGAAGCAAAAACTATTGCCAAGCATGCCTTTTCTATTGATGAATAGTTAACCTCATATCCCACTAGTGTTCTGCTGATATAGTAGATGGCTCGTTCTTTTCCTTCCTTATCCTCTTGTGTGAGAAAAACTCCCAATGATGCTTCGGTAGTTGATACATAGAGTAATAATGGTTTTCTTGGAATTGATGACATTAGAACAGGTGGTTGCATGAGATATGCCTTGATCTTGTTGAATGCTTCTTCACATTGATGGTCCCATTTGAAATTAACATGTTTGTGCAGTAGGTGAGTAAATGGTTGACATTTATTTGGTAATTGAGCCACAAATCTTCTGATTGATTGGAGTCTTCCTTGTAAGGATCTTAGTTGACTGATATTCTTGGGAGATTCCATTTCCATGATTGCTTTTACCTTAGCTGGATCTACTTTGATTCCTCTTGCTGAAACAATGTATCCCAATAGCTTTCCTGAAGTAACACCAAAGGCACATTTTTTAGGATTTAGCCTTAGCTTGTATTGTTCTAACCTATCAAAGATCTTTTCTAGTATCTCTATATGTTCTTGTCTGTTGTAGGATTTAGCTAATATGTCATCCACATAGTCGTCCATAAATGTATGCATCATGTCATGAAATATAGTTGTCATAGCTCTTTGATATGTAGCACCTGCGTTCTTCAATCCAAAAGGCATGACGTTCCAGCAGAAAGTACCCCATGGGCATGTAAAAGCTGCCTTTTCTTGATCTTTGGGTGCTATTTTTATCTGATTGTATCCAGAGAAACCATCCATTAGAGAAAACATGGAGTGTCCTGCAGTTAAATCTATAATGATGTCGATGTTAGGCAAAGAAAAGTCATCCTTTGGACATGTGTTATTAAGATCTCTGAATTCTATGCATATTCTGATGCTTTTATCTGGTTTTGAAATAGGAATAGTGTTAGATACCCATTGAGGATATGCTACAGGTCTAATGAATCCGACATCCAGTAATTTCTTTAGTTCTGCTTTGACTAGAAGAGCAATATGAGGATGCATTTTTCTTAATTTCTGTTTGACATGTTTTATCTCTTGGATTAACATTCAAGTGATGCATAATAAGCTCTGGATCTAACCCTGGCATGTCTGCATAGGACTAGGCAAAATTGATTTGCCATCGTTTGAAGAATTCCACATATTGTTGCATTTTTACCTTCGATAGAGATGTTGCCAGATGAAGAATCTTTGGTTGCTCTATTGTGCCAATGTTAACTGCCTCTGTTGGTTCGATTAAAATGGATGATCTTTCTTAATAGTGCTCAGGTAAAGTGTCAAATCTCCCATCTTCTGGTGCCTCGAGGAGGTTTTCACCATTAAATGCGTCCTTTGTTTTTACATTTTTTTCTGGTCTAATGTTGCCAATAAATGGTTTTCAATATTAGACTTGATATTATTTTCTTTATTTTCACTTTTGTGACTAGGAGTTTTGGTACCCACTTGACTGGAAGATGCATTGCTGAAATTCCTGGTGAGAGTTGTTACGGGTTTGATTGCATTAAGATATACGGATATGGCATGGTCATTTGGAAAGGTATCAATGGCGGTATGTCCTTCATTTTCTCAATCAATAAGCTTGGGGTGGATTAGAGGTAAGGGATCTTTAGGTTGGTATGTTTCTAGGGGTTCAAGGGTCATGATGGAGGTATCAAAGTTTTCAATATGTGTGTCGATGTCTAGAATAGTACTCTCATTAGAATGATCTCGCGTAAGAAGTTCCTGATTGTCCCCGGTTAAGTCCAAGTTAGCCAAATGTGATTCTAATTCAAGTGAACTAGTTCCTGACGTTTGTCCTGCATACGTGTGAACTATATCGACTTCTATATCTCCTTCAAAGCATTTTTCTTTAGATGATTCTTCAGAGTGATAGGAATCCCATTCCCATTCATTAGAATCTGTATCACTTGCATCTTGTAGTCTACAGATTTGGTCATATAGCATTTCCTCTACTTTTCTAGCTATACTTTTCCTTCTTTCATATTCAACTTCTTCAGGACTGAGATTGAGTTTTGTTAACTTTTCTATGAGTTCTCCTGAACTTATATTAGCTTCTTTCTTGTTTTGATTGATATTTAATGCTGCTTGAGAGATGTTTTTAGTTTGTTTCTCTTGTTGATTTGAATCTTGCTTCTTTTGCCATTTTGTGTTTGTTTGTGCTTGTTGCTTAACTGATTTTTCTTCCCTTTCAATTGCCAATTGTTCTTGTCTGTTTTCATATTCCTTTTGTTATTGATTAAAAGATGTGTCTTCCGGTATAGTGACTTGTCCATACCCTAAACCTACTTTGTCTGTAGTTTGCTGAGTATGAGGCTGAATAGGTTCTGAGATACCTTCCTTTCTTTTTCCTATAGGGCTTGTCCCAGTGTATCCCATCCTTCGAAGAATGTTGAATCCTTTTCCATATTTTTCCATAGGTATTCTGACATTGTTGACCTTTGTTGAACTTATTCATCTTTGTATAGCCATTGCAATACATCTTTGTCTTCTATTTCCTCTGATAAGGTTCCAACACTAATAGATGCTCCATCAAATATCGAAAGATGTCTCACAATTGGTTGTTGTTTAGAGTTTGATGGTTTTCCCAAGGATTTAGGAGAAAGTGGTAATTGTGAGATTGAGTATTCTCCATTCCCTCGATCTCTTAGCTGCATTTGTTTTTCCATACTTGATAGAATAGAGGTGAATGATTTTTCCTTGGATTGTGTGCTCGAAGATGTTACCTCCCTGTTATGTGGAACAATTACTTCTTGACCCATTTTTAGATTGCTACAATATTGGAATGGATTTGCATCTGCAGATATTGTGATTTCTTGTCCTTCGTAGGGAAATTTTACACATTGATGATAGGTTGATGGGACAACTTGCAAGTCATGTATCCATGGTCTCCCTAGGAGCACATTATATGATAGGTCCAAGTCTAGAACTTGGCATGCTGTGTCTTTTTGTAGAGGTCCCACTCTGATTGGTAGTATCATAATTCCCTTGGAGGAACATTCTTCTTCATCATAGGCTTTTATAGTGATCCTTTTCCATACATCAACTACATCTTCTGAATATCCTAAGGCACAAACAAGACTTAATGAGTAAATATTTAGGCCAGCTCCACCATCTATTAGAACACGCTTGACTCACGTTTTGTGAATAAGGACTTCAATATGTAAGGGAGCATTGTGAGAGTGTTGCAAGGACATGTCATCTTCATTAGTGAATGATAAGCAATGAGGGGTTGTGAGGTGTCCCATCATGGTTTGGAATTGATCAATATCAAGATCTTTGGATATGGTTGTATCTACTAATGCTCGTTCAAGAATCTCCTTGTGTACAGGTGAAAGTTTTAAAAGTTCCAAGATTGATATTTGGGCAGGTGTTTTCTGCAATTGTTCCACTAGATTGTATTGTTTTGCTATAGTGGATGATGTGTTTGTTGTAGGACCCAGAAAAACAACTTTGGCTTTGCTTCTTGTGATAGCCTGAGCATGTTCTTGATTTTGTTTTTCTTTAACTACAATCACATTCACCACATTGTCATATGTATGCGTGTAGTTTACCTTTGCTTTACCCTTACCATTATTTGTTGTTGATGACTCACCTTTCTCATAGTTTGGAAGCAAAGTTTTAAAGGCGGTATGAGATTCATTTGTTGTATGTCCATCCACAGTTATTACACCATTATCAATTAAGTCTTGTATGACATGTTTCAACTTTTGACAATTATCTGTGAGATGTCCTTTGTTTTGATGGAAATTGCAATACTGATTATCATTCCACCAAGGTGGTTTGATTTGAGGTTCATAGTTCATTTCTTTTGGTAAAGTGATCAATTTGTTTGCGAGAAGTGTCTTTAGTGCTGATCCAAGAGGTTCACCAATGTTTGTGAATTATCTTCAAAAGAAAGTTTTGATAGTTGGTCTTTGTTGATTGTTGTTTTGTTGTGCTGCTGCTGAGTGAGTAGATAAATTGAAAATAGGTTGTTTTGGTTTCATATTGTTTTTATCTACTATTCCATTGTTGACGACATTTTGATTTCTATTCCAAAACTTTGGTTTATCATTGTGATTGTTGTTATTATTGTTGTTAGGTGGATGGACTCCTTCTTTGTATATTTTCAACTCACCTTTCTTTATCATAGCTTCCTCCATTTTGATTCCATTATCAACCATTTTTCCAAAGTTTTGATTTCCTTGCATTTTTAAGTAATAACTCATTTGATCATTTAAGTTGTTAATGAATATGTCCATTTTTTCATACTTTGGCAATGTACGAGGATACCACAATGCTAGGTGTCTCCATCATTGTAAGAACATCATGAAGGGTTCTCCAATCTTTTGTTTAGTGTTACATAGGTCTAGCATGGTTACTTCATGTTGTATGTTATAGGAGTATTGTGAAACAAACTTATCCACCAACTCTGAAAATGATTTGATTCGAGGTGTAAGTTTGGAGAACCATTCCATAGCTAATCCAGTTAAGCTTTTTGGAAATAGTCTCATTAAGTAGGTATCCTCATGTGTGAACTCCATACTCATTGTGCAAATTCTTGTATATGATCTTGAGGGTCAGTGCTTCCATCATATTTTTCGTATGTCAGGGTTTCAAAACCTATAGGAAATGGTATCATGTTTAGATTTTTGTCGAAAGGATAAGGACAAATTTCTTGAAGTGAGTATCGTCTAACATTTCCTCTTTGCATCTCTTGGATTTGTGTTTGCATTGCTTGCAGTTGCTGTGTGAGAGTCATGATAGGATTATGAACATGATTTGTTCTTGCATGACCATGATTTTGCATTCTAGGAGGATTGGGATCTCTTCTTGTTTCATCTCTATCTCTTCTTGTATCCTCATTGAATTGAATATTATTCAGGATTTCTACTTCATCTCTTCTAGGTATGTCGGTTTCTTCATTGGTCCTAGTGGTATTGGGAATTGATGTGTCATTCATGTGGAGACCAAAGATGTCCTCATATTGTTTGTTATTTGGAGGAGGGTCACTTTTTTTTTGTGTCAATTTATTCACATCAAAATCTTGGGGAAGTGTAGCACCAGATTTGGCTAACATTAGAGCGCATTTTTCTTTTTCTTCCTCCAATAATCTCTGCATAAATTTGTCGAATTGGGGATCTTTCTTGATGTCTCTGATGTTTTGTTCTGATATTTCTCCTTCAACTTGTATTTCATCTTCATGTTCTATGGTTATATGCTCTTCGAATGTTTTCAATGTTTTGATTTCAGTCTTTGCGATCCTTCGTCTCTGAGCTCTAGTTAGAACGGGCATACACGTGTGTTATTTTGCTTAGGATTAGATTGTCTAAAAGGTTGTTTTGGGTAAGTGATCAATGGTCAATTTCAAGGCAATAGAGTGACATGACACTAAAAGAGAATTCAAGTGTTTTAAGTTTGCAAGTTTTTTGATCTTTGGTTTAAGAGTGCAATGGTGATGATTTGATAAGAACCAAGTCCAGTAGGAACAATCTATCCTACGATGTGGGACAAGGTTATCCTGACTAAACATTTCAGTTTCGTGATAAAGGATGATTGATCCTGATGAGAAACTATGTTTGATTGATCAGTTTACCAAAGAGGGTGATAATGCACTTTGAGATGTTTAGATCTTGAACTTGTTGGGGGTGAGCACTTTGAAAATCTTGGGGTGTTTATCTTCTAGAGTCTGATTTTGACGGATGATAACTTGACCAAGAAAACCAAGAAGACAATCTAAGCATGGATTGACAAATAATAGGTGTTTATGCTTACTACAAATTGATCAGGCAGAAATGATAAATCTGAAACATGCATGTAAGACACAGTTATGGACTGACAGATGCAGAGTTTCGTATGATAGATTATGCAACATAGAATGACAAGAGATACAAAATAGAATGACAGACTAGTGACTTCATGTGTAAAGCAGTGTTTCATATGACATAAAACCTTGAATCGTACGACAGAATATTTTGACTTGTACAACATAATATCTTGACTTGTACAACAGGTATTTTAACAGGTGTAAAAAGTGTTTGTTTGTTTGAGTTTTGATCACTGAATTTTGATGTTTTACTTTGGCTTTCCAGTTTTAAGTGTCTGATTTTTCAATTTAGGGATGAATACATAGCAAACACATGATGCAATACATGACTCTCAATCAAGCTAAACCCTAAGGAAGTTGGCTGAGAATGAAAACCTTTGCTTGCTAACTTAGGTACACACCCAATAGCTAATCAGAATACGGCCGCTGAGTCTCACACAATGGATTCTCAACGCTGTATTATCTGACTCCAAATGCTAATGGGGGCACGATATGGCAAGTATCTTGGGAGAGTTACTATCTCTCTTACACAAAGATTATCACCCTTTTGGAGGTGAATTAGGTGGCTTCTATTTTTACCGACACTAGTAAGGGATTCGTTCGGCACGTCAGGGTATAAACTCAATTAAGAGGTCTCCCAGCCTTGAAAACCAAGGTTTGATATACCCGAAGGTATGAAGGAGAGCTATTCCCGAGCACTACCATTTCTTTGATTTTCATCAAAAACACATTTATTTTATAGTGGGTTGGATTACTTGGCATTAGCCGTTCCCACTTAGGTCGTTCCCCTCTCACCGACCTTAAGGGCTAAGAGTTAATAACTCCTCGGGAGGGCAGGCTTGATAAAGAGATTCACTAATGAAAGAAAAAGATGAGTCTAGCTTTCTAATCACCTAAGAAAGGTGAGAGAATACTCGCCTATCATCAAAGATACACAAGACATGATAGTTCATTTCTTTAAGCCCAAATTGAAATGTGCCTAAAAATCTTAAAGAATACACAAAGTCTTTGGTGAATCCTTAGCCAACCTGCAAAATAGATCCATTAGTAGTCATGATTGTGTTTTGAATTTGTCTTTGACAAGTGTATCTTTGACAAGCGTCCTATAGAAAAGAGTTAGGCTGCAAAAATCTCATAAACATAACAAGATTAGCATTAGTGATCCGAACTATGAAATTTTCAAAAAAAACTATATGAAATTTTAGCCTAACTTCAAATAGGCCTAACTTTATGCTCGGGACTCAAAATGACAAACCGTTTAACTCGTTGGAAAGGTCTCGAAGAGTTGTAGATGAGATTTTGAAAGAGAAAGCCTAACTTTCAAGGGCTAAAAATGACCAAAAGGCCTTCAAAAATGCAAATTACCAACGTATAGACAAACTTGAAAATTCTAACTTGCAGTTTATCAAAAAATCAGAGATGCAGAAACTCGTACGACATGATTTAAAAGTTAGTACAACACAAATTTATATTTCGCACAGTAATAAAAGCATACTCGTATGACATAAGATTTTGAAGCCAGAAATTTGTATGAAATAGAATTAGCTCTAGTACGACAGTGAAAATCAACTTGTACGACACATGATTTACTAGCAAATGAACTCGTACAACATGAATTATACCTCATACGACAAGGAAAATGGGTCTGTATGAGTTAGGATGAAGTGTTGTCCTGGGATTAAAGGGAGTTCGTACGAGCTAGAAAGGCAACTCGTACGAATATCTGAACCAGAGCCGGACAGAGATGAAGTTTGCTGAAGATTAAGAGGCCGAAAATGATGATTTCTACCCCACAGTGGGTGCCAAAATGTCATGGTTTGTGAAGTGTACCTCTTCCTGCAAACACAATGGACTCAATAAATCATTACAAGCATGGTTAGAAGATTTAAATCAAAGAAAGACAAAACCGTAGCTAATCGACTTATTGCCTCCTAGTAAATGCGAGTATAAAAAATGCTCTCGGATCTGATTATGCATATTCCAGTGAGTTGACTACACCTAGATGGAGGATTTGAAAGATTAAAATGCATGATATTAGCAAGAATAGCATGATTAAGCTACATGAATGATTGATCTAGCATGATTAAGCTAAGATTTAAGCTAAAATTGAGCATGAAAACATTGCTAAAACTGATAAACTATAAGCTAGATGCCTATAATAACAATGCATAAGATGAGAATGAGATGGGATCCATATTTCTCAAAATGAGGTCTATTTATAGGATTTTCCAAGGCTAGGGGTGATGTGGCAAGAGTCAATGGTCAAGATTGATCTGAAGATATCAATGGTTAAATTGGAGGATGGAAAAGGGGGTTGGATTGAAGGGAACATCTGTCATCTCTATGGTGACAAGTGTCAAGAGGCTTCTAGAAGGAATTAGATGAAAGGGAACACTTAGTCACAAGTATCACAAGGTTCTAGAAGATGTTGGATGAAAGGGGACATGGTGGTAGGTAGAATGGGTTATCTTTAGGAGTGGTAGAAGTTAGGAGAATTTGAATTTAAAAATTCAAATAATGTGAAAAGGATAATTAATATCAACAACTCATGAATTTGATTTGTTTTAATTAATTAAAGGATTAGAAGAAATGATTTTGGATGGAGGGAATTAATTAATTTGAATTAATTAATCAAAGGGGTGAAATGAACCTATTTAATAAATCCTTAGATTTATTAACAAGTAGATGAAAGGGGAAATTTAATCAAATTGCTTAGTGAATTTAATTAAATTGGGAAGGAGGATTAATTAAATAATTTCTTATTTAATTAATTATCTTCAAACCATTTTTAGGTGTATACAGATAGGCAAGGAGCTAGGCGAGAATACCTTCGACCTGAATGGAGAGCAGCGACATTGTGTGTCTTAAAATATTTAACCTGCGAAGGAAGGTTTTCATGTTTGCATTCTCATCACTTGAAGCTCCTAAGTCATCTGCACCACGAAAGAAGGATGAGAGTTCCAAGCTTATTGTACAACCTTCTTTCTATAAGTGCAACAAAGACCTCACTCTGTTTCTCATCATTGTCTAATTAAGCTTTTAGCTGAAAAATCCTTGAGAGATGTTTCTTCGATGCTCTGGAATGAATTTGTTGAAACCAGAATGTTTAGGGTAGAGCACATAGTTATAGAGGAACCACTTCCATCATAGGAATAGAAAAACCTTGTAGAACCTGGTTCCCCTCTTGAACCCTCATCCTCTTTAAAATCCTCAGAACAAAATCTTCCTGCAGTGGAGGAACCCTTACAAAAAGAAGTTGAAACAGGGGTTCCTCCTCAAGGTTTAAGAAAAACTAGGCCTGCTGCACAAAAGGAAAAGGGCAAAGAAAAACAAGTTGATATAGAGCAAGAGGACACCGATAGTAAAAATGAGAATGTACCCCTTCCTGCAGCCAAGAAGAGAATAATTGTAAAAACCAGTTCCTGCAGAAACTGTTAATATAGTTGAGGAGGAGGCTATAGGAAGTAGTCCTACAACTAGAAAAGGGAAAGTTCAAAGAAGTAGTGGTAGGCTACGTAAAAAGTATAAAAAGCAAGATCAATCAACCAAGCCAAAAATTACCATTTTGATTGCCTCCCCAAAATGAGATCAATACAGTCTGCTTTAACATGATATTCCTCCTTCTCCATCTAATGAACCTCAAATGGAACATGAAGAGGAAGAAGAACTGCAAAATATGGGGCAAGAGTAGAAATTGTAGCTTCAGAAAGAAGAGGAGCTTCCAAATATAGAGCAGCCATAGGAAGGAGTAGATTTTGAGAGACTAAACAGTTTAGCATCTGTTGTAGAGCAGGTTATTGAATCAAGGAGTAAAATAGAAATGAAGAAACCCAGGGCACTTGCTCATAGACCACCTACCTCTCATACTAGTCGTGTGGTGGGACTTTCTCTTTATGAGGATTGGGAACTGGAGAAAGTAAAAATGAAGATGATAATCAACTGGCAGAAGAAGGTTATTGAGTAGAAGGATGAGGAAATATCCCAGCTTAAAGCTAAGGTGGAAACAATAGCCACCATGGTTCCACTACTGATGCAATGCTAAGCTCCTCCTCATGTCTACTCTCTATATTTAAAAGAGCAACACATCAATTTCCAAATGATGAGGATTGTTAGGGATTTAAGTTCTTCATTGCAAACACCAGAAGAATTTTATAGTGCTTTTCAGATATCTCTTATGACAATCAAAAACTTACTATGTGAATTGTATGTCCATAACTATGCTGTCCCTAATGATGTTAATTGGAACCCTCTCCTTTACATTGGAGATATTCAGTTGAGGGCTCTTATGTCATGGATGCAAAATGAAATATCAAGGGGAGAGCAGTTTCAGGTGCATCATAGGGAAGAACTTGAGCTTTCATTACCCTTAAGGGTTGAACCAAGAGAACCCAAGCGATTTTATTTTGATTGGCAAAATATTGTTTATGAACCAGACTATGCAAAGGAAATCCTACCCCTTAGGGAAGTAGTGTATAAAGAATATGAATAGATGGCTCCAAGGGAAGGACATGAAGAAAAAGAACATATAGTCCAATGCTGGGATAGCCTAACAGATGAATTAAAGCAATCTGAGCCACACTCTATGCAAAATTACTATGCAACATTAAACAATTCACCCAAGTACATGCACTTTGGGAAGAACAAAGGGACAACATTGGCTTCCTCTCATTTTCAACCTCTAATCCTCCTATGGCTACTAATGGGATGCAGAGATAGTGACCCACCATATAGTGAAGAAGCAGAACATACCAAGTGGAAGAGATTGGAGAAAATGAAAGGATTCTATTGGAGCTTAAAGAATGGCAGTTCTGGGCAGGTTACCCCAAGCAATTTATGAATTAATGCCAGAATCCAAAATTTTCCTGTTGTTGGAGGATCAACAAGAAGTTAGGTTAGGGGGAGATGATGAGTCTAAACAATGACTCTATCTTTATAAATTTTTGATAGAGTACTCCTACTTAGGTCTTATAATTTGATGACATTTGGATTATAATGTTTTCCTAAGATGATACCTTTAAAGTGGTTTTTAAACTAGTTTAACCTATACTTAAGGGTGTCATATAGTGGTTTTAAATGATATGTCTATGCAAATATCTAAAGTTAATTATAAATATGGTTTATGATATATCATGTTAACATTAGTATATACACATGTTGTTGTGCGTGTTAACATCTTGATGCAGGGTCAACAAAGGTGAGGAAAAGACATATGGCGGTTCAAAAGATCATCAAGTGTGTAACCGCAATGCAGACACAATCAAGGAAATGTAGTTATGATTAGGATTACTGGACCGATTCTTCAATAGATTTAATTAATGAAAACATCTATAACTGTTCTTAGTGGATCTTAGATCTAGGAGGTGGCCATGCTATATTTTCTCAGTTGCGGGACAGATGTTGTTCCACTATCTTGTGTTGACTTCTTCTTCTTCTTCTTTTGTTAAATAAATTCTGCTCACCTATTCTGTAGGAATGTGGGCAGTTAGTTAGAATTTTTTTATAAGCTTTCCTATAAATAAAAGGGATCTCTCTCCTCTTGGAGATAGCAGAAAAAAATATAGTATTTTGTAATACATAGTTTTCTGGTATTATGTATGTATTTTCGTGAAAAGATGAAATAAAGAGATCAAGTAATTTTGGATGATTAGATAAGTGTAATCTAAAGTTCTGGAAATACTCACTCAAGGGAGCCCACTTGGTGAGTAATGCTTGGTATGTTTTAAACTAGTTTTCATACTTATGTTATAGTTGTTTTCTGCAGTTGTCTGTTCTTGTAGCCATAGGAAAGAGTTCCCGCGTCTGTTCTTGCAGCCATGACATTAGAGTAGTTCTTGCTTCTCGTCATAACTTTATCTTTTAACAGTAATTGTTTAAGGAAATTTCCAGGTGTAGGATTAAGTGTTAGTTTATTAGAGTTTCCTTGTGTTTACTTTAAGAAGAATTCCTTTCCTGTAGTTATATAAAATGGTTGCAATATGAACTTGGTGCACATACAGTGCTGGCCCATTTCAAGTTTACGTTCCTGGTTGATAACTAAATGAGCCTTTGCCATAGGAAAAGTTAGCTAATTAATGATATTCAATTTCTAAATTGTGTTTTATCACTTAGTTACCATTCCAGTTGGGAGGACCAACAGTGGATGCAAAGCCACCACCCGCACAAATGTACATTGTGACTCCACCACCAATGCATATCCCTCCTCCACAAGTGCAAACAACAAATACCCAGGGTAATAGGATGAACACAATCATGATATCTCAAGCTCCCCCACATCAAGAAAGTAATTACGGTCATCAACGCCAGTTCACGCCTATGGCTGAACCGGTAGATGTTATCTTCAAGCGTATGGAACAACACAACATGGTTATATATCCTCAAACACAACCTTTTGATGAATATAAGCATAAACCTGATTGGTATAAACAAAATGAATATTGCACCTACCATCACGTTAAGGGTCATGAAACGAACAAGTGCATGAAGTTAAAACACCTGGATTAGGACCTTATTGACCAAGGCAAAATTGCTGTCGACCCTATCACAAGAAAATCATCCAATTCCAATTTGGGAATGAATAAAAATGCTCTTCCCAAGCATCAAGGGGAAGCAAGAACATCCACTGGTAATCAAGGTCATACTACCAATAACATTAATTACATTAATGTTCCATTTGACTATGGACCTACTATAGGGTGCATTTCCTAGGATGATGATCATGTTAGAATTATTTATATTAAAGGGGGTGATACCCACTATGAGGTCACCACTAGAAGAGCGTGCATGTCAGTTGTAGGGGCCCCTACGTCTGTTCCTCCTATGTTGTCGGTGTCTACACAATATAATATCCTCAAGCACTTAGGAAAAACTCATGCACAAATTTCCATTCTTGATCTCCTAAAAGCCTCACCTACTCACCAGAAGATCCTTACACGAACCTTGCAAGAGGCTTGCATTCCCAGTAACATTAACACCAATTAGTTTCAAGCTATGGTAGCCCATTTATCTTCCACATACCATCTTAGTTTCACACAATTCAATGCTATAGCCTAAGATCCTAATCACATTCACCCATTGAACATTGAAGCCATAGTCAAGTTACATAAAGTGAAACGAGTCCTAGTTGATAATGGTTCTGCCCTTAATTTTTGTACGTTGAGGTTCGTTACTTAGGTGGGGTACACTGTCTGAGATATGCCCACTCGATGCATTACTATCAAGGCCTATGACAATGCTGAGAGAAGTTTAGTAGGGATGATTAATCTCCCTATCCAAGTGGTCCGAGTAACACAAAAAATACTATGCCACATCATTGATCTTGATCTCCCATTCAACATACTTCTCGATCGCCCATGGATTCATGCCATGCATGGTTCTCCTTCCACCTATCACGAATGCCTCAAATTTCCAATTAAAGAATGAAAAATCACCATTCGTGGTGACACTCAACCCTTTGAGTGTTGTCATGCACTCCAGGCCTCATCCCCATATTCCCTTCATTGCCTTGGCATCAATAGCGATGATGCACCTAATGCCACATCATCCTCATATGTTGATCCTAATACCATCTTAGCCACTGCTAAAGAAAAGACATTTGTCTCTTCAGCCTTTTCCCAAGTCAAGATCAATAATGCTGGTTGTGGTGAATACTCCTTGCAAGGTACTTTCACAGTGGGTGCTCCGCCCTTAGATCCACATTCCCATGAGAAACCCACTAAGGAACAGAAGAAGGAAGGACCAATGATCAAACAATATTTCTCTACCACATTCCAAGATCAAGGAGAGCTTAATCATGAGGTCATAGAAGGAGACATAAATCAGTGGCTATACAAAGATGTCCCTATAGATAATGAGACTCGTCTCCAAGGATTCAAGCACAAATATCCAAAACAACACAAGTGGGCTACTTAGAAATGAAACTATCAAGGGGGTAGACTAGGTCTGGTATAACAAGGCATAAGAAATCTTATGGATCTCACTGATAATAAGAATCACAAAGGGCTTGGTTTTGGATGTCCCTCCCGTGAAGCCTGAAGTTTGGCTAGCACTTCTGGAAACAATGTTGATGTTTTGGTCGATCCCCAAAACATCCCCGAGGTTGTCAAACATTCATATGATGATATAGATAACTCCTCCTTTGGTACATTTGAGATATTTGAAAACTCCATCCTCCTTATTGATCTTCCCCTTCGCCACCCTGAACTCATCGATTGGGGCCAAACTATTGCACACCTAAATACATTCCAAAATGACACAACACTCCTGCAATTTCTGGGGGCAACTGAGTGTGCATCGTATTACCATCTTGATCAGAATATAATTTACAAGATTGATCCTAAAGGTTACTTTGGGGAGGAGGGAATCCTTAACCGCAAAAGTAAAAAAGATATAAAAGATCAAGGGTCTTCTAGCGAAAACCTCTTAGAGGCGCTTCTTGACTCCAAAATAGTAAAAATAAATGGTGTATGGGTGAAATATATGTTTTGAATTTTGAAATGATATAAACTAATAAAATATGTAATTTTTTTATGTATTTTATGTTTGTAATTTTTTAAATAATTAAAAAAATTATTTGAATATACTTTCTTATAAAGTACACTATAGTTTAGTTGCTGATAAAATGCTGAAATTGAAGTTACACGAGGCATCACACTTTCTATAGTAATTTTACCTTTTTTTTCTTCAATTTTTTTGTGTATATTGATAACTTGAAACTTTAGTGCAAAAATATATTTTTAACTATTTTTTATGTATACATATTTTTCAATAAATTTGAAAAGTTGTGTGTACTGAAATATAACTCTTTCCATTTGGCGTTGCATTTTTTCTTAATTATTTATCCAAATTAAAAAATAATTATATCATCTTGAAATATACTCTTTTCTCTATTGCATTTATTTTTTTGAAAAATTTTAAATAAATTTTAGTATTTTTCCTTTACAAGATAATCAAGCTTATATTTTAGTGTTGATGACCTACTTTCAATAAAAATAAAATATACAATATAAAATATAATTAAAATATTAAAAGATATATATTTTGGAAAATTCACTTATAGATCTATAAAAGGGTATATTTACATTTCAAAAAAAATATTATTTATAAAAGGAGTTGTTGAAACATTGAGTTTTTCAAAAAAATAAAATAAAATTACTAATTAGACCCAAAGTGGTATAAAATATACATTTAGTAGACGGTTCCATTTGGAAAAGTTGTGGTCCATATATAAGATAGCTATAATGAATCTCTATAGACATATGTTTGACTAAAATTATTTTGTAGTTAGAATTACTTAAATTCACCCGTGTCGATAAGTTGGCTTGAAATGTGACACAGTTTTGTGCTTTTACCTGTATCTTCTGGTGAAAACCTCTTTGAGGCGCTAGAGGATGAGGATTATTTTCTTCCCCTCGGTAATGATTATGTTCCTAAGTTCTCACCTGTTCTACTAGATCTGACAAAAGAGATAATTTTGGGTACTTCAGAAAATCCACATATTATGCATGTGGCAACATCTCTATCTGACGATGAGGCTCAAGTGTTCTATGATATTCTTCACACATGGCCCATCAACTTTGCATGGTCCTATGTGGACATGCTTGCCTTGGTTGTTCATCATCTTGTAGTTGATCCCAATGCTAAACCGGTCAAACATAAACTAAGAAAGATGCATCCAAGAATTACATTGTTGGTCAAAGCAAAATTAGAAAAACTGTTAGAAGTCAAGTTCATCCGACCAATTGATTACTCAGAATAGATCTCAAATATGGTCTCGGTTTCAAGGCCTAATGGTGATATCAGAGTATGTACTAACTTCAGAGACCTAAATAAAGCATGTCCTTAAGATGATTTTCTACTTCCTAACATTGACATCCTTGTTGATCTTACAACGGGACATGAAATGCTATCCTTGATGGATGACTTCTCAGGATACAATCAGATCAAAATAGCAGAAGACGATCAACATAAAAGAACTTTTACCACACCATGGGGTACATTTTTCTATCAGATCATGCCCTTTAGATTGAAGAATGCAGGCACCACGTATCAACGCACTATGATAATAATATTTCATGATCTTATTCACAAAATAATGGAAGATTATGTGCATGATATACTGTGCAAATATAGAACAAGAGAAGAACATCCAAAAATCCTTGAGCAGATATTTGAGTGTTTGGCCCCAAATTGCGTCTCAACCTTAAAAAGTGTGTGTTTGGGGTTACATAAGGGAAACTTCTAGGATTCATCGTTTCTCGATGCAACAATGAGGTTGATCCCAAGAAAGTTAAAGCAATAATGGAAATGCCTCCTCCCAAGATATTAAGAAATCTATACAGTCTATAAGGAAAATTATAATTTGTCAAGTGATTCATTGCCCAACTAGCAGATAAATGTCACCCTTTCACTCATCTACTCAGGAAAGGTGCTGAATTTAAGTGGGATATCCAATGTCAACAAGCTTCTGATAAGATCAAAGAATATATAGCTCATCCACTAGTTCTAATGTCTCCTATTCTAGGTCAACCTTTGATTTATACATTTCTACAACTACAACACCAGTGGGGGTATTACTTGCACAACTTAATGATGAAGGCAAGGAAAGAGAAATTTGTTACATCAGTTGCATATTAGTGGGATATGAGCTTAATTATTATCCAATGGAAAACGAATGGCTAGCTGTGATATTTTGTTCTTAGAAATTGTGACACTACATGCTAAGTCATACAGTGAAGCTCATTTGTAAAATTGATCCTCTTAAATATCTTCTTTCCAAGACTATTCTAATAGGACATACAACCAAGTGGGTCCTGTTGCTCAACAAATTTGATATTCAGTATGTGGATCGAAAGGCTATGAAAGGGCAAGTCATTGTTGATCAGTTAGTGGAAACACCATTAGTTGATGCATACCCACTCATAACAGAATTCCCTAATAAATATATATGCACAGTCAGTGCACAACCTCCTTGGAAACTATTCTTTGATGGTTCGTGTACTTAAAAGGGAGCTAGGGTAGTGTTCTTATTTGTAACACCCCAGGGAGATCTAATTCCAAAATCTTTCATCCTGGTGTTCTCGTGCACTAATAATACTACTGAGTATGAAGCCCTAATCATTGGATTAACGACAACTATCTAATGGAATATTTCAGATCTTTTGGTCTATGGAGATTCACAACTTGTCATCTGGCAAACTAATGATGTATACCATACTAAAGATGATAAGCTCCTACCTTACAAAAGGATGGTTGATGACCTCAAGAGTAATTTTTTAGAATATCATCTTTGATCAGGTTCCATGAGCTCCGAATAGGGTAGCTAACACAATGGCCACCATTGGATCCTTCTTGGATATGAGATCAAATAGTCCGTGATATGAATTCTTGGTCGAACAACTTCTACAACTAGCATTTGAGACATCACACATAGACATGGTGTGCAACATTGTTACCCCAATCACCCTGGTACCATGACATCCATTATTACCTCACAGATGGTACCCTCCCTAAAAACATATCTCGTAATGGTTGCCGAAATGTTATCCATTGTTGTTCCCGATTCACCCTTATAGGAGACAATCTATATCACCGCGACTATCATGACATACTTTCTTGGTGTCTTGATTTGACCAAAGCTAAACTTGTGATGCAATAAGTGCATGCCGGTACTTGTGGCACTCACATGAGAAGATATGTTCTCGCCAAACAACTCTTAAGAGTGGGATATTACTGGCCCACCATAGAACATGACTGTTGTGAATATGTGAAGAAATGTGTACCCTTTTAGCAACAAGAGGATTTGATTAATGTTCTAGCATAGGATTTGTGATCTATTGCAACACCATGGGATTTTTCCATGAGGCCTCAACCTCGTTGGTAAGATCCATCCTCCTTCCTCAGATGGACACAAGTTTCATTATTGCAACAATATAGTTCACCAAGTGGGTGGAAGCCATTCTCCTTACCCCCACTACTGATGTTCAAGTGTCCAAGTTCATCCTATGCCACATCATTTGCCGCTATGGGATTCCCTCCACTATTATCATTGATAATGGAACCCCATTAAAAATCTAACACATGCGTGAATTTTTCTCAACATTGCATATCTAGTATCGTTGGTCTACACCATACTACCCCCAAGGGAACAACCAAGCCGAGGCAACTAACAAAACATTGCTCTGTATGCTAAAGAAAGTTGTCAATGAAACTAGTCATGATTGGTACCTAAATATCAATGTTGCCTTATGGGCTTACCGAACTAGTATTTAGACTCCTACAGGAGCCACCCCCTATTCCCTTGTATATGGTGCAAAAGTGATCTTACCAATTGAGGTCAAATTACCATCACTAGGCATTTCCTTGAATGATTTTGTTTATGATGAAGACTATAGAGTGTCAAGGCTAGCACAACTAGATATTCTTGATGAACAACATCAAAGAGCCTATGATCATATGCAAATATATCAGATCTGCCTCAAGAGGCAATATCAGAAGAAATTCCACCATCGTGAGTTTGAAGTGGGTGATCTAGTCCTAAGAGAAAACCCACAGAATGAACAAGACCACCAAAAGAAAGGAAAGTTTGAAGCAAATTGGCTCAGTCCATATGTGGTTACAACAAAATATGGTTCAGGGGCATACCAACTATCCACTCCAGAAGGGGAACCTCTCAATGATCCCCTTAATATTCTGCACCTGAATAAATTCTATGCCTATTCTGCGATAGTGTACGTTAAAAAAAAATTAAAAAAATCATAAAATATAAAATAAAATAAAATAATGTCCTCTGGTGAAAACCACTTCTTGTGGTGCCTTGGGCATGTATATATGGTGAAAACTTGGAAACAAGCATCATATATATCAAAGGGCAGTTCCATTATCTTTTGGCCCTTCTTTTATCCCTTCTTGGCTTGGTATTTATCGCTACCCGCCACCATCGTCTCTTTTTCCTCGCACAATATCTCACATTACATGCATCCCATTCCATTGCATCCCATTCATCTACATCGCATCCATCTCCTTTAGGAACAATATCCCATGATACCGGCATCTCCATTCATCTCCATCCTTGTACATAATCCTTATAATTATCCTATTCGTTCTTGGTCCTTTGTGCATAGCTGATTTTTTGTTGTTCATAGGTTCCCTCATACATAGGGTTTTGTTGTACATAGTTTGCTAGTTCCTTGTCTTGATCGACAAGATATTTTCCTCTTTTCTAGTTCTTTAGCAGGATTGTTTAGTATCTAGATCTTCATGTGTCTCTCAGGTCCTTTTGTTAATCCTTGGTTTTTCCTTCAACTGCCTTGGTGTTGTTCTAAGATGTATCCTTCTCACCAACACCTGTCATCAGTTTGCGGAGGATGTATCTTTCCTTTAGTCAGACAACATCTTCAATCCTCATCTGTCCATCATCCATCAATAAAAGACATCCGTGACACCTTGTTTTAACTTTGGATTCTTTTCGATCTTTGTTTATCTTTCAAAGCTCATCCTGTTTCCTCTTGGTCACCATGATCCTTCATATCATGGTGCACTAGGAATAATAGGGCTTTGGGGGGATCATGTCATTCTTTGGTTTTTTCCCATCGTGTCTTTTTGGTATGTCCCTTTGTTGTCCCCTCATGAGTTCTCTATTATCTCATATCACACTAGGGCATATCTTTTGCTTGTGGTCATTCTAGCATCATTTCCTGCAGGGTCTTTGTAACTCTATGTGATGCTGGATTTTTCGACAAGTCTATGCATATGGGTCAGTCCATGCATTGACTATGAAATTCCACCCTGGTTCTCTATACCTTGGTCGACTCACAGACAATGGTAAATCAAAATAAGTGCTCACTACATGGCATACCATTTTACGTAGATGCTCGTGCTCCATGTTTTTCCTCATCTTCATTTCATCTCCATTTATATTTGATTCCTTCCTTCCTCTTTAGGATGTGCACATGTTCCCTTGTTTATTTCCTCCCTCGCCTATCTAGTCTGGTTCTCTTGGAGCAGTATCCATCACATCTTGCATCACATATGAGCTAGCACATAATCCATATCTCTCATATCATATCACATGCATTGCATTATCCATAACATCCTGCATCACATATGGATTAGCACATAATCTATATATCCAATCACATCATATGCATCCATAGCTCATGTTATACATACATAATATCATCACATCTTGCATCACCAATGAGTTAGTTCATCACATATAACCTCTATCATACATCCATGTATCTCATAATAATGTAAGCATAGGTCATCATAAAGCATAAATCATACACATCATATATCATGGAATCATATGCATCCATACATCCATACATGCATCATAAATCTCATAGAAAAAGGCATCATATAGTGGAACCAAAACATAATGTATATTATAAATATCATCATGGTCTCAACATGTATGGAAATACAAAATGCACATATATATCAATGCGTACATCAGCTGGTGTATCTGATTGAAAGATAAATCAAGTACATACAATATCATAATGACTGGTGATCACCTATCATGCTCATAATACATTCATGAGGTGCCAAAAAGTGAATACAAGGCATATATATATCTCTGTGTCTAGTATATGGTGTATCAAAAATATGAAAAACTGCATCATCTACATCATTTGTACAGTCATCTACTCTCTGGTAACTGGGCAAGGTCCCTGTCCCTGTCTTGGTGATCCCTATCTAGATCCTGATCTCAACATTGTAGTGTCCTTTATCTAAGCCCTCCATCTGGTCGATCCACCTGTGCTGCAGCTAGATCTCCTTGTTCCCCCACTAGAACCTCCATTGTGTGAGGAACTAGCTATCCTAGCTTGAGGAGGTGGCACATACTCCTCCCTCTACCTTGCTAGTACTGCCTACTCGTACTAGCCCCTATACCATCTGACCTGATGAGATAAGGTTCCCATCTCAACCATCTGCTATCGCACAACCTGCATCAACTCCCCTTTACCTCCGACGGGTGCAACCTGTCTCTTGGCCTTGTCCCTCTTCCTCTTATAGTGGGCCACTATCTCCATTGTCCTCCATCGAGAGTGCTCCATCGCATCTCTCGCACCTATCACTGCATCCCTCTCTCGAAGGAAGCTATTCCTCTCTGCCTATAGCTATTCCCTAGAACTCTCTGCTGCATCCCTCTCTTAGAGAAGTCTATCTCTCTCTATCTGCAACTACCTCCTGGCCCCATCAGTAGTATCTCTCTCCCCATGCAGGCCATCTCTCTCTATAGTGACATCTTCTAGTCTCTGCTTAGACCTCCAAAATGCCTCCTCAAGGGTGTGAATCCATGTTGCCTAATTTGGTAATGCTCTAGATCCTTTTCCCATCTCATTCCTCCTCTCCATCTTGGCCAGTATCGGTCTCATTGAGCTCCTGCCTCTGGCCTACCCCTCCTCCTCTGAGCTCCTACCTCTGGCCTACCCCTCCTCAAAGCTCCTTCCTCTGGCCCGACCCTCCTTCTCTGATCCTCATGTATCTACCTGTGGTGATGAGTTCAGATCCATGGGTGATGTCTCCTCTCCCCCTTTGTCCTCTCCTCTCTCCTCTCCTCCGCTATCCTCTAATCCCCTACCATTGATTTGGACCTTGACTAAATCATGTGCTCTGTCACTACCTTGACTAGCCATTTGGATGGTTGATACTATCCTATCCTACTCATCCTGGCTTGTGCATGTTCCCTCCTCTCTGTGAGTGGTGCCAATCTTGATCTCTTGACTAGGCTCGGTCTCGCCTCTTCCCACCACTCTCTGTAAGCTAGTGTAACCCCTGCATCTATGGGTCCCCCTCATGGATCCCATGTCATTGGAGCCTTCTGAGTCCACCTATCAATAATGCATACTCTGTCTTGTACTGAGGGCCCAAACTCTACCATCCTCTATTGGGTGGTACATAAAAATTTGTCTGGTTCTCTAGGTATATCCTATACCTACCCAAACTATCGCTACACCCAGTCCAGATGATACATCTTGATCAGCCACTCCCATCTCCCAATGATGTATTCCCCTATCATCATGTAAGGCATGTGTCACTAATATTTTGGCCATGGAGGGATCCCCATATATGGTCTCCAAGTGATAACATCCATTGTCAATCTATCAAGGACCTCCCTTCAATGATCGATATCATCGATATCCTCATATCTCAGCAATCCCCTCTAGCTGATCACCATGAGCTCAACTGCATTCCTATCCAGTTTGGGCATTGGTTGCGTGACAACAAAGTTCTCCCACACCCATATATGTAAGAGTGTGATAAACCCAAATCCCTTGCTGGGATGATATACTATCTCATGGAGCTCCCAGTACAACTCTATCAGTACCAAGGTCTCCTAAGCCATAGGTATTCCGCTATCAGTTGCTCTACCACCACTAGGATCATCCCCAGTATAACAGACCTCCTGGCATGATCAAGAATGATATAATCACCGACAAGTCCACAGATGTAGATGTATATCAATCTATCTCATGGTGCTTGTACCGTCACATGCTCCAAGGACAACATCCCCTGATGCAAAGGAATCTCTCTTCTAGCTAAAAGTTCGATGACCTCCGTCTGCTCGATCCTCCACGTAATGCACCAAGCTTCTCATATCAATAGTCTCAGGATCCAATATATGTTCTTAGGAGTAATGGTCATCTCCCCTATAGGTAGGTAGAAGGTAGAGGTCTTGCTCCTCCATCTCTCAATTAGCACCGTTAGCATTTCCATATGCGATTGAATGTGTGGCATCCATGCCACATAGCCTAGCCTGATAGTATCGATGCCTTCCCACTCTGCATCACTTAGCTCCTCTCTGAGCGTCAGTACTCTGAGATGTCTCTCATGACTTGTGAAAATGTCCATGCTCCACTGTACATCAAACAAACAATAGCTTGTAAGTCCTTTGCCTTTCTTTTCCCTCACCCCCCATTCACCTTTTTGGTGACTTTGTCCCTTCTTTGACGAATAGGTGTTTTTCGCAATCTGGCACTTTGTTTTGCGGGACCGCGTTCGCCCTTGGAGAAAATTTTATTTTCCCCGCTCCCACTCCTGCTCCCTCTTTTTTTTTTTTTTTCTTCTTCTTCTTTCCCCCCTTTTTCTTTCCGCTGCGTCACGGGCGGGGCTGTGTCCTTGTGTTGGTAGGGTTGCTCCCTCGTAGGTGGGTTTACATCCCCACTTTTGTGGGGTCTCACCTATGGAAATACATCCCCGTGAAAGGGGTCACTCCCCCGCACCTATGGGGATGTACCCCCTTGAGGGGGGTCACTCCCCAACACCCATGAGGATGCACCCCCGCGTGAGTGGGTGGTACTCCTGCGCTGCGGGGTGCCCCTTGTGATTTCTCTCATGTTTTGTGGATTTCTCACCATTTTTGACTCTTTTCCCCATGATTTTCATCCCCCTCCTGATTTTTGTACCCCCCTCCCCCCGGTTTTCTCCCTCCCAAACCCTGATTTGCTCAAAATGATTTTTTTTTAAAAATTAATGAAAATTATACAAAGGGCTCATTTTTCGAGATGTACCTCTCGATCTAGTCTCCTGCACCGCCTCATGTTTTGCACCACTTTTGTTTGATGTCTTGGTCTCACCCATTCTGCCATCTCGCCTTCACCAGGTTTTCTTCTCTAGAGCTCTTTTCTGAAAAATGAGCATGCATAAATGAATTTTCATTTTTTTTTTTGGCCTTATATAGTGCACTTTTGGCTCTTTTCTTTGCCTTGCGCCCCCGCAAAACTGTTTTGAGCATATCTCTTTCACTGAAGCTCCTTTTGAGGTGCCATTTTCACCTACTAGTTCAGTTTTTTGTCCCATTTCTTTTTGTTTGTTGGAGTTGTGTCTTTTTTGAGACCCTATTGTTGGCCATTTGGAGGAATTGATTATGTGTTGCATTGATGTTTTGTCATTGATGTCAACACTAGCTATTTTGGATGCTTTATCGGCACCCTTCTGGTCCTGGTAGGTTGTTTGGTTTCTGGTTGGATTTGATCTGGTATGCTCTGGTATGTTTGGGTTATGGAATTGGCTTATTTAGATTCATGTTAAGCCAATTGGTTTAATTCTGGTGATCAGATGCTATCCTGTTTGCTAGAAAGCTTGGTTTGTGGTTCTGATGAGGGTTTCACCAGCAGAGCTTTGCTGAAGATCTTTGATGAATTGCATAAGTGGTGTTGGTGCAGATTTTTGTGGAGATTCAAGATGCTAATGGTTATCATGTTTGAGACTTGGTTGATTGGGATTATTTCTTTAGCGTGTGGACCTATATTGGGTCCCGGTGTATCTAGGTTATGAACCAACTTATTGTAACGTGTGGATTAGACCTCTTGATGTGTTTCCAAGATGTCTTATGGGTTGGATATTATTTATTTGGTCTTAGGCCGACATGTATTGTAATTATGTAATTGTTTTATTGTCTGGTGGCTGACCTTATTGTTTATGATCGAGGGTTTGTATATATATGATATAAGATCTCATTGTAGATCATACTAGGGATGTAAGGAGTTTCTAAAGTTCTGAGAGCTTTACCACCGACTTACAAGATGAAGGCTACTGCAATTAATGAATTGAGAACAATGGCTAATACTTCTGCCAACAAAGATACCTTGGTTGGGAAATTATCTGCTTTTGAGCTTGAAGAATTTAGACCCTCTAGAGCTATGAAGTCTAAATCTGCTTTTCATGCATCTATGTCATCAACCGGCAAGCAAGATTGAAAAGCTTTATATGGATTGAAACATGCACCTAGAGCTTGGTATGCAAGGTTAGACAAATATCTTTTGAAGCTTGGTTTCACTAAAGGTAATGCTGCCAGTAATCTATATTATAAAGTCACTGATGATGATATATAGATTATTGAAGTTTTTGCTGATGAAATCACTTTTGGAGGTGAAGACAAGTTGTGCATGGAATTTTCTAAGAATATAGAGAAATAATTTGAAATGTCTATGATTGGGGAAATGAAATTTTTCTTAGGTTTGTAGATTACTCAGGTTGATAAAGGTATTTTCATTTGTCAAACTAAGTATGCTAGGGAATTTTTGAAGAAATTTGGTATGGTAGATTCTAAACCGGTAAGTACTCCTATGGTTACAAGTGATAAATTGTCAAGGAAAGATGTTTCTACACCAGTAAATCCTACAAGATAAAAATTTATGATTGGAGGTCTGCTATATTTGACTCAGAATAGACCTGACATAATGGATGCTCTTTTTATTGCATCTAGATTTCAGAGTGGTCCTAGAGAAAATCATGAGAGTGCGGTGAAAAGAATTTTTAGATACTTGCAAGGTACATTAGAATATGGTTTGTGGTACCCTGAGGATGATGAATTTACTTTATGTACATATAGAGATGCAGATTGGGCTGGTGATGTTGATGACTGGAAAAGTACTTCCAATGGAGCTTTCTTTCTTGGAAAGAAGTTGGTTTCATGGATTAGCAAGAAACAATCATGTACTTCTTTATCTACTACTGAAGCTGAGTATGTTGCCGCTGCTACTAACTATACACAAGTTCCATGGATGAAGCAAATGTTGAAGGATATTAAAGTGCATTGCACTGGACCAATAGTTATTCATTATGATAACTCTATTGCTATTGACATATCAAAGAATACGATATTTCACTCTAAGGCTAAGCACATATCTATCAAGTATAACTTTTTGAAGGAGAAGGTGGAAGAAAATGAAGTTAGACTAGTTTATGTGAACACTAAAGAGTAGATTGCAGGTATTTTCACTAAACCTTTGCCTAAAGTAGCATTTGAGTACCTTAGAGACAAATTAGGGGGTTTTGTCCCTTTGATAGAGAACTGATTGATGACTATTTGGCATCAGACCGATATGCATTATCAAAGATATCATTCATTTTGGCATTGATGTGGGGATGCTACTACTCAGAGGGAGTAGTTAGCCTTGTGTTTCATTGGTTTTTATTTTTGCTTTGATATTTATGTCAGATTTCTGACATTGATGTCAAAGGGGGAGAGATATATGTGAAAAAAAGAGCTTTACAGAGATATCATTCATAGGGGGAGTTTGGTCTTTGTTTTAGAACTTCATTGCTATATCTTGGTATGGGAGATTGTTGGTTGTCTTCCATTGGGGGAGACTTGTTTGCAATTTCTTGACACTTGGATTTTTTTCACATCTAGTGTTGCCATCAATGCCAAAGGGGGAGATTATTGGCCATTTGGAGGAATTTATTATGTGTTGCATTGATGTTTTGTCGTTGATGTCAACACTAGCTATTTTGGATGCTTTACCGACACCCTTTTGGTCCTGGTAGGTTGTTTGGTTTCTGGTTGGATTTGATCTAGTATGCTCCAATATGTTTGGGTTATGGGATTGGCTTATTCAAATTCATGTTTATTCAGTTGGTTTTGTTCTCGTGATCATATGCTATCTTGTTTGCTAGAAAGCTTGGTTTGTGGTTCTGGTGAGGGTTTCACTGGCAAAGCTTTGTTGAAGATCTTTGATGAATTGTATAAGTAGTGTTGGTGTGACTTCTGGTGGGGATTTAGGATGCTGATGGTGATCATGTTCGAGACTTGGTTGATTGGGATTATTGATTTAGCGTGTGGACCTATATTGGGTCCCGGTGTATCTAGGTTATGGACCGACTTAATGTAACGTGTGGATTGGACCTCTTGATGTGTTTCCAGGATGTCTTATGGGTTAGATATTATTTGTTTGGTCTTAGGCCGACATTTATTGTAATTATGTAATTGTTGTATTGTCTGCTAGCCGACCTTATTGTTTATGGTCAAGGGTTTTTATATATATGATGTAAGATCTCATTGTAGATCATATCAGGGATGTAAGGAGCGAATAATGTAATAATCATTCAGGCAGAGGATTTGGTCGATCATTAGTGATCAAATTTGGTTTAGGTAAGAGGATTTAGTCCTCTAGTATTGAGCTTAACTGGAACTGTATTCAGGCATAGGAGATGCTATCTTTGCAGTTCATTCATTTCTCCAGATTGTAGTATGGATTTCTATGTAGTCAGTGAGAATCCTTTTGTGATGAGAAGTGCACTCTAGGCTGTTGGCCTTCCTGCAAGTGCAGGCCAATCAATTTTAATTCACATACTTACTGTAGAATTATTATCTGACTGTGGGTATGCTTCCCACTGTGGTTTTTCCTTTTATCGGGTTTTCCACGTATAAATCTTGGTGTCATGTGGATGGTATTTATTCTTTGATTATTGCTTATGCTTAATTGGTTTATTTGCTATTTCAGTATTTGGTTATGCATTCCAGTATTGATCTTTTGGGTTTCAATATTAAAGTTTTAATTGCTTAAGGTTCTAGTAATCTGGTGACAACTGATTCACCCCCCCCTCTTAGTTATCTTCCAGTTATTTGAATTGTCTAAGACCTGCCCGGGCCCTTTTTTCTTGTGCACCCTCTCAAGGGGGCACCCCTCCCCTTGTCCTATGTTATTAGTCAAGCTCAGGGCATCTTTTTTGCTTCCTCGCTCTCGGGTGTTTATTTTTCTTCGCACCAATGCTATTTTAGTGGCACCATGAAGAGTGGCAAAATGTAGACACCTAAATTTGACTAATTAATTTAATCAAATTTTAACCCCTTTTCCTTCTAATTAATTAATTCCTAATTAATCAATCCCCTTTTTTTCCAATTCATTAATTCCTAATTAATTAATCCCCTTTTCCTCCAATTAATTAATTCCTAATTAATTAATTAATCCCCTTTCCTCCAATTAATTAATCCCCCAATCCTATTCCTCTAGTTAATTAATCTAATTAATTAATGTCCCTTTCCATCCCATTTGATTAATTACCTTTTCTTTAATTAAATGCCCCTTTTCTTTCCCAATCCCATGAATTAATTAAATTAATTCTCTATCCCATCTAAGCACATGGCTTCTAACTTAACCCTTGTCCTAACCCTTGTCCTAACCTTGGAGTTCCAACCAACCCTATCTATCCTAACCCCCCCCCCCCCCAACCTAGTAATCCTCCAAACCTCCCAACCAACCCTATCCTATCCCTCCTAACCTCCATATGTGCACATCCTAACCAATTTCCCTAATATGGGGGAAAATATCCTATTTTGGGTGGCTTTGCCCAAAATGGACATGTGTCCCTAAGGACACATGTCACCCCTTCTCCTCTAGTTGAGCCACTTGTCCCCTTTGAGGACAATTTCCTCCTCTTTACATCCCCTCTCCTTCCTCTCATCTTCTATATAAACCCTCCATTTCCTTTGCACATTATCCAGTATTCATTCAACGCATTGTTACTATTTCAAAATCACTACTCGGACTCACACATTCATTTTCATTTGCATTATCATCTTCATCAAATCATGAAGCACAATCAAGCATCCAAATAATCAAGTCAAAGCAAGGATTTGGGGTTTGCATAACATTTCTTAGTGATTTTGCTTTGATTTTACCATTTTGATCTTGAAGTGTTGAGTTTAATTGCTTGTTTTGGATAATTAGTTTATCTTTTACCTCCCTGACATGCTATGCATCTTAATAAAATTCTGTTATGATCTTTCCTGAATAGAATGCCATCACGTAAAACACAAGGAATAGAATGTAATATAAAATGCCTCCTCTTTGCCTTATCCATTCTATAAGGATACTCACCATTTTGCAAAAAATGAATTATCTCTTGCATCCAACTGTTTGTTGCAATAGGTACATCTGCTTGTATTCTAGTGTCTTCTCCCTCACCTGAATGACCAAGAAGATGCTTACAAAGGCCTTTACCCCTTACAAGCTTAGTCACATTTATTTCAATGTCAAACTCCATAATTTTGGTAATCCAACCCGCTCTCTTTGCACCCAAATCCTTGCTGAACAAAAATTATTTAACAATAGGATGTGCAACCAACAAAGTAACTTTGTTATTTGATAACATATGTCTAATTTTTTTTAAACTCCTGATAATAGAAAACACATTTTTCTCTACAAAGGTATATTTTAGCTCATAATCTTTCAGTCCTTGACTGAAATATGTAATGGGCTATTCCATACCATCATTGTTTTTTGACACTAACATGGCTGAAATATTGTCAATGTTTCCATATGCATATAACACAAAATCCTTAGAAAAATCAAGATTCAAAAGAGTATGGGCTAATGCTAAAGCCTCTTTTATAGCCTCAAGACTCCATTTTCCTTCTTTTGTGCAACTAAAAGACATGCCTTTCCTCAATATAGATGTTAGGTGTTTCAATAATTCAACACAATTAGGAATAAACTATCTAACAAAATTGATCCAACCTAAGTAACTTTGCAACCCTTTCTTGTGTGTTGGTAAAGGGAGAGCCAAGGTAGAGCTTACCCTCTCAAGATCAATAGCAATACCATACTTTTAAATAATATAACCCAAAAATTTTCCTTCAAGAACAAAAAACACACACTTCTTAGGATTTAGAGACACACCAAATTCCCTGCACTTTTTAAAATTAGCCTTAAATGACAGATGATCTTTTTTTTCCTTAGAAAAAATTATGATATCATCTAACTAAACCAACACTATTTTATATATCAAGCTCTAAAAAGCCATATTCAGGGCTCATTCAAAGGTTTCCCTCGCATTATAAAGCAAAAGGAATCTTCCTATAAGCCATGGCGCTCCATTTAGTAGTAAATGCTATCTTATTGGTCCTCCTCTCTAACTAAAATCTGGTTATAACTACAAAAACCATCAAGTAAAGAAAACGTTTCAGATCCTAAAACTACTTGCAAAATTTTTTCCATGGAAGGTAAAGGATAGCGATTTTTTGGTGAGGTTCGATTAAGGTCTCTAGAATCTACATAGAGCCCAATTTCACTATTTTTCTTTCTTACATGCACTAAATTTTAAACCCATGAGGTGTGCTTGATAGGAAATATTATAGCACTCTCAATCAGTTTATCTAGTTCCTTTTTCATGAGGGGTTCTAACTTGGGATTTAACAGTCGCTATTTATGCCTTACTGGTTTAGAATTGGGCTCAAGTTATATTGTGTGCTAAGCAAGATTGGGGTCAAAACCCTTCAAATCAGAATATTGCCATGCAAATACATCATTAAATTCTTGAAAAAGGGAAGAAAAAGCTTCTTCTCTTTCTTTAGTACATAATTTGACAAGTTTAAGAAGCTTACCATTGGAGATTTCAACCTCTTCATAGTGTTCTTGGTCAATCTAGATGCTAGATTTTTCCTTCCTAACCTGATCATCAGAATTAAAGGTGGATTCTAAGGTGACCAATCCCTTGGGTTATTTGTTACTTTTCAGCTATATCACTTAGTCTTCATATTTTTGTTGAAATTTGTCTTGAATTCTAGTTGAAAACTTAGCTTCCTCTCTTATAAAGTTTACAATATGCTGGTCATTTTCAAAAAACTTGTTAGAAAACATTATTATCTGGAATAGAAGGTCTAATGACAACCTTCACATACTGTTGTTTGCTATCACTACTCAAGTTACTTGGAATATCATATTGTGCTCCTATGGCAACAAGTCTATCAACATTTTTATTCCTACTTCTAGGAATGGACAACAAATTAAATGCACTAAATTCTTCTATCAACTCCCATATTATGTGTTTATAATATTTCAATGTATCATTTTTTGTGGTATGAAGGCCTCCTACCTGATTCATAATAAGTTCACTATCTCCAAAATCTTGGAGACAGCTGTTTTTCCTCTTTCTTGCCCACAATAAACCATGGACAAGTGATTCATATTTTGCTGTATTGTTGGTACAACTAAATGAAAATTTGAAAGAGCAATAATATTTCTTTCCTTGAGGAGGTACAAGCATGCAACCTCCTCTTGAACCATTTGAGCTCCTAGAACCATGAAAAAATAACTTCCAAACCTCATTATCTTGCTAATTTGATTGTTGAACTTCACCTCTAACTAAGTTGGGCAACAAGGAATCGGGTTTGTGCATCATGTAAACACCAAAACCAAACTCATGCAACTACTTGTTTGCAATATCTTGATGTTCTCGGCTACCCACTCATCCAATATCAAGTCAGGAATTCCATCAACATGTGTATTAAATTCTTTTGCCACAAGATAATCCTCTTGATCAAGAATAGACAAGTTAACATTTATGGCAAGAGGTACATAATGCTCAATATGATCATTTGAAATAGCTTTAGATTTAATAGTAACCTTGGTGCCACACCTAGTCTTAAAAAATATGTGGGACCAATCCAAAGATAAATACCGACCAATCTTGGCAGTGAAATCCTGAGACAAACATATAGCAAAGTGGGGAAGCAAGTCAATGACATAGATATCTTGAGAGATAGAAAAATTTGGGCATGCATGTAATGTCAAACTCATATTTTTTATGACACCAACTATGTTAATAACAGTACCATCCAACTGGACTACACCTTGCTCAAGAGGCTCATACTCAATTCCTTGCTTGTCAAGTATTTGTTTGGGCATTACGAAGTTGTTATCTCCTGAGTCTATCATGCAATTGTGGACTAGTTGTTTACCAATTATCAAAGACACATAGAAATGAGGTGCTTGACTTCTTTTGCGAGCTATTCAGTACTTGTCTTGTGATCATTGGTAAGCATCACTCTAGATTGTTCATTGGTAGGCTTAGATGAGAAACTGATATTTGACAAGGTTGATTGTAGAAGGTTCTTTTGACTAGGGATAGCTAATGAATCCCACATGGACATGGTGACATTAGCTTTCTTCATGTGATCTAAAATATTAAAAGCGGGTACACTCACCTTATTTTGAGTCTTTTTGAAACTTTTTTTTCTTTAGAAAAACCAATATTAGCCTGGTCTCCATCATCTACAATCTCTTTTTTGACCTTGTATTTGCTGCTAGAGCACTGTAGAATTGACTTGATGACTATGGGTTATTCATTTCAAAAAATTCTTCCCCTAAAACCTAATGAGAGACACTTCTCCTTGCATATCCAAGTGTGGGGATGCATTTTGTTCCATTGTATCAACCACTGGGTTTTATTGAACATCAGATCCACTTTGTACCATAAGTTCTTTGTTGATAAGACCATTAGTACAAGTGGCCTGATTGTGAGGTAAATTGAATGGAAAGAACCACTCAGGTTCATGTACTAAGTTGTTTTGTGTGGGTATTAATTCCCTTGAGGCACTTGCAATGTTAGGATTATAGGGCTGATATGGCCTTTGATTCATATATAACCTTTGACCTTGAGGATTTGGCTGGTAGTGAGATCTCTTTGGCTGAAAAGGGGTTTGATAAGGGGCTACATTTGGCTTGTAATTTTGGTTTTGTTGCCTTTTCAGATTCACAATCTCATTTCTAAACTTCTGTAATAAAATTTTAGTCCCTTGAAACTCAAAAGATTAATTAGGAACACTTTTTTCTTGGTTAAAATATGGCACATTTACTACTGGTAGGGAAGGAATAGGAGGTACAACAACCAATGGTGGTATTTGTAAAGGCATACTAGGATGAATTTCAAGAAAGATGGGCATAGGTGGCCTAGGTGCTATCTTTCTAGCTTGAATGAGGTTATTTTATGCCCATACAATAGTGTCAAATGCTACTAGTAATGCAGTCCCTCCCATTGATTGTATCATGACAAAAATATTACTATTAAGTGCCCTTAAATAATACAAGAAAGCATGTTCTGTACAATGTCTTATCGTGGTAGGAATTTGATTCCATGTCTACTGAAAATGGAAATTGAAATTTGTCATTTTCTCTTGAGGGATCCTCTTTGTTGATTAGGTTGAATGCACCGAAATAATGAGAGGGGGGGTGAATCAGTATTCCCACTTATTTGAAACAATAAACATTTTTACCAATTGAAGCTATCCTCAAAATTAAAATAGACAATGTTGAATAAATAAGAACACAACCACAAGATGAACACAAAAATTTGTACGTGGAAAACCCAAAAAGGGAAAAACCATGGAGAGTGTTAACTCGTAGGAAAAAAAAACTAGTTATAGTTTTGTTTACAAATAGGTGGGTCATTGTTGGGTGGCTCACTACCAGATTACAAAAATGGCTCACTACCAGAGTGCTTACTATAGATACAAAAGAAACGGCTAACTATCAAAATGCTCACTACAATTGAAAGGGTTGAATTGAGAAATTTCGCATCTCCAAATGCATGAGATCCGTTCCAAGTTAAGCTCATATTAAAAATATCACTTTATAGAAGATTTGGTTAGAGTTCTCTACACTACTATTCAACAGAAAGTCCGATAATGGACTATTGTACTACTGATTTCCTTCGTTGTTTGCATCTCTCACATACACTACCTCTTTTGCTGCCAACTATCTTCCACACATCACACTCACACCCTCTTGATTCATTTGCTTCTCTATCTCATATATTACTCATGAACACACACACACACACATACTAGAGAGCAGAAATATAAAATAGTGTGTCAACCAAGCCCAACATGTTATCAATAAGCTCATGTTGACCTCCACAATACTTCTACATAATTCCTTTACATACTTTTGATTACCAAGGCATATACCATGATTACCGAAAAAGACCAAGGGTCATTCGGACCCAAGAGAATGGACCTATTGCCACAAGATCACACTCAAAATCTCCAAAATATAGATTGCACACGTACCAATGAAACTGCAATCACAAAACTTGAAGAGATACTTCTGATAGATATTAAAGCTGCAAACCACTGACACTAGGTCACATAACTATTGTTGGGATAGCAAGGTCATTGAGAACCCAATGGGACCTCAAATGGTCATCATAAAAAACTATCCATACTGCATAATAACTTCTAACCAAAAACCACAACAATTTAACCCAACATACATAACCGCAACACTTTGCATAACATCCATAACGTCCATAATGTCTAGACTGATATCTGGGCCTATATTCGCTGTTCGGTACAAAACCAGATGATTGGTTTGACATCAATGACAACATTATTCATACAAGTCTAACACTCTTGATAGTGATAAACTGCTCTACCAGGGACAATTTGTCTAATTTATCCTCGAATTTCTTGCAAGAAAAATCTCCAAGAACATCCCATGAATTCACTGAGTTTACTGCCAAGCCTCTGAACCATTGTAAAGCTTTTCCTTTGAGTGAAGCTACCAATAACCTTAATGCCACATTTTCCTTAGCAACATGATGAACTGCACAAAAATTGGGAACATCCTTGATATCCTTAATGGGTCTTGTGTGATCCTCTCCTAAGTAGTATAGAAGACTTTTAAGAATAGCAATAGGAATATCGTCATGTTGAGTAAAGTTCAGTGGGCTTCCACTATTGAATGGAGGAAAAACTTGTTGTCTAGCTCTAGGAATCATAGTGGTTTGAATTATTGGTGAAACAAAAGATGAGGTAGCAATATGAAATCTTGCAGAAGGAGGA
Source organism: Cryptomeria japonica (assembly GCF_030272615.1). Taxonomy (NCBI): domain Eukaryota; kingdom Viridiplantae; phylum Streptophyta; class Pinopsida; order Cupressales; family Cupressaceae; genus Cryptomeria; species Cryptomeria japonica. Next base: position 497,196,649 of record NC_081409.1, on the reverse strand, counting down.
GTAGACTTGGCTCTCCTAGAATAAACAATATTTTTCTCAGCATTTTGAGTTTGTCTCCCTTTTCTCCTAGGTGGAGACAACTGCAAATATTCAAAAGATGAAGAGCTGCTTCTGTATACACCTAAAAATGGTCCAAAGATAATTAATTAAATATGTAGTTATTTTATTAATAACCCTTCCCAATTAATTGAATTCGCAAATAATTTGATTAATTTCCCCATCCAGTCTACTCATAAATACATCTAAGGATTTATTCATTAAGTTCATTTCAATAATTACCCTTTTGATTAATTAATCTAAATTAATTAATCCTCCCCCCCATTTTAATTCACTCTTCTAATCTCATAATTAGTTAAAACAAATCAAATCATGATTTGTTGAAATTAATTATATTTTTCCTAATATTTGAATTTCTAAATTCAAATATGAGCACATGGCTCCTAACCTAACCACCTAACTTAACCACCCTCTAACCTAACCCATTCTATCTAGTCCTGGGTTTAACTAACCCTATTCTCTTGCACATCCTAACCTCTTTTATCCTAACCTCTTATGGGTTGGATATTCTCTCCTTGAGAAACATGGCACTTTTTCCACATGTCTCCTCCCTTGGACACTTTCCCTCTCATGAGCAAGGTTCCTTGACACTTGTCACCACAGAGATGACAAGTGTCCCTTCCTCCAACCTCTTGTCCAACTTCCCCAATCTTAGCCCTTGATATCTTCAGATCGAATCTAGAACGTCGATTCCCGCCACCTCATCTTTGGCCTTGGAATTCCTATAAATACCTCTCATTTTGGAGTAATAAAGATCCCTTGCATCCTAGATTTCAACATCATTACAATACTTATTTTTTTTATCTCAATCATCTAGCATAATTAGCATCTTAGATTAATCATGCATACAATCATGTATCTCATATCATTTTAGATTAATCTAGCTTAATTTGTTAATATTGAATTCATCTAGTTTGTATTCATATAGATTAAATCCTCTATCTTGGTGTAGTCAAGTCACTGGTATTGCTTAGACAAATGTGAGAGCAAATCTATAGTCGTATCTTTTAGGAGGCAATAGGTTGATTTGTTATGGTTTTACATTTATTGATTTTGATCAACTAACCATGCATGTAATGATCTATCGATTGTTTGTGTTGCAGTTGTAGATTCTAGATTTCACGTGAATATTAATTGGCACCCATCGTGGGGCCCGAAACTCAATTTTTGGCCTTGCAGATCATCAAATTCTCATCCTTTGAGATTCTGTCTGTACATTCTATAGAATCTCATACAAATTTTTTTTTTCACAGTACAATATTCTTTACTTTGTCATACGGTTAGGTGAGAATTCTCGTACGACTAGGTGAGAAAGCTTGTACGAGTTTCTGCTTTCTCATATAAAAAATAGATTGCATTTTAGGGTTTTTCTTGATTGAATTTTGATGATGCTAATGCTAACCCTGATCTGTTTTGAGATTTTTCATAACCTAACTAGTTTTTGCAAGATGTTTGTCCAAGAACACACATGTTGCTCAAAAACAATATGACTACTGATTCGTTGTTTTTGCAGGTTACCTAAGGAGATTCAACTAAATTTTGTGTATTCTTAAGTTTTCTAGGCACTTAAATTATGACATGGTAAATGAACAAATCTATTTTTCATGTTTAAGAAGAGTCTAAAAGGTAGGAGAGTATGCTCTTGTCTATATAGACAATTAGAAATCCATACCCTTGAAGCTTTTTGAGTTTGAGATTTGTGTTCCTTTAGCGGGCCTGTCACAGTGGGAAAAAGTAATCACCCTGTGAGAATGACCCAAGTGAGTACAGCTAGACCTAATAATTTCAACTCACTATAATAAATAGGCCTCTCAGGATAAAAGTATTGGAGGATGGAGTTATTTGATTTTTCTCTTTGAGATCTCTCATATTGGGCATTTTGTAGGGCCTTGCGGTCTCAATCACGCTTGCATGACTACATCTTGTTTCGGTACCTTGTCGGGCTATAGGCCTCAATCATGCTTGTGCGACTTCAAGCGGCAATTTCAAAGAGAAGTCCTTATTAAGAACTTTAAGATAGAAGCTACCCAGTTCAGCTCCGAAAGGGGGATAATCTTTGTGCAAGAGAGATAGTAACTCTCCCAAGATACTTGCCATATCATGCCCCCATTAGCATTTGGAGTCAGCTAATAAGGCATTGAGAATCCATTTTGTGAGACTCAGCGACCGTATTCTGATTAGCTATTGGGTGTGTACCTAAGCTTGCAAGAAAAAGGTTTTCTCTCTCAACCAACTTCCTTAGGATTAGCATGATGCACTTGAGGTTACTTTGCATCTGGCATGTTTGCTATGTTTTTCTCCCTAAAACTAAAACTGAAATACTGAAACTGGAGAAAATAATCAAAACATCAAAACTCATTGGTCAAAACTTTGTTCTTGCCAGAAACTTGTCCCTGTCCAGTCCTGTGTTGTACGAGTCTTACATTTTGTCATTTTGGTCTCTGAGAATTATCATCTGGTTCACTGTAAGATGTCCTATGAGTCTTCTAGTTTTTCATTTTGGTCTCTGAGAATTATTGTCTAGTTCACACTAAAATATCATATGAGTCTTCCATTTTATCATTATGGTCTTTGAGAATTATCGTTTGGTTCACCCTAAACTATCATACGAGTATAGGTAGTAGCTCATATGATATTTCCCTTTTATCATCTGGTAGTCACTAAATTGTCATCTAGATCACAATCTTTTGTCGTACGAGACTCTGTTCTTATCAGTCTAGAAACCTGTGTTTTCGTATGCCTTTTTGGATTTGTCCTACTTTCCTAATCAATCCAGAGTGAGCATATACCTTGTATTTTCCATCCTTTGCATAGGTTGCCTTCTTGGGTCACTAGGTCAAGTTATCTTTTATCAAAAGAAATTCAAGAGTAGACACACTAAGGGTTTCAAGTATTCATTTGCAACAAGTTCAAGATCTAACATCTCAAAGTGCATCATCACATTTTCTTTGATAAACTAATCATTCAAACATAGTTTCTCATCAGAATGTCATCCTTCATCACGAAACTAAAATGCTTGATCAGATTAACCTTGTTCTCTACCATAGGATATATTGTTCCTATTGAACTTAGTCATATAAAAATCACAAAATTTGCACTCCAAACTAAGATTGAAAAACTTGCAAACTCGCAAATACTTGAATGACCATTTCATGTCTTACAAATCTATCATATTTACCTCAACAATTAATCACTTATTAAGACACATTACAAAATATTTAAACCTCGCAAAATATTCAAAACATGTGTATGCCCATTTTAACTAGGGCTTAGAGACGAAAGATCAAAGAAACATAAATAGAAACACTTGGAATGGCCGAAGATCATGAGGAAATAGCACAAGAAACTGAAATACAAGAAGTAGAGGTAACTGCTCAACACATTAGAGAAATCAAACAAGATCCTAAATTTGATAAATTCATGGATAAAATTTTGGAGGGTGAAAAAGAAAAATACTTCCTAATGTTAGCAAAATCTAGTGCTAAACTTCCCCAAGATTTTGACATAAACAATTTAAGATAAAGGGGAAGATCAAGTGACACTTACAATGACAATGAACAAAATGAAGAAATTTTCAGTCGCAAAAAGGATGACACAAGAATTCTTGATGATACAAGAACTCATGAGGACACACGAAGAACTAAGGATGACACAAGAATTCCTGATGATACACGAACTCATGAGGGCGCACGAAGAACCAATGAGTACACATGAAGACCTAATGATGACACAAGAAGGGATCATGATGATACAAGGAGAAATCATGTTGATGATCCTCTCCTAGCTCTCACATAGTAGATACAAACTCTTCAAATGAAAATTCAAGATATACAAAGGGGAACTACTAAGAAGTATTTAATTCAAGAAATATGTCCTTATCAATTTGACAGAAGTCTCAACATGATACCTTTTCCTCCAAATTGTGAAACTCCTAGATATGACAAATATAATGGATGAACTGATCCCCAAGATCATATAAGAGAATTTTGCACAATGAGCATGGAATTCACACATGAGGACACATACTTAATGAGGTTATTTCTAAAGAGCTTAAGTGGACAAGTTATGGAATGGTTCTCAAAACTTCCACCTAGAATGAGAGCATTTGCAGATTTGGTGGACAAGTTTGTTTCACAATATGTGTACAACATAAAATATGAGATCACAATGCTAGACTTGTGTCACACCAAGAAAAAGAGTGGAGAACCTTTCATGATGTTTCTACAAAGGTGGAGACAATTAGCTGCCCGATATCCTCGTACGGTGCCAGAATATAAAAAGATAGACATATTCATTGACAATCTAAACAAAGAAATGAGTTATAGACTAAAAATGCAAAGTCATCCAAGTTTTGAAATGATGATTGATAATGGAATTAGGATTGAGGAAGCTATGGTAAAGAAAGGAGAGTTGAAGATATATAAAGGAGTTAATCCTCCTCCCAACAACAATACTAATAATAACAACAGTGATAAGCCCAAGTTTTGGAACAGAAATCAAAACATTGTCAATGATGGGATAGTGAATAATAATAATATGAAACCAAACCAACCAATTTTCAATTTATCAAATCACACAACAACGATTCAACAAGATGACAATAAACAAAAATCATCTTTCAATAATTTATTTCATAGGAAATTTACCAACATTGGTGAACCACTTGGGTCAGCATTAAAGACACTTCTTGCATACAAGTTGATTACATTTCTAGAAGAAAGAAACTTTGAACCCAAGGTAGAACCTTCTTGGTGGAACGACAATCATTATTGTGATTTTCATCAAAACAAAGGACACCAAACAAATGATTATTAGCGGTTAAAACATGTCATCCAAGATTTGATTGGAAATGGTGTCATAACTATGGATGGGCATAAGACAAATGAATCACACACAGCTTTCAAAACTCCACTTCCTAATAATGAGAAGGGTGAATCATCAATAGTGCAAAATGGCAAGGGTAAAGCGAAAGTGAACTATGCTCATATTTATGATAATGTGGTTAATGTGATTGTGGTCAAAGAGAAACAACAACAAGAACCTGCTCATGTTATCACAAGAAGCAAAGGCAAGGTTATTTTGTTAGGTCCTACAACTGACATGTCATCCACTTCAAAACAATATAGTCTAGTGGATCAATTACAGAAAACTCCCGCACAAATATCAATTTTAGAACTTTCACCCACACATAAAGAAATTTTAGAAAGAGCACTAGTAGATACGATGGTATCCAAAGATCTTGATGTAGATCAATTCCAAACCATGGTGGGACACCTCACAATTCCTCATTGTTTATCATTCACAGAAGAAGATGACATGTCTTTGCAACATCCCCATAACGCTCCATTGCATATTGAAGTCCTTATTCATAAAACATGTGTTAAATGTGTCCTAATAGATGGAGGAGCTATCTTGAATATTTGATTATTAAGTCTTGATCATGCTTTAGGTTATTATGAAGATGCAGTTGATCCCCGTACAAAGACCACAATCAAAGAATATGATGAAGAAGAACGTTCCTCCAAAGGAATTGTGGTATTACACATCAGAGTAGGACCCTTGCAGAAAGATACAACATGCCAAGTTCTAGACCTGAATTTATCATACAACATAATTTTGGGAAGACCGTGGATTTATGACATACAAGCTATTCCTTCAACTTATCACAAGTGCCTGAAGTTTCCGTACAATGGGTGAGAAATCACAATTTCAGCAGACTCAAATCCATTCCAATATTGTAGTAATTTCAAACCAGCACAAGAGGTCATTGTTCCACATAATAGAGAGGCATTGTCTTTAGGCACACAATCCAAGGCAAATTCATTTTCCTTAATCCTGTTAAGTTTTGAAAAGTAGATACAACTGAGAGATCAAGGGAACAAAGAATATTCACTATCACAGTTACCACTTTCTCCTAAATCTTATTGTAAACCATCGAACTCAAAACAACAACTAGTTGTGAAACCTCTTTCAATATTTGATGGAGCGTTTGTTAGTGCTGGGACATTATCTGAGGAAATAGAGGACAAAGATATGCTACAATGGCCATACAAGGATGAAGAAGTTCAACAAAAAATCAATAATATCAGAATACCCACAAAAAAATATGATTTAACATTCTTCAGAAAATGGGATAGACTGGAATAGGTCCTGTAGGAAAAATAAAATAAGGTATCTCAAAACCCATAAAACCTCATACTCAGCAGGCTACAAACAAATTAGGCTTAGTGTATGGATTAGTTACTCCACAAGATGAAACATCTTCTAGGTAGAAAAAAGATGAACATGAAAAAAGAAAATAGCAACTTGCATTTGAAAGAAAAGAAGCCTCTTCCAAACAACAAGAACAAGCAAACATAAGATCACAAAAAGAGAGAGCTTCTAATCAGCAAGAAAGACAAGATAAAGACAGTTCCCAAGAAGAGCCAACTCCCAATCAAAACATACAAGAAGCTGATATAAAGAAATGATAACTAATAGAAAGACTAACAAAAATAAATATCAGCCTAGAGGAAGCTGAATATGAGAGAAGAAAAGAGATAGCGAGGAAAATAGAAGAAACAAACCAAAAGCTATATGAACAAATCTTTAGATTGTAGACTACCAGTGAGACAAATTCTGATGAATGGGAATGGTATTCCTATCATTCTAAATAATCAACTAAATAAACTTTCTATGAAGAATATGTGGGTGTTGATGTAGTTCATGCCTATGCAGGAAAACTCTTAGGAACTAGATCACTTGAATTAGAATCACATTCAGCTAACTTGGATTTAATTGAGGATGATCATGAACTACTTGCGAGAGGCCATTCTGACAAGAGTATCATCCTAGACATTGAAATACGTATTGAATACTTTAATGTTTCTATCATGACCCTTAATGCCTTTGAAACATCTCAACCTGAAGATCCCTTACCTTTAATACATCCCGAATTTATTGACTGGGATAATGAAAGACATGCTAAAATTGATACCTTTCCTAATGACCACACTATAGCTTTATACCTCAATGCAATTGAGCCTACAACAACTTCCACCAGGGATTTCACCAATGCATCTTCTAGTCAAGTGGGTGCCAAATTTCCCAATCGCAAAAGTAAAAATAAAGAAAAAAATATCAGGTCTAATGCTGAAAACCATTTATTAGCAACATTGGACCAAAGAAAAGTAAAAAGAAAGGATGCATCTAATAGTGAAAACCTCCTTGAGGTGCTAGAAGATGGGAGATTTGACACCTTACCTAAATATTATCAAGAGAGATCATCTATACTGATTGAACCAATAGAGGCAATCAACATTTGCACAACAAATAAACCAAAGGATCTACATCTGGCAACCTCTCTATCATAACAATAAAAGTAGAAATATCTGGAATTTTTCAAAAGATGACAAATCAATTTCACCTAGTCATATGCAGACATGCTGGGGTTGGATCCAAATCTTATAATGCATCACCTAAATGTCACTCTAGGAGCTAAACCAGTAAAACAAAAATTGAGAAAGATGCATCCTCATATTGCTCTCCTTGTCAAAGTAGAACTGAAGAAATTACTGGACATGGGATTCATCAGACCTGTGGCATATCCCCAATGGGTATTAAACATAGTTCCTATTTATAAACTGGATAAAAGTATCAAAGTATGCACAAACTTCAGAGATCTCAATAATGCATGTTGAAAGGATGACTTTCCTTTGCCTAATATTGACTTCATTATCGATTTAACTGCTAGACATTCCATGTTTTCTCTAATGGACGGTTTCTCAGGATATAATTAGATTAAAATAGCTTTGAAAGATCAAGAAAAGACAACTTTCACATGTCCATGGGGTACTTTTTGCTAGAACATCATGCCATTTAGACTAAAGAATGCAGGTGCTACTTATCAGAGAGACGTGATAATAGTATTCCATGACATGATGCATACATTCATGGAAGACTATGTAGATCACATATTGGCAAAATCATACAATAGAGAAGAACATATAGAAATACTGGAAAGGATATTTGATTGGTTAGAACAATACAAGCTAAGACTCAATCCTAAGAAATGTGCCTTTGGTGTCATGTCAGGTAAGCTATTGGGATACATTGTTTTAGCTAGAGGTATATAAGTAGATCCAGTTAATGTTAAAGAAATCATGGAAATGACATCTCCCAAGAATATCAATCAACTCAGATCACTTCAAGAAATATTGCAATCAATTAGAAGATTTGTTGCTTAGTTGGGAGATAAATGTCAACCATTTACTCATCTGTTACACAAGAATGTTCATTTCAAATGGGACAATCAATGTGAAGAAGCATTCAACAAGATCAAGGAATATCTCCTGCAACCACCAGTTCTAATGTCACCTATTCAAGGAAAGCCGTTGTTACTATATGTATCGGCCACAAAAGTATCATTAGGAGTTCTTCTCGCACAACAAGATAATGAAGGAAAAGAATGAGCTATTTACTACATCAACAAAACATTAGTGGGATACGAGCTCAATTATTCACCAACAAAAAAAGCATGCTTAGCAGTAATGTTTGCTTCTCAAAAGTTGCGACACTATCTACTCTCTCACTTCGTCAAACTGATTGCTAAAATAGATCCATCAAAGTATTTTCTTGGTAAGACAACTTTAACAGGAAGATTAGCAAAATGGGTCATGATCTTGAGCAAATTTGATATTGAATATGTTGATAGAAAAGCTATCAAGGGACAAGTTATTGTAGACCAGCTGGCCGAAGCGCCACTTCAAGATGAGCATCCATTAAACATTGAATTTCCAGATTCTAATATCCTCGCAGTCACCAAACATACATGGTAGTTGTACTTTGATGGTTCATATACCTAGCATGGATCAGGAGCAGGCATTTTATTCATCACACCGCAAGGTCACACAATTCCAAAGGCATATAAATTGAGTTTTCCATGCACCAAAAATACAACAAAATATGAAGCTTTGGCCACAGGAATCAAGATGGCCATAGAATGGAACATCACACAACTATATGTTTTTGGAGACTCTCAACTCATCATCAATCAAATTAATGACGATTATCAAACAAAGGATGAGAAACTAATGCCTTATAAAAAGATGGTAGATGATTTCAAGAAGTATTTTATAAAAATCACTTTTGAGCAGATTTTGAGAAATGACAACAAAGCAGCAGATGCCATGGCAATACTTGCTTCTCTACTTCAGACATAGGAAAATCAAGAGCGTTATGAATTCCTGGTGGAAGAATTGTTTTACCTTGCACATAATTGTCCCGATTCCCAAATTATCTATCACCTTGTTCGGCATGATTCCTCCCGCTATGGCCAAATTTATACATACCTGAAAGATAACACCCTCCCTCTTGACTTGTCAAAGAACCAAAAGCAAAATTTCATTCAACAATCCTATCATTATACTCTTGTTGTGGATACCCTTTTTAAACAAGGTCTGGACGGTACTCTCTGAAGATGTCTCGAGCAAGAATAATCTGAGAAGGCCTTAAATGAAGTCCATAACAACATTTGTGGCACTCATTCAAGTGGTCTTACTCTTTAAAAAAAACTCATACACTTGGGCTATTATTGGCCAACTATGGAACGCGATTTTTTTCAAATAGCTAAAACATGCAAACAATGTTAGATCCATGGTAAATTCATGCACCAAAACAAGAGCTTCATGCTTTGGAAACCTCTTGGCCTTTTCTTCAATGAAGTCTTGATGTAGTAGGAAAGATAAATCCTCCTTCATCCAATGGTCATAGATTTATCCTTGTAGATACAAAATATTTTACAAAATGGATTGAGGTGGTACCACTCACAAATATCACAAGAAAAAAAATTGCTTCTTTTATCTTGAACTACATCATATGTCGCTATGGTATACCCATGACCATTATCACTGATAATGGGTGACCATTCAAGAACTAGGATGTACATGAAATTTATGAGAAATTTCAGATCCAACATAGATTCTCCACACCCTACGATCCACAAGAGAATAAACAAGAAAAAGCATCAAACAATTTTTTTTTAAAAATCCTCAAAAAGACAGTGAATAATGCTGACAGAGATTGGCATATTTCAATTGAACCCTTCTCTATGAGCCTATCGTATTAGTATCCGCACACCAATAGGAGCCACACCTTTCTCTCTTGTCTATGGATTAGAAGCAATATTGCCAATAGAAGTAGATATACCTTCTCTATGAGTATCATTAAAAAGACATCCCAAATGAAGAACAACGTGTATCTAGACTGCAAGAGCTAGAATTGATCCATGAACGATGACAAAATGCCTTTGATAATTCAAAGGTGTATCAGCAAAGAATGTGCCAAATTTATAATCACAACGTCAAACCAAGAGCCTTTCAAGTTGGAGAACTAGTGCTCAAGGAAAATCCATGAAACCAGTCAGATCGAGAAAAGAAAGGGAAGTTTGAACCAAATTGGTTGGGTTCATTTTTGGTCACAACATCATTTGGGTTAGGAGCCTATCAGCTATCAATGCGAGATGAGGATCAACTTGAGGAACCCATCAATATAATGCATCTGAAAAAGTTTTATGTCTTAAAGTAGAAAATCCAAAAAAAAAGTGAAAAAATAGAAAATACAAAAACAACAAAAATAGTGAAAATAAAATAAAAATTCAAATATGAGAAAAAGTGCAATAAAAATAGATGGTAAAAACCTGGCAATAGGCACTATATATTAGCTAGCTCTTCCATCTATTAGTTCATGCATCATACCACTTGCATTCATCTTCATTAACAAAGTTCATATCCATAATAAATCATTTGTACATGCGCAGGCTTTGTAGGTGATTTCTCACCATGGCTTTGGATCATTGTGTAATGCCCACTCTTGAGAAGACTCTTGTTTCATTTTGGATTGACTTGATCAAAACTTTATTTTGTGTGATGGATATGATTTGACTTATATGATGCATGGACATTGATTATGATTACTTATGTTTTCAGTTGATGATTTTGATGATAGATATTACATGACCTTATACTATTGATATTATTGACTGTGCTCATGACTAGTTATGATTTCTAGATGGTTGGTAATAGTATCTTGGTTATCATGTGCTTTGATAGAATTCATAGATCATGCTTCATTTTGAAATGGATATACTAAACCTATTTTGATTTACTTATGATGCAATATTTCATGATTTGTATCCTCACTGTATGGATACTGTTTGACTATCTTCGTGGGGGATCAATGCCACATCACTCATTGCGAGCGGGATGTATCATTGCGATATCCCTCCACTTGCCTGTCTTGTATATATATATATGTGCACATGTATCTTCATTGTGGTTGTAGGATTGCAGGTACCTAGACATTCATTCCTCCCGATCAACTGGGTGTGAGCTCCCCTGGCTTTACACGTGCGAGCGTGTCTTTCCTGATGGTAAATATGTGGTTCAGAGATGTTGTTGGTTCCCTACCCACACTCTAGATCTAGGTTGTCATAAGTCCTTATCACCAGTCTTGGCAAATTTTGCCACGTTGAGTCGGTTGCTGTAAGTTGTGAGTATGTGGCATGGTGAGTTTGATTATTTAGTTTATTTAATTTATTTAAATTTGTGATTTATTGACTATAGTAATAGATTAATTATTTAATCTATTTAATTGTGATTTTTATTTAGTGATAGATGGATTTATTTATTTATTTAAATATCGACGATAAATGATTTATCATAATTCAGTGATTATTTAATAATAAATTATGACTTTTACTAGTGGCAGTATTATTTTAATTTATTATAATTTAGCAATTTTTTGTTTATTTAATTATTTTCTCTATTGCATTTAAACTAATATTTTATTGAGATCTTATTTAATATTTAATATTTTCAGTTGATTTAAATTATTGCATTTATCTATTTATTTCTCTTTAAAATTACTTTATTTATTTAAATGTCGATTTTGATTTTGATTTACCTTTTTATGAGACTAATTAATTAATATTTAAATAATATTTCAATTTGAATAAGATGAGAGCAATATGTTTCTATTTTTGATTTTTAAATTTAAATGGATTTTTGAATCTTATAAAAGAAATGGGAAGTATGGTTATTGATAACTCAATGATGAACGAATAGTACCAAACCGGTACTGAGAGGGGGGGGTGAATCAATACAGACAAAAACACAATCCTAAACCGGTTTGTCAGCAGACACTGTGCATAGGTAGACAGACAATAACTCTGGTCTTAAATAGAGTACAACTGGCAAAGCCCAGAATAACTAAGACAAGCATAAACCGGTTGACACTTATCTTCTCATAAAATCTAATACTTCATTTCCATTTCACCCTAGTGCATGAACAAGTAATCTATCATCAAAAGATATATAAACATCTAGATCAACATGATTTACCTTCAGACACAGATTACTCAAACCATCACATGAATAACACCACACATGACACACAAATTTTTTCACGTGGCAGCCCAATTGGGAAAAACCACGGTGGGGATGAATACCCACAAGGTGTTTTTGAACTCTTTAGAAGTCCGCTCTGTTAGGAGCCTTGTCCGGTTAAAGATTGATACAACAGGTTCTATTAGGAACCGATCCTGTTAGGGATCACCCGGTTAAGGGATGGCTAGAATACCTGGTTAAGGGTTAAACCCTGTTAAAGGTTACCTTGTTAGAGGATTTCAAGAACTCAATGGTTTTGAGTCACCCTGTTAAAGGATTTATAGTAAGCCAGTTAAAGCTACCCTATTAAGGGATTTCCCAATTGTTGAAGTGGTTAGAGATCAACAGGTATTACAATGATCTAGTAACAACACTTAATGCCAATGTAGATCCGCTTTAGCTCCTCTTCTCCTTCTGTACTTACACTCTGTAGGTATCACTTCTTTGTTTTGGTCTGGCAAGAATCACGCATCTCTTCTCTTGGCTACACACACACAACTGTTGCCAACAACCTCAGAAAGAAACACAACATCGACCTTATAGGAAATAGATAGGTCGGTAGCATAAACCCTAAACCCTAAACCTGTTAGGTTAAGTAATTCAAATGGTTCAATTCTGACCGTTGAGCACTTTGCATTAAATGCAACAGTCTTGAACCAATATCAAGATGTTCTCCGTCGTTCATTTTCCATCGATTTCATGGTGGCTGATAACCCATCACACATTATCACCATTTACAGACTTCACACATTCCTAAGGTAGATAGGAACAATCTACTTCATGCAGGATCCTTCACGCACACAAAGCTGCCATGGCAATATGATCTGTTCTTCGTTACAATGCTAACTCATCACACAAAGTCACCGATTGAGTCACACAGGCTTGAGGCACTTCAATCGAAAACCCTGAAGTTCAGACTACCAATTGGTAATCATACAAAGATTCCATGTGTCGGTTCCCATAACCACATGCCGGTTCACCTTAAACAAACACACCACTTCACTTTGGCATAAATGCCGGTTCACAGTGTTATACCAGTTCTCACATATACCGTTCTTGGTAACATACCGGTTCTTACATATACCAGTTCTCTCCTCTTCAACACACTAACATCAATGACAACATACAGTGTCATCATGTCCTCATACCGGTTCACATAATGCCAACAATCTCCCCCTTTGGCATTGATGGCAATATACAAAGATATCTCTCTGCTTCACATCTTCTCCCCCAATTTCTGCAGATATCTTCTCCCCTTCTCTTCTTCTCCCCCTTTGACAACAATGCCAAAGTGGAGGCACAAGCTTCCCTTGAATCTGTAGTCCAATGAAGAACTTAATCTCCCCTATGAGTGACATCTCAAAATCTTTCTTCATCTCATCTGCAAACTCATGACTCATCTTTTCATCTACACCAAAGATAATGTAATCAACAAATACCTCACAGATCAGGATCAGATCTCCTTCAGACTTCAAGTAGATATTTCTATCTTCGCTTGTTCTCTCAAATCCAATCTTCACAAGATGGGAGTGTAGGCATTCATACCATGCTCTAGGTGCCTACTTTAGACTATATAAGGCTTTATGTAGCCTGCATACCATGTCATTGTCTTTAGATAGGGAAAACCCATCAGGATTCTCTATATACACCTCCTCTTTAGGTACACCATTTAGGAATGCAGATTTTACATCCATTTGATATACTTTGAATCCTTTAAAAGTTGCATATGCAAGAACCATACAAACTCCTTCCAATCTGGCTACAGGAGCAAAGGTTTCTCCATATTCTTCTCCCTCTTCTTGGGCATATCCTTTGCACACCAGTCTGGCTTTGTTTCTAATCACTGTGCCATCCTCATTCAACTTATTTCTGAAAACCCATTTGGTGCCAATGACAATTTTATGCTCTGGTCTGGGTACCAAAGACCATGTACCATTTTTCTCTATCTGGTCAAGTTCCTCTTCCATTGCCTTGATCCAGTCTTCATCTTTATGTGCCTCTTTGAATGATTTAGGCTCAAATTCAGAGATCATGCATGAGTTTTCTCTGACCTTTCTTCTTGTAAGAATTCCTGCATCCTTATCTCCTATGATCTACTTAGGATCATGATTCAGCTTGACATACTGAGGAATGGTCTTGATAGATTCATCTTGCTTTTCTTCTTCATCCTCATCTCCATCAGTATCAACGTCTACATCTACCAGTGTAGGAACACTGTTACTAGTACTTGGTTGACTGACAACCAGTTCCCAGAAGGTTACAACTGGTTCATTCTCTGAGTGCGATTATTAAAACACTTGAGAGCTTTGCTCTTGGTGGAATACCCTAAGAATATTCCCTCATCACATTTCACATCAAATTTGCTCTGGTGTTCGCTCCTCTTGATGTAACATTTCCTACCAAACACTCTAAAGTAGCTAACCATAGGTGTCTTATCGATCCAATACTCATAAGGAGTTATATCCTTACCTTTCTTAATGAGTACCTAGTTCATTGTGTAGAGTGCAGTGCTCACCGCTTCTCTCCAAAAGGTGTGAGCTACCTTTCCTTAAATCAACATAGTTCTAGTTGCTTCAACCACAGTCCGGTTATTCCTCTCTACTAGGCCATTCTGTTGTGGAGTCCAGGGGGCAGACAGTTGCCTCTTGATGCCATGTTCTTCACAATACTTGTTGAATTCACTGGAAGTGAATTCCCCTCCTTGATCAATTCTCAAGCACTTGATCCTTTTACCGCTTTCCTTCTCCACTAATGCTCTGGAAGCTTTGAACTTTACAAAAGCTTCAGACTTATCTTTCAAGAATGTGACCCACATCATTCTTGAGCAGTCATCAGTGAGAATCATGAAGTACCTATTACCTTGCACACTCCTAGTTTTCATAGGACCACACAAATCAGTATGCACAAGATCAAGAAAATTGTCAGCAGTGAAAGGTTTACCTTTAAAGGTTGAGGAAGACATTTTCCCCAGTTGACACTCTCTGCACAAGGTATTTTCTAGTTTTCTTAGCACTGGCAACCCTCTAACTACCTTGATCCTACTAGCCTTCACAATGTTATCAAAGTTTACATGGCAGAGTCTCCTATGCCATATCCAGCTATCATCAAATTTAGCCATAAGACATGTACTTATATTTGCATTCAGCTGAAATAGGTTACCTTTGGTCTGCATGCCGATGGCCACCAATTCACCATTCTTTCCTTTGATTCTGCAAACTCCATTCTTGAATTCCAGAGTGAGGCCATTGTCATTCAGTTGGGCAACACTCAGAAGGTTGTGTCTAGGACCATCAACCCAATACACATTGTCAGCACTACTCTTTCCATTCAGAGAGATGGACCCTCTGCCTTTGACCATGCATGGTGCATCATTTCCAAAGCGAACCACACCACCATCATACTCCTCCAATGATAAAAACTTGCTTCGGTCACCAGTCATATGGTGAGAATAGCCACTATCAATGATCCACTCATTGGAATTATCAAACTGGGAGACAAGAGCCTTCTTGTCTGACACATCTTCCTTGATAGCAACAAACACAATATCTTCATTTTCTTCATCCTCTGATTCTTCATATGTGACACCTTCATCAACTGCCACAAAACAATTTCTCTGGTTTCCTCCTTTGAATTTCTTGAACCTTTCCTATTTGTCCTTGTTGTCGCCATTAGGACAGTTTACAACAATATGTCCTATCTAGTTACAAGAGAAGCATTTCAAAGGTAGCTTACCTCTGTATTTGCTGGTTCCTTTTGGAAGTTTCCTAGAAAGGAGAGCTTCAAATGCCATCAGAATCTCCTCATCATCCATTTCTCTGCCCTGTCTTGGTTCACCACTAGTGCTAGCTTCTTTTCCTTTTCTAGATGGTACTACAAAAGCTTTAAAAGCTAATTTAGTCTTTTGAACACTGCCATCGAATCTATTTAGCTCATAGGCCGTCAACTTTGCAATGATGGAGTCTAGGGATACCTTAGTCTTTTCTATTGATCTTAGCTCTTGAATAGTAGCAACCCTTATTGCATAGACCGACAATAGGGATCTCAGGACTTTGCTTACCATAGTGGCATCTTCTATTTTACCACCTGCACTCTTGATATCTCCAACAACAGTTTTGATTTTTATTCCATACCGTTGAATGGTCTCACCTTCAACCATCCGCATATCTTCAAACTTCCCTCTAAGGCTTTCTTCCTTAGCCTGTTTTACATGTTCATCACCGCCATAGATATTTTCAAGAGTATCCCATACCTCTTTGGGATTTACCTTATCCTAAACATCAATAAATTCAATGCCAGATAAACTACTAATTAGGGCTTCCATAACTTGCCCATTCTCCTGCATCTCTCTCTTTTGGTCATTGGTAGGAGCAACATAGATAGTCTCAACATAGCTCCAGTGTTGAGCACCCATGCTTCTGATGAATATCTTCATTCTATCTTTCCATTTACTAAAATTTTCTCTGTTAAACTTTGGACCTTCCCTCTTCATCATTAGACTGGGATCTTTACCTCAAGCGGTTAAGCTTATAGCATAGAGGACCTGGAGGACGCTCTGATACCAATTGATAACCCAATGATGAATGGATAGTACTAACCCAATACAGAGAGGGGGGTGAATCAGTACAGACAAAAATACAGTCCTAAACTGGTTTGACAACAGACACTTCAAATGATTGGCAAGCAGTGACATCGGTTTGAAACAAAGTGCAACCGGTAAAGCTAAGAATGACTGTGACAAGCATTAACCGGTTACTCACTTAGCTTTTCACTCAAGTCAAGACTACACTACCATTTCACCCTTATGCATAAATAGGTAATCTATCATCAGATCATAATAATAGCTAGTTCAACATGTTTTATTGACAGGCATAAAACACAGAACCATCATATGCTTGACAGACAATTGGAAAGCATCACAAGATAAAAGCATCACACATGACACACACATTTTTCATGTGGAAACCCAACTGGGAAAAACCATGGTGGGGATGAATACCCACAAGCTATTTTTGAACTCTTTAGAAGTCCGCTCTGTTAGGAGCCTTATCTGGTTAACAATAGGTTCTCCTAGGAACCAATCCTGTTAAAGATCACCCAGTTAAAGGATGGCTACAATACCTCGTTAAGGGTTAAACCCTGTTAAAGGTTACCTTGTTAGAGGATTTCAAGAACTCAATAACTAAAGGATTTCTAACTCAATAGCTTTGAATTACCCTGTTAAAGAATTTACAGCAAGCTGGTTAAGGCTACCGTGTTAAGGGATTTTCCAACTATTGAGGTGGTTAGAGATCAATAGGTATTAAAATGATCTAGTAACAACACTCAATGCCAATGCAGATCCACTTAAGCTCCTTTTCACCTTCTGCACTTACACTCTGTAGGTATCACTTCTCTCCTTTTGGTCTGACAAGAATTACGTATCCCTTCTCTTGGATACACACACACAACTTTTGCCAACAACCTCAAAAAGAGACACAACATCGACCTTATAGGAAAACAGATAGGTCGGTAGCATAAACCCTAAACCCTAAACCTGTTAGGTTAAGGAATTCAAATGGTTCAATCCTGACCATTGAGAATAATCCATTAATTGCAACAGTCTTGATCCAATCTCAAGACATTCTCCATCATCCATTTTCATCGATTTCATGGTGGATGATAACCCATCACACGTTATCACCGTTTTATAGAATTCACACATTCCTGAGGTAGATAGGAATAATATCCTTCATGCTAGATCCTTCACGTGCACAAGGCTGACGTGGCAACATGATCTGTTCTTTATTACAATGCTAACTCATCACACAATATCACCGGTTGAGCCACACAGGCTTGAATCACTTCAACCGAAAACCCTGAAGTTGAGACTAGCAACTGGTAGTCATACAATGCTTCTATGTGCCGGTTCCCATAACCATATGCCAGCTCATCTTGAACAAGCACGCCGCTTCACTTTGGCACAAATGCCGGTTCTCACCTCTTCAACATACTGACATCAATGACAACATACAATGTCATTATGTCCTCATACCGGTTCACATAATGCCAACACTACCTACAGTCATCAAAATACAACCTAGTCAAGCATGGGGTCACATGTCGCTTATTTCATAGTACCTAGTGGAACCCATAACACATAGAATTATAATTGTAGTACCTTTCAACAACCTCCTAGTTATACTAGCACAAGTCCTTTTGTGGGAAATATACAGGCACAAAGTGTACCCCTGACTCAAACAGATATTTTGTCCCAATAGGTACAAAATCTGCAACAAAAGATGGCGACTATGCAAATCGGTAATGATAAAAAGAGCTACACAATGTAGGACTTATGTCCTTATCCTTTTGATCACAAATTAGACATGCTGCCTTTCCCACCACATTTTGAAACACCAAAATTTGACAGATACCGAGGGAAAGGTGATCCTAGAGATCACATCAGAGAGTTTTTGATGACATGTATAGAGGTTGCAACTGAAGACACTTATCTAATGATATTGTTTCCTAAAATTTTGGGAGGCTCAGCCTTGGAGTGGTTTTCACATCTACCACCAACTATCACATCATGGGGTGAATTAGCTGAACACTTTATTGCTAACTTCTTGCATAACATTGAAACCCCAGTCACTTTGATGGAATTATGTGCCGTGAAACAATATGAGAATGAAACATTCGCATCCTTCATACAAAGATGGAGAGCTCCTTATAGGAGATGCAAGACTATTATTCCCGAAACGAAGCAAGCTGACATGTTCACAGAAAACTTAATCCCTAAAATCAAGTACCTGATACAAATGCAATGTTTGACCACATTTAAACAAATCACTAAAAAAGCCCTAAAGTGTGAGAAAGGACTAGTAGAACAAGGTCTCATTAAATATGGCAATAACAACAACAATGATAAATCCAAATTTTGGTCAAAAAACAAAAATGTGACCAACGATGGTGTTGTAGATGCCCGTATAGTGAACATAACTCAACCGATTTTGTCTTTACAAGGCCCAAGTCAATCATTTAGTCCACATATAGAGAATAACACTGTATCAACCAATGTAAATGTCGTGCAAACTATGAACAAAAAATTCCCAAGGGTAAATACTTTGAAAAGGAATTGCACACCTCTAAGGGAACCTATTGAATCATCATTAAAAAAGTTAATATAGACAAACATGATCACTTTTCCAGAAGTAAGAGTATATGAACCAGGTCCTTTCAAACCTACATGGTGGAATGATAGTGATTTCTATGAATATCATCATACTAAAGGTCACAAAACTACAAGTTGCTATAAATTGAAAAACTTAATCCAAAACATGATCGATCAAGGTGACATCACAATTGACACTGTAGACACCCAAAAATGGTCAACGCTTGCGAGGTCATACTTTAACATTTGCGCATTGCCTCATTTTAGGTTTTTGCGTCGCATTAACATTTCTCCTATGTCACGCACTTGGTTTTTTTATCATTTGTGAACATCGAGTCATTCTTCTACATTCTTCAATCATCTCGTCCTCAAATTTGGTCTTGTCGACAACAATATTCAGTCACGATTTTGATCAATTTTACCCTGTCACATCAATGTGCATCCTAATTTGTCATCATTTTGGACATCGTCAATCCTAATTAGGGTTTTGTCCTCCTAGCAATCTTATCAATTTTATCATCAATCTCATCATTTTGGGCATCGTCAATCCTAATTAGGGTTTTGTCCTCTTATCAATCTTGTCGATTTATCATCAATCCTTTAATCTTGTCGTTTTATGATCGATTTGTCATTGATCGTTGTCACTATTCGATCTTGTCATCTTGCAATTCATTTTGTTGTCGATTCTTTTCCTTTTGTCAATCTTGTCACTTTGTGACCAATTTGTCATCGATCATTCTTTGTCTCAATTATGCCAATTTGGATCAATTTGTTATTGTTCCTCGTCAATTGGCGCATTTTCTCAATCAAATCATTTTGTCGCATTGGTCATTTATCAAAATCAAATCATGACATTAATTATTTTCAATCAAGACCTAATTATCATCCTCGCATTTCTAATTCGTCTTCTAGGGTTTTATGATTTATTCATTTAACCTAATTTGCCATTTCTTCCTTTAGGATTACTAAATTATTTATTAATCCTAAGTTTTCTCATTACAATTAAATATTCATTTAATTGGCTAATTATTCCTCTTTGTGAGTGAATTAATTAATAAATGAAAAATTATTGATTAATTCACTAATTTCTAATTTCCTATTTTCATTAATTCCTAATTTCCACCTATTTTCTAATTTTCTAATTCAAATTCCACCTAATTAACTTGTCTCTAGTTCTCCCTATTTGTGTGCTTCATGTGTCATACTCTTGACATAGAAATTTGTCATAGAGTCTTGTCTTGACATAGCAACTTGTCATAGACTCTTGTCTTGACATAGAAATTTGTCATAGAACTTGTCTTGACATGGAAATTTGTCATAAAATTTGTCATAAAATTATCATAATCCTCTTTGCATAGCAATATGTCATAACTTTGCTATTTTTGATTTGAATTTCTATTCAAATCTCTTTCATGCTAATTTGCTCATTTTATCCAATTTCTCTATAAATTGGATGTTTTCTTCAATCAATTCCTAGATGAATCTCAAATTTTTACCGAACCTTCGTTTCTAGTACTCTTGAGCCTTTTTGCTTTCAATTGTGAGGGCACTTGTAGGTGAGATCCACAAAACTATTGAAGAGGAAAGAACAACAATGGAGCCGCATGGAAGGAGTATTCAATCTTGGATCTGGTTTGCTTAATGTTTTCTTTTGAATGCTTCATTTTCATACCTTCATTGAATGTGCTTTAGAATTAGGTTCATTTCCATGAGTATTCCTTTGATTAAGCTATCATATCTTGTGTTGTGATTGATATACTTATCTTTTGATGAATCCTAATTTCTACGCTACATTAAATGGTGAACCCGACGTGAAACACTAACCTTCTAACCATCTTACTGTGTTTTGGAGTGCTTCTAAGCTGATTTGCAGGTCAAAACTCAAAAACAGGGCCGTGCAGTGCATTCTGGACACATCCTGCGCCTGTGTAAAGCATCTTGCGCCTGTGTTGAATAGTCTTGCACCTGTGTCAAGACATCTTGCGCTTGTGTTTGACAACCTGTGCTTGTGTCCTGTCTTCTGCGCCTGTGTAAAGTCCAGATCAGAGGGTAAAAAAATGCAGTTTACTTGAAATTTTTGATGTTTTTGCATTCTGTTTTCTATGTTTTGGATTTTGGTACTGATTATTTATGCAAGATCTTGGCTTACGCATGACAAAGACTAAAAATCAAATTAATAACGTGTGTTATGCAGATTCGATGGTCAAAGACTACAAATCAAACTTCTGACATGTGTTTTGCAGGTTGCCTTGGAGAAACAACCAAATTGTGTGTTTGAGTTTTCTAATTAGGCACTTAGTGATTTTTTTAAATAGGTTGGAAATGAACCCTTGTTTGCTTTGTTTTCTAAGTATGACATTGGAGTAGGAGAGTATGCTCTCATCCTTCATAGGGTGATCAGAAATCCAGATCTTCAATACCATGCTTGTCTTGTTGATTGTTTGTCTCCATTAGAGGGCCTGCCTTCCCGACCACTTTGCTTTAGCAAGCAAGTGATAATCGTGAGAAGGGAACGACCCAAAGTGAGTACGGCTAGAATTCCTGGGCATTCTAACTCACTATAAACAAATACCTGATGAGCGAAAGCTTTGAAGGAAGTGTTACGTGGGAATTGTAGTTACTTGGGAAGTGATGCCCCTTGAAACTCTTTCTCATATCAACATCTAAGTAGGGCCTCTTGGTCTAAATCACGCTTGCGTGACTACATTTGTTGGTATCTTGATGGGCTTAATGTCTCAATCATGCTTGCATGACATCAAGGAGTAATGCTTAACAGAAATCCTTACTACATACCTTGTTTTTAGAGGCCAAAAACCCTTCTAGTTGCTGGAGAAGGACAAATTCGGATACTTGGAAGAGATACTAAGTTCACCATGGGGAGATTCCATGGGGACTGATGCTTGGCTGCCCTGAGAAGTGAGTGCCGTGGAGGGGAGCCCGTGGGGTCAAGCATCTATGTATTCTCCTTGAATCCCATAATGAGTCTACCTCTCAAGTACCTAATATCTTTGCCTACCATAAGAAATGTGGAAATGAGCATGATTGTCTTGAGTCTAAGTTATAACATCTTGTATTCTTTGATTGTCAAAAGTTGAATACCATTTCAAGAACAAGCACATTGATATAACATAAGATCAAACACCAAAGACATTCATCCAACAAACATTCAACAAGATTCAAAGATCATATTCCTAAAGCATGGTTATCCAACAATGTTCAAAAACTTGTCTCAACTCTTATGTCACTTACATTTAGGTTCATCCTAGGTTGCATTTTTCAAAGTCATTATCAAGTATCAAGGTTAGGTTTCATCTAAGTCATACTTCTTTTGCATACCAATAAAAGTCATCCATTTACATGAGTCCTCTTGCATAAGAGTAATATCATTTCATAATTAAACCTTAGGTTTCATCTTAGGTTGACATTGTTATACATTTGCATTTGCATAGCCCAAGTCTCTTCATTAAGCCTAAGTCATTGTCATATCATATTAAGATCACTTGCATATTAATTGTCCCTTTGCATATAGTCTCAAAACCTAGGTCTTGTCATACTTAAGCAATCCAAATCTTTGATAAACCCCAAGTCATTGTTAAGAAGTCTAGACCTCATCAAGTCTTTTGTCCTTTTTGTCATCAATATCATTTCGTCAAACCTAGCTTAGTATCCAAGCATATAGGTGAGACATTGTCAATTTGTCCTTTTGTCACTTGGTCCTTTTGTCCTTTGAGGTCTAGGTATCATTTCAATTTCCTAAGGGTCCATCTCTTTAGATTTGCATTCAAAAGTTTGTCAAAATCTTCAAAAACAACCAAAAACATAGATTGCATTTTCATATATTTAGTTTGCATTTAGTTGCATATCATATATTACCCTTGAAAAAAAATAAAATATTGCATTTGCATAAGTGACATGCCAGTTGAGACAAGATCAAGATCTAAGAAGATGGGAGAACCAATGTATCAACCCATGGATAACATAGCAAATTCGCAATTTCAAACTAGCCAACCAGTGCAAGTTGAAGCATCATCAAACACATCTCTACCACCATATGGAACGGTACAACTTGGACCACCACCATTATATGAACCAGTGTTTGTACCTATGAAACCAGGACAGGGGAGTGTCCCACCAACTCCAAGAGGAAGTGCCCCCTTTAATTGGAATCAACCAAACTTGCAACATGATATTCAAACTCAAACCTTATATGAAGAACAAACTCTTTCGCAAGGATTTGGGTCAGATCAAGGCATCCAACAAGAAGTGAATCTGAATATCCAACCAGACTTTTCATCCGATTCCGATGATTCAAATGATATTGACATGTTCCTTCAAGATCCAAAAGTAACAAAAAAAATGGATAAATTCTTGAATAAGGTCTTTAAGATGTTTCCGCAGAAGTACCTTAACATGGTAAGTAATGTGGCTTCCTCAAATGATCAAATTAATGTGCAAACACAACAAGGTAGCGGGCCACTAAGTTTTTCCTCACATCCAAATGAAGAAAATGTACAACAAGCAACTCAACCTACCTTGATGAGTAAACGTGCTTTAAAGGAATTGACAGTGACTATTCCTCAAAAGTCACCATTTGAAACGATAAATAATCCATTATTTAATACAACGCCTGTAATGCAAGATCAAATGAAAACCCAGCAAATATCGACAATGGTTCCTCAACAAGAAGTGGTTCCTCATATGCATAAAATTGGATCAACATCTAAGATACAAGAACATTTCACAACTGGAATGCCTAATGTCAATAATGTCCAAAGCAATTCCATGATGCAACAAAGTTCTTATGTATCTTTGTCAAACACTATTGCGACAGATCCTTCAATAATGGTGACACAAAGAACTATGGATAGTGGTTTGCACCACCAGCAATTGTTGCAACAATTGAGCAATATACAAAAGGTTCAATCAAATGTACAAATAAATGATATGCGACAACAACCATATGGCAGTCGACAACAAATCGTAGTGCCTTCGGCACCATTACAAGTCAACACAAACTTGCAACCATCACAGGGGATTGGACAAGCAATACAACAAGTTAATGCAAGTGCTATACCCCATCATAAGGAGAAGCAACAAAAACCATCTAAACAAAGTTTTTTACAAATGATGGGATATACACCGCGACAACAATTGGCACAAAGTCAACAACTTCCGAGTCGTCAGCACCAACAACATGTGCCACAATATGTGCCAAGGCAAACAAGTTATCCTACTTTACAACCGCAATTGGTGCCTATGCAATATCAGCAACCTACTCAATTGCAATATCAACCTAGGCTCCAAGGGGCACAACAACACGGTCAAGGCATAGCACAACCGCAACAACAAGAGAAGTACCAAGAACTTTATGTGCAGGAGACACCAAAAACGACTATTGCAGAATATCAACAACCGATCGGAAATGCGATATATCAACAAAGAATACCAACTGGGATTAATGATGGACCTCTAAAATCTGATACAATTGCACAACAACTTGAGATGTTGCAACGAAAGGTTGATGCATTAGAAATTAAAGGAACAAAGAAATTGTATACAGATCAAGATTTATGTCCTAATCCATTTGACAAGAGTATATACATGCCTCCATTCCCTAAGCATTTTGAGGCACCCAACTTTGAAAAATATAGAGGGAATGGCAATCCAAAGGATCATATTCGAGCATTTTACGCGGTGTGCATGGAAGTAAGCTATGAGGAGACATATTTAATGCGATTATTTGCACGAAGTCTTGCTGGACAGGCCATGGATTGGTATTCACATTTGCCAGGAAATATAAAGACTTGGTCAGAACTGGCACAAAAGTTTATATCTCATTTCGCGTTCAATATCGATAGTGACGTGACTATGTCGGATTTATGTAATACTAAGCAGAAACAAGGTGAACCATTAGTGACTTTCTTGCAACGCTGGCGAAGCTTGTATAGTCGTTCTTCTCTCGATATACCTGAAGAACAGCAAGTGAATCTGTTTATCCAGAATCTAGTCCCAGAAATGATGTATGAGCTAAAATTAAAAAGTCCTAGTACTATAGAAAAACTCATTAAGAAAGGAATGAGTATTGAAACAGCTCTTGTAGCTAAAGGAATTATCAAGCTCAGTAAGGACAATGACAATACAAATTCTTCAGGGGACAGAAACAGATTTTGGTATAAGAACAAGAATGTCACTAATGATGGTGTTGTTGATGCGAGAGCAGTAAATGCTAATCAACCCCCATTCACAATCAAGAAGTTGAGTGTTCCTAATATGTCGACTATGGAACAAAATCAAGCACCCAGGAACAATGTTGCTCAACAGCCGCAGTATCAACAACATGCTCAACAGCCGTAGTATCAACAGCATGCTCAATAGTCGCAATATCAACCGCATGCTCAACAACCAAAATATAATCAACAACAGGCTCCACAACAGCATGCTCAACAATATAATCAACAGCAAGGCCAACAACAAAATCAACAACGCAGACCCTTCCGCTCACGGGATGGGCCTCCTCGACAATTTACACCATTGGGAGAGCCTATCAAATCAGTCATGAAGCAATTAATACAAGCAAAATTTATCAAGCTACCAGATATTAAGGCAGAACCAGCAGTAAAGCCGCATTGGTGGAATGATAATGCGTACTGTGAATACCATCGGTCTAAAGGACATAAAACTGCTTCATGTTTTCAATTAAAACATATGATTCAAGATTTATTGGAACAAGGAGTAATTGAGATAGATCCAACCCATCTGACCTCAAATACTGATCATACTATTTTTTAAACTCCTTTGCTTGATCATGACAAGGGTAAAGCGTCTTCTTCCAATTCTGCTCAAACGGCTAGTTATGCAAATACCGGTTATCACAATGTCATTAATTGTTTTCATGCGTCAAATGAGTATGTGTCCACCTTGTGAATAAAAGAACAAGATCCTTCTTGTGCCGTCACCACTCGTCGGTCTAAAATCGTCTTGAAAGGAGCTCCTACCGCTCCTCCCAAACCAACTCTTGCAAGTCGGTATAATCTTTTGGATCATCTAGGGAAAACACCTGCACAAATATCCATTCTAGAGTTATTGAAAATGTCTCCCATGCATCGTGCAGTCCTAGATAAAGCCTTGACTGAATCCACTGTCCTGACAAATATTGATGTTGACCAATTTCAAGCGCGGATTGGACATTTAGCCATTTCCCAAAGTGTCGCATTTTCCGATAGTGATATCTCACCTGACAAGCTTCCCCATAATGACCCTTTGCACCTAGAAGTCTTTGTCCACAATTGCAAAATCCGGCGAGTCCTGATAGATGGCGGAGCAGGTCTCAATATCTGCACCTTAAGAGTGGTCATTGGCCTCGGATATTCAGAAAATGACATTGATGCTTCCAAAAGGATAACAATAAAAGCTTATGATGATGCTGAGCGCCCATCCAAAGGGATAATTGTATTGCCCATCAGAGTTGGTCCAGTGACGAAAAATACTTTCCTACAAGTCCTAGACCTTGACCTCCCTTATAATATGATCCTTGGCCGTCCGTGGATTCATGCCATGAAAGCAGTTCCGTCCACTTATCATCAATGTCTGAAATACCCTTACAACGGAACTGAGATAACCATTCCAGGAGATCCTAACCCATTCCAGTTTTGTGCTACCCTAAGGGATACTCCTCAGCGGCAAGTACCAGTCAATACAGAAGCCAAACCAGACAGTTATGTGGATCCCAATGCATTGTTGGATGCTGTTAAAGGAAAACTGAAGATACAAGACCAAGGGTGTGGAGAATATTCAATGGACCAAACATTCCTCATTGGGAATTTGCCGATGTCTCCAAAGTCATATGGAAAACCGCATTTATTGCAAAAGGAACCCAAGGTCGTTATTCAATATCATCCTCCCACTACATTTGCAAGATGGGGAGAACTTGACAAAGAAACTATAGATGATGACGCCATAGATTGGCTCTATAAGGATCCAACTGAAACTCCACCTGTCAAGTTGCCAGTGGAATTATATGGCAAAGGATTTACTATGCTGCAGAAGAAAGGATATGATGGCTGCAGTGGCTTAGGCTTGAAAAACAATGGAAGGATAGAACCCATCATACCTGAGAGGTGACCCCCGACTTTAGGGTTAGGTTTTGTACCGTTACGAATTGGATCCACATCTACCAAAAGGTCCACGTGTCGAAAAGGGCGTGATTCTGATGATGAAATAACACCTGAGGTTACCCAACCAGAGATTGATTCTAATGACTGGGAGTGGAGTTCCTTTTCTTCCAGCTCCTATGCCCTCGACAATATCTTCATTGACCCTGACAACTTGCCTATGGAGGATAAACATGAAATAACTCCTCTTCCTAAAACCTGTCCTCATGCTTGGATCGAGTCATTTTGGGATCCCAGTTCCGAATCCGACACAAGCAGTTCGGATAGTGACACCACGGACATTCACATTTTTACCATATCAGCCCATTCTATCCTTACAATCGATGATGACATGCCCATCATATATCCCCAACTTATCCAATATGACCAACAAGAACCGCTCACGTTGGACTGTTTTCAGAATGACGAAGCAATTGCAGAGTTCCTGGGACTACGGGAAGGTATACCACAAGGCGACCATAAGGCAGGCTTTACTATTGACCTGGATTCAATGGCATATTTTGGGGAGTCAACTCCCTCTTCCAGTCATGAAAAAGAAAAAGAAAAAGTAAAAGAAAAAAATCAAAAGAATAGATCTTTGAGTGAAAACCGTAAGGCGCTCTCTGATCGTACAAAAGTAAAAATAAAAGACGTACCTGTGGGTGAAAACCTTTCTGAGGCACCCAAAGGTGGAAGAGTGGACGTACCCCTATCAACTCAGGACAAATCCACATTGTTGGTAGAGGTGACCGAGGAAATCAATTTGGGTACACCTGATAACCCTAAGGTCATTCACTTCGCTGCCTCCTTGTCAAAACAAGAGAAGATTGATTTCATTAATTTCTTTCTGGAGAAGAAGATCAGCTTTGCGTGGTCTTATGCAGATATGCCTGGCCTCGATCCAGAATTAGTCCTTCATCATTTGCCACTGAAACCAGGTGCTAAACCTGTCAAACAAAAACTTAGAAAAATGCATCCTCAAGTGGCTCTTTTGGTCAAAGTGGAATTGAAAAAATTGCTAGATGTGGGCTTCATTAGACCCATTGATTACGCAGACTGGATTTCAAATCTAGTGCCAGTTAGCAAAGTAACTGGGGGCATCCGCATCTGCACAGATTTTAGGGACCTGAATAAAGCATGTCCTAAGGACGATTTTCCATTGCCAAATATAGACATCATAGTGGACATGACAGCTGGTTATGAGATGCTTTCATTAATGGATGGTTTCTCTGGCTACAATCAAATCCGCATTGCACCCGAAGATCAGCATAAGACCGCATTCACCTGTGCTTGGGGCACCTATTGTTGGAATGTGATGCCCTTTGGCCTCAAAAATGCCGGTGCAACATATCAAAGAGCAATGATGACAATCTTTCATGATTTCATGCACACTTTGATGGAGGATTATGTTGATGACTTGTTGTGCAAATCTGTTACCAGAGATAGTCATCTAGCCATCCTGGGCCCAATTTTTGACAGAATGGAAACCTACAAACTCAGGCTCAATCCAAAAAAGTGTGTCTTTGGTGTTACAGCTGGCAAGTTGCTTGGATACATTGTTTCCCACCGAGGCATTGAGGTCGACCCTACAAAAGTCAAAGCAATCATGGATATGCCTCCACCTTCCAACCTCCGGCAATTAAGAAGTCTGCAAGGAAAGCTCCAGTCAATTCGTCGCTTCATAGCTCAGTTGGCTGACAAATGTCATCCATTTCAACATCTATTGCACAAAGGTGTCGCTTTTAAATGGACTGAGCAATGCCAATCAGCCTTTCAAGCTCTTAAAGACTATTTGTTGTCGCCGCCTATCCTAATGCCTCCTATCGAAGGCAAGCCATTCTTATTGTACATCTCTGCAACTGAAACAGCATTAGGAGTTCTTTTGGCTCAACAAGATGAGAATGGCAAAGAAAGAGCTATTTACTATATCAGCCGGACACTGGTAGGCTATGAGCTAAATTATTCAACTATTGAGAGGGCATGCTTAGCAGTGGTATTTGCAACACAAAAGCTCCGACATTATATGCTAAGCCATCAAACATTGTTGATTGCCAAAATTGATCCTTTAAAATATTTGCTCAGCCGAGCAGCTTTGACAGGACGCCTAGCAAAATGGGTCATGATTCTCAGTGAATTTGACATTGAGTATATGGAGCGAAAGGCAATAAAAGGACAAGTCATAGCAGATCAACTAGCAGATGCTCCTATTTCAGCCGATCATCCCATGTTGACTGATTTCCCAGATGAATCAGTCTTTGCTCTCACACCATCCAATGAATGGAAGTTATACTTTGATGGGTCTCACACCAAGTTCGGATCCGGCGCAGGCATTTTGTTTGTCACCCCTCAAGGTGATGCTATTCCAAAGTCGTACAGAATAACTTTCCCATGTACCAATAACATTGCAGAGTACGAAGCATTGGTTACCGGACTCCGAGTGGCAGTTCACTGGAACATCAAGCATTTGCAAGTCTATGGAGATTCTCAATTAGTCATCCGACAAGTCAATGATGACTACGAGACAAAGGATGAAAAGCTTATTCCTTATAAGCACATGGTAGACTTCTTCAAGACCAAATTCACAGCTATCCATTTCAGTCAAGTGCCAAGAATACAAAATAAGTCGGCAGATGTGATGGCTACAATTGCTTCTATGATAAATATGCCGCAGAATATGGACAAGTGTGAATTCCTGGTCGAACAATTGCTAGTCCCCTCTTTTGACATTCCGACTGCTGAGGTGATGTGCGTTCTTGTTGGTCCCAATTCCCCTTGGTACAATGATATATATCAGTATTTGAAATCCCAGACTTTACCACCTAACCTTTCCGCTAACCAACGTCGAGCCTTTATTCGACAAACATCCAAATATGTCATCATCGCCGACACCCTTTACCGTCGTTCTTTTGACCATACCCTCCTCAGGTGTTTGGATTCTGACGAAGCACAAACGGCTTTACACGAGGTTCATGATGGTATATGTGGGGGCCATTTCAATGGTCTTAGCCTAGCCAAAAAGTTGATTCGTGCTGGGTATTACTGGCCCACTTTGGAAAAAGATGTTCATGAATTTGTTAAAAAGTGCTACAAGTGCCAGATTCATGGAGATTATATTCATTGCACCAGCTCAAGAGCTTCATTCTGTTATATCTCCATGGCCCTTTTCTCAGTGGGGTTTGGATCTTATTGGCAAGATTCAGCCAACATCTACAAATGGACACAAGTTCATTATTACAGCTACAGAATATTTTACAAAATGGATTGAAGCCATTCCCATGACCTATATCACTGGTGTCCAAATTTCTAAATTCTTGCTAAATTATATCATATGCAGATATGGGGTTCCCCTTGCCATAGTCACAGATAATGGTCGACCCTTCAAGAATAAAGATGTTAAAGAGCTTTGTGAAAAATTTCATATTCAACACCATTTTTCTACCCCATACTATCCACAGGGTAACGGTCAAGCTGAAGCATCAAATAAAACCATTATCAAGATCCTGAAGAAAGTTGTCAATGACGCTGGCCGAGATTGGCACGTACAGTTAAATCCAGCACTGTGGGCCTATCGCACTTCTATCCGCACACCTACTGGCGCAACACCTTATTCCTTGGTGTATGGTGTGGAAGCCATCTTACCTTTGGAAGTCGAGATTCCATCCTTGAGAGTTTCCTTGCAACACCTGATTGATGATGAGACACACAGAGTCTCTCGGCTGCATCAGCTGGAGATGTTAGATGAAAAACGTCAGACAGCTCTGACACATTTGCAAGCATACCAAAACCGTCTCCGTCGCTCTTATAATAAGAAGGTCAAAGGGCGACACTTCGAAGTGGGAGACCTGGTTTTAAAGGCAAATCCCAAGAATGCACAGTCTACTGACATCATCAAGGGCAAGTTTGAACCCAATTGGGTTGGGCCTTTCATAGTAACTGCAGCCTATGGCTCGGGGGCATATCAGCTTGCGACTCCCGAAGGTGAACCTTTGTCTGATCCTATCAATAGCATGCATCTTCGCAAGTACTGGGCATAGTTTTTTGTCAGATATTTCTTCAGATATGATCCTAGAAAAAAATACAAAAAAATGAAAAAAGCAAAAAAATACAAAAAAATGAAAAAAGCAAAAAAATACAAAAAAATGAAAAAAGCAAAAAAGCAAAAAAATAAATGATTCGCCCTCTAGTGAAAACCTGGCAAACAGGCGCTTTGGGCAAGTACCATGGTGAAAACCTGGCAATCAGGCGCCATGAGTAATGAGATTATTGCTCCGTCATCTATCATGACTTCTCGCCATGCTTTCTCTCGACCAGTTATCATGCTTATTGTTCACTCAACCCAATGTTTTATTCCAAACCTGTTATTGGTCAACATCACTGTCTTGCTTATTCCAGTGTCTTGTACATATGTTTTGGTCCTGGTTTATGTGTTTTTCAAGTGCGCATTGGGTGTTTTTCCCTCGTCATGATCAATCACTAGAACATAAAAATGGCAATAATGTCCTGAAAAAATTCCAAAAAAAAAATCTTAAAAAGTCCTGAAAAAATTCCAAAAAAAATCTTAAAAAGTCCTGAAAAAATTCCAAAAAAAAATCTTAAAAAGTCCTGAAAAAATTCCAAAAAAAATCTTAACATGTCCTGAAAAAAAATTCATAAAAATTGAATAATGTCTTGAAAAAATCTTAAAAAAATTGAAAAATGTCATCAACAAAAAAAAAAAAATCATAAAAATCAAATAAAGTCCTGAAAAAAATGAACAAAAAAATTGTAAAAATCAAAAAAGCAAAACAAAAAAAGTAATAAATTATTCCCTTTGTGCATCGACAGCTCACTGCATATACGTCCAACAATTTGCAATCAAACATTGTGCTTTAACTGAAATCACGCATTAACAGATGAACTTTTTCAATCAACTCAAACATTCAAACTGATCCAAATTGTCTTATCAATTGAATATCCGCATTAAAAATCATTTGTCCTTGTCACATTATCATGGGTCTTATACAGGGTGTGGTATACTCGAAACCAGACCGTGTCCTGTCTTAGACGGGGTACCGCATTTCCTGAAACCAGACAGCATGATCG
Source organism: Cryptomeria japonica (assembly GCF_030272615.1). Lineage (NCBI taxonomy): Eukaryota > Viridiplantae > Streptophyta > Pinopsida > Cupressales > Cupressaceae > Cryptomeria > Cryptomeria japonica. The sequence continues at coordinate 497,163,791 of NC_081409.1, read as the reverse complement.
TCCTATCAGCACGTTCAACTTTTGACAATAAAGATCAAGATGTTTGTTTGATTTTCTTGAATTTGTGAGTCTTATCTTCTTATTGATTTATCTTTGGCTTTGATCATGTTCCTATGTTGCTCGATGATGTCACTGAGTGATTTAGAGTGACTGGGATGGCTCATGGTCTCTTTTTTTGATTGTGATTTTTGTTTGTCTGTGATGTGTCTGTTGTATGCAAATCGGGTTGCATTTCAGCTCTGGCCTTCAATGCCATGATGCTACGCATCCATTTTGCTAAATAAAAATAAAGGTTCTCACCTACAAAGTGCATTACTGAAAGCAAATTTTCATCATCTCTAACTGTCTTCTATCTCATTTCTTACTAACATTTCTTCCGTCCGGTCGGATAGTTAGTTCGGTCTAGTGCTCTGATATCCAAAACCATATTGCATCCTGCATCCATTTGGTTAGTACAATTCCATCACACATATTACATCAAGCATTTTATCCATTTCATTTCATAAATACATCAAAAATCAATAAAAATACATCCATACATGTTCATAAACAAGTACATAAGTCATCCATACATGCAAATAAAACATCAGTCATAACACATTGCATCCATCATATCGATGCATATCGTATCACATATCATAATAATATTGGAGTACAAAATCGGACTATCTGTCCTAAGTATGGCCCGCAGGCTGATTACAACATGTCAACCTACATAATGTCCACTGTCTATCATAAGGAGTACGTGCCTCTGTCACTGGGTGCTCCCTCTGTCCTCCTCATCCCCACAATGTCCTGCAAACGCGTCAAATTCATGAAATTCAACACATGGTTTTTTGAGATACATACCACTGCTCCTGCGTCCTCCGATCGTCTGAATGTGCGTACACGTTCTCCAAGGTGATCCGCCGTTGGAATGCTCGCCATCTGTCTGCAAGTGTCTTTGTCTAGAGCAACAAATCCTCCTCTTTCGCTACTGCAAATGAGTCATTTTCACCCTCTTGGTCTCATTTATAGCTCTTTGTCATTGCATAGATGGACGTGCATCCTCTCCATCTTATGTTGGTCACGGTCTTGTGCACATTAAATTGCTTGTCTGTCCTGCATCCGATATCCGATTGTCAGTCCGTTCGACCCTATCATTTTTTTTATTGATCAATTGGCCTCTTTTCCGCATGTTTCCGGCCAATTCCTCGAGGGGGCATGCATATGTCATTATTATTGTCTGGGGCATTTTCGTTATTGTTCTTTGAAACAACGCTCAGAATCGCATTGTCTCAAAGAGGGGCAAAATGTAGACACCCAAAAATGGTCAACGCTTGCGAGGTCATACTTTAACATTTGCGCATTGCCTCATTTTAGGTTTTTGCGTCGCATTAACATTTCTCCTATGTCACGCACTTGGTTTTTTTATCATTTGTGAACATCGAGTCATTCTTCTACATTCTTCAATCATCTCGTCCTCAAATTTGGTCTTGTCGACAACAATATTCAGTCACGATTTTGATCGATTTTACCCTGTCACATCAATGTGCATCCTAATTTGTCATCATTTTGGACATCGTCAATCCTAATTAGGGTTTTGTCCTCCTAGCAATCTTATCAATTTTATCATCAATCTCATCATTTTGGGCATCGTCAATCCTAATTAGGGTTTTGTCCTCTTATCAATCTTGTCGATTTATCATCAATCCTTTAATCTTGTCGTTTTATGATCGATTTGTCATTGATCGTTGTCACTATTCGATCTTGTCATCTTGCAATTCATTTTGTTGTCAATTCTTGTCCTTTTGTCAATCTTGTCACTTTGTGACCAATTTGTCATCGATCATTCTTTGTCTCAATTATGCCAATTTGGATCAATTTGTTATTGTTCCTCGTCAATTGGCGCATTTTCTCAATCAAATCATTTTGTCGCATTGGTCATTTATCAAAATCAAATCATGACATTAATTATTTTCAATCAAGACCTAATTATCATCCTCGCATTTCTAATTCGTCTTCTAGGGTTTTATGATTTATTCATTTAACCTAATTTGCCATTTCTTCCTTTAGGATTACTAAATTATTTATTAATCCTAAGTTTTCTCATTACAATTAAATATTCATTTAATTGGCTAATTATTCCTCTTTGTGAGTGAATTAATTAATAAATGAAAAATTATTGATTAATTCACTAATTTCTAATTTCCTATTTTCATTAATTCCTAATTTCCACCTATTTTCTAATTTTCTAATTCAAATTCCACCTAATTAACTTGTCTCTAGTTCTCCCTATTTGTGTGCTTCATGTGTCATACTCTTGACATAGAAATTTGTCATAGAGTCTTGTCTTGACATAGCAACTTGTCATAGACTCTTGTCTTGACATAGAAATTTGTCATAGAACTTGTCTTGACATGGAAATTTGTCATAAAATTTGTCATAAAATTATCATAATCCTCTTTGCATAGCAATATGTCATAACTTTGCTATTTTTGATTTGAATTTCTATTCAAATCTCTTTCATGCTAATTTGCTCATTTTATCCAATTTCTCTATAAATTGGATGTTTTCTTCAATCAATTCCTAGATGAATCTCGAATTTTTACCGAACCTTCGTTTCTAGTACTCTTGAGCCTTTTTGCTTTCAATTGTGAGGGCACTTGTAGGTGAGATCCACAAAACTATTGAAGAGGAAAGAACAACAATGGAGCCGCATGGAAGGAGTATTCAATCTTGGATCTGGTTTGCTTAATGTTTTCTTTTGAATGCTTCATTTTCATACCTTCATTGAATGTGCTTTAGAATTAGGTTCATTTCCATGAGTATTCCTTTGATTAAGCTATCATATCTTGTGTTGTGATTGATATACTTATCTTTTGATGAATCCTAATTTCTACGCTACAGACACCAACAAAACTTCAGCAAACATGAATCATACCATCTAAGGATCCATTTGTCAAACATGATAAAGGCAATGAATCTACATTGAGAACACAAGACAATACAACTAACTACACAAAAGTGTCATATGACTATACTATTCATGCCATTAGCTCAGGGGATGTAGTAAATGATGATTCACAAGAAACACTTGATAATAATGAGCAATGTCAAGAGACTTACAACTATGATAACCAAATTTTCATGATGTCAGAAGCACCAAAATATGATGAAGACAAGAATATCTATCTTATGGACTTGGGGCACGAAGAACCGTTTCATTCAGGATGGTTTGAAGATGAACTTATAACACATATCATGGATGTCAGACTTGCACATAATGACTATAGGAAGGGATATGAAATGAACCTTGACAACACAACATATGTTACAAATAGTTCCCTCACAAGAGATGATACAATGGCTACAATCACAATAACTCCCAAAGAGAAAGACTATGTAGTAGCTACTCGCAGATCTAAAATAACTTTACAAGGAGTACCATCAAACCCACCACTAGTAGTAGGGACCTATAATATTTTTGAGCAACTCAAGAAAACCCCGACACAGATATCACTCTTTGAACTATTGCATATATCACCAACTCATAAAGCTATCCTGGACAAAACACTTCAAGATTTAGTAGTTGACAGAGATATAGATGACAACACCTTCCAATCCATGGTGGGGAATTTGGCAAATGGTACCCATATTGCATTCACAGAATAGGATATTCCCAGTGATAGACTTCTCCATAATGACTCGCTACATCTAGAAGCTTACATACATAAGAGAAGAATCAAAAGATTATTTATAGATGGAGGAGCTAGTCTCAACATTTGTACATTCAAGCTGGTTAAGGCATTGGGATATTCTGAGCTTCACATTGATCCTTCAAAAAGAATAAACATCAAAGCATATGATGATAAAGATCGTCCTTCAAAAGGTATAGCTACGCTACTAGTGCAAGTAGGACCTATAACAACAAAGGTTACTTTCCAAGTGTTGGACAAAAAACTAGGGTACAACATGTCATTGGGCCGCCCATGGATTCATACCATGCAAGCTGTACCATCAACATTTCATCAATGTGTTAAATTCCCATTTAATGGCATTGAAATCACCATAAAGGGTGATCCAAATCCATTCCAACACTGTAATCACTTAAAGGCAAGTGTAGATAACCAGGTACCCATTAATCAAGAAAAACCCCTCACTACACAAATGGAGTCATTAACGATCACATAAATACAAAAAATGCACCTACAACATCTTCTTTGCAGATTAAGGATGTTGGTTGTGGGGAATACTCTATTTCAAGTACCTCAAATGAAAAACAATTATCTCTCTCCTAGGTCTTTTGGGAAGCCTCAAAACACAGTAATGAAACAAGACAAAGACAAAGAAATAGTTAGATACTCAGATTCATGCTCTTTCATTAGGTGGGGAGATTTACAAGAAGAATCTCTAAATGAAGATGCCAATCACTAGATATACAGAGAAGAAGATGACATGACAATACCTGGGTTACCTATAGATCAGTATGGCAATGGTTTCAAGATGCTACAAAAACATGGGTATGATGGTACCACAGGCTTGGGATTACAAAAGAAAGGAAGATTAGAACCCGTTGTACCAAACCAAATCCAAAGAATCAAGGGTTAGGATATAAACATGTATCGAATATAACAAAAGCAAGACAACATACACTAGATATACTGAACATACCAAGGCTACCGTCAGAGTACATATCCCAAAGTCAATTGTCAACACGAGCATTTCCTTCTCCATCTCAGACAAGCAATAAAGTACCAACATCTCCTAGTACAGAATCAGATGGTGAAGATATGAGATAACTTCTACAAGAACCTAACACTGAGTCACCCAACAATATAGTATCTGAAACATCCACACAACCAAATATGGTAACAAACACAGGCTTAACACCAATAAATGAGCCTAATCCTTGGTTGTTCTCAATAATTTTTCCAAGGGAAATAACTCAAGCTCCACCCAATGAATCAAATGAAGAAAGACTACGATGACTTATACCAGGTTTAAGAAGGGTGATCCCCATAAAAAGGAGGCCTGCAAATCTACAACAAATCAGATGCAAGTACAAGAGGAGATAAGTAATACGACCTCAAAAGATGAAACATACATAGACAATGAGACAAATTCTCACAATTATGAATTTCTATCTGATCATGATTCCCGCCCACGAACAATTGACATGATAAAGGATCACAAATGCCCTATAGATGATAAAAATATATCAGGTCACTCAAATGACCAAGTATGCATGTTATCAGAATTTGTTACAATAGAAGGGAGAAATGAATTACCCCTTGTACACTCACATTTGATTGATTGGGGACAAGAAGGAAAACCAACTCTAGATTGGTTTGAGAATGATGAAGCTATTGCAAAATTCCTTGGTGTCAGAGAAGGGTTTCCACAAGGTGATCACAAGGCAGGATTTGCTGTAGACCTAGATAGAATAACATACTTTGGAGAGGCAAGTGCCTCTAGGATAGAAGATATGGATCAAAGTGATTACAATGGAAAGAGTGAGTTAGACAATATCCCCATTAAAAAAGATAATTCAACATTACTCATCGAAGAAACTGAAGAAGTCAATATAGCAGAAGGAGAAGTTGTACATAATATTCACTTAGAAAAATCATTAAACCATGAAGAAAAGGACAAACTCATACAATTTTTCAAACAACCTCCTATAAATTTCACTTGGTCCTATGTAGATATGCCAGGCCTAGATCAAAAATTGGTGTTACATCATTTACCATTGCTACCAGGAATTAAACCATACAAACAAAAGCTAAGAAAGATGCATCGACAGATTGCATTACTGGTCAAAATAGAACTCCAAAAGCTTCTGGATGTGGGCTTCATTCAACCTATTGAATATGTAGAATGGATATCCAATCTAGTACCTATGACTAAGCCCACTGTTAGTATTAATCGATGACTGAAAGGGGGGGTGAATCAGTCAAAACTTTTTATACATAATTCAAACTTTCAAACTAACCAGTCTGTAGCTATCCTTCCAAATTAACGTAAACATTTCATTAATCATGAAAGCAAAGAACATCAAATAAAATAAATTTGCATGCACAAGTAAGCATAACATAACACTAGCAATTATACGTGGAAACCCTCAGTTAGAGGGATAAAACCACGGTGGGGATAACCCACAATCTCTTTTACTGCAATGAAAAAGAGTGCTCTGTTAAGAGCTTACAACTAGTTCTTTCTGAGAACATCAGCCTATTAGGAGTGACTGGTATCTGGTTAAGAATACTTTAGAACCTGTTAAAGTTCACCTTGCTAGAGGATTTTAGAACTTCATATTAGAAGTGACTCTGCTAAGAGATTTTACATGAAGAATTGGTTAAGGTTCACCCTGTTAAAGGATTTACAATGTTGTAATTGTTAGAAGGAAACAAAGATGATTGATCTTTTTGATGACACTACCTCTATCTCATAGATCCACTTTGCATGCTTTGTTCTTCTGATCGGTGTCAGCTTCACTGATTCATACCTTTATCTGCTGCACTCTATTTTGCTCCCCCTGTTAACATTCACACAGATCTTTTTCTTATTCACAACACCAACAATAAGAATGAATGATGTGAATATATTAGCCTTTAGTTCTGGCACCAACTTTCCCTCCAAAAATTAAATTCAAAGATCTATAATTGCACCTCAAATTGGTCTCCAAAAATCATTCCGGGAATATCGGTCAAGACAACTGTTCATGCCGAAAAGCTCACTGGTTGAAAAGAGAAGACTGCCGGTTCCACTGAATGTTATTTGGATGTTTCTGAGTCTGTCAGTTGAGACTCCTATATTTCCGATTGTCACCTTTGTACGAGTCCAATTCTGCCTAACCGATTGACTTACTGCTTAGCCTATTAAGCTCTGTATACCGGTCTACTTACTGCTTAGCCGATTAACCCCTGTATACCAGTCTACTCACTACTTAGCTGGTTAACCCCTCTATACCGATCTACTAACTGCCGATAGGAATAAGGACTACTTTTCTTCACTGGGTACTCTTTACTCCTTTACCAATGGATTATAGAGACTTAGAAGCTGATGTTGTCAACAATGATAACCATTTCACCGGTCATACAAAATGCATCATAATGCCAACAAACTCCCCCTTTGGCATTGATGGTAAACACTACAGAAAAGGTTCAATGACCTTTCTGCAAAATAGTCATGTATGTACCAGTTCTGACCCCTGTTCCATCTACCTCACTCTATATACAAACTCCCCCTTTTGACATCAATGGTAAAGAATATACACAAGAATTTATGAGAATAAAGAAAAAATGTCCTTGAAATTTTCCTTAGCAGCTTACAAAGAGGACTCCCATGAAGACTTCACCTATTTCATGGTGTTGATGTGTTCATGCAAAACTGTAACAAAATCCTCCATATCATCTGCTGTCTTACAATTAGGTGCACTTATGAGGTTTTCTGCTTCTTTGACATTCATTTGCATGAAATCAATGATTGGTGGAAGGTAGCACTGTAGCTCTAACATATTAAGAGCTCATTTATCCTCTTCCTCTTTTAACTTTTTGATTTCATGAGTTCACTATTTGACCTTTCCACTAAAGGTCATTGCAGAGCTTGTAAGAGGATCAAAAGAACCTATCAGATCTTGGATTTCCATTTGAGTCTGAGCTCTTTTATCTTCAAGATCTTTGATTAAATTAGTGAAGCTTGATGACTTGACCAATAATTGGCCAACTTACTATAGTATAGATTTGACCTCTTCAGTGCTGGTGGAGAGAGCAACTTTGCCAACTAATATGTGTTTCATTAAATTTTCACCTCTCCGTGTTTCATACTATCTAATTGCAACCTTCTCCAGATCGGTTGCCTCTAAACCATTTGCTTTGACAAGAGTGCCCAATTGATCAATGATGGGTGCATTGTCATCAACAACAATGTCAGGAATGAGATTACATAAAATTGTCTTTGTAGTATTAAGAATTTTGGTCTTCTTTTTCTTTTCTCTAAGTTTTTCCTTTTCAACTTGAAGTTTCATTTTTTTAGAAACTTTCATTAATTATTTGGGGGTCATCTTCTTTATGACAATTACAAAGTCTTCCTCTTCCTCCTCCTCCATTTCTTCTCCCTTTTCTTCAGCCTCAACCTCAGAACTAGCTGCGGTGGTGAGTTTAGCTTTCTTCTTTTCACTCCCCTTTTCTAAATCTAACTTCCTCTTTACCAAAGGAGTGTCCACCATTGTTTTCTTACCATCTTCAGGTTGATTGGATGAAGAATCCTCTTTCCTCTTGTGTTGTTCTTATTCCTTGGTCTCCTCTATTTCCTTAATCTCTTCTTCCTTCTTTATTGCTTCCTTCAATTTTTATTCCTTTTCCTTGGTTTCCTTCTTCTTTGATTCTTCAACAGGTGGTATTGATGAATTTATCACCTTTGGATTTCCTTCCTCTGCACCTTTTTCTGACAAAAGAGGTTCATTGTTAGGAGGATTTATTGTTACCAAAGTTCTATGAGGTTTATCTTCATAAGGTATATCTTCAATTAATACTTCATCTTCACTGGGATGCTTAGTTTTATCGGCTCCCTTTATCGGTGAAACACCAATATCAATAGTTTCAAAGGTTGATTTATGTTCAATCGGTTGCTCTACATCCTTTGTCAGATTGGGAATATCTGAAACAATATTACCTATGATATCATCAACTGAGAAAACATCAAAACATTTATTAGAGTCTTTGTCTTTACCCTTCCCTTTGTCAAGAGCAGCTGCACCTTGGTCCTATTTAGTTCCCTTTGCTATTTCTTCTTCAGCTTCCTTTTGCTGGCTCAAGATTGTTTTCCATAAGGCAAAACCCTCCTCATGCATACCTTGGATATCTCCTATGACCACTCTCCCTGTCTTTTTCCTTATCTTAAAGAGTTGAATACATGCTTCTACCAATATAGATGCTTGATTATAGTCAAGCTCATGTTGCACTTCCATGAGTGATTTTATCCTGTTCTCTTTCTTAATAGCTAAAGTAGTTTTCCATCTCCCTTCAATTTGATTTTGCAAGTCTGATGGAATTATTCCATATACTTCACTAGGAGTTCTGCATAACTTATGCAAGTTCCAGATAAGTACTTCTTCAATTTTTCTTTTGTCCTTCTCATTGTAGAGGGGATAGTTTCTCCTGACACCAGATAGACCTCCATACACTTTGATCCCATGGACCAAATCATCAACAATTGGAACTACATTTCTACCACTTCTTCTAACTTTTTTTTATTTCCACATAAGATTGGGTTTTAGTGTTATCACCCTCCTTTTCATCCTTCTTGGGTTTCTTATTAGCCTTTGTGTCAACTGTCCCTTCACACTTTTTCTTTCCTGCATATGTCACTCCTACCGGTCTATCTTTACCTGGGGAAGATTTAGGAGTATCTAAGTCCTTTTCTATTGTGTATGCTGTTGGCTTGCTGGATGTAGTACCCTTGGGTTTTTCCTTCAACATTTTATTCTTTTCTCCTATTTGTTTACTTGTACTGGTGGAATTAGTGGCACCAAATGCTTCTCCTCCATACTTTTTGTCTAGGGTATCAATCATTTTCCTTACTCTCTTTTGTATGATAGGCTCCTTAAGTTCATTTTTTATTTTGGAGCTTGCCTCCTCACAGGTTCCAAATCTCTGTGCTTTTTTGTCTATCGGTTTAGATAGTAACATGTTTGCATATACTTTAATAATGTCTGCCCCAACCTCATAACCCATAGCAGGTACCCAAAACTTTCTAGGTTGAACTCCTTGAATAATGCAACAATCGGTGTCAACAAGAAAATAAATGTTGTCCTTGTACTTCTGAATTATACTAGTTGGGATTCTCTCTCTTTTGTGCATTTTGATTTGGAATTGTTTAAAATAACCCCACATTGTTTCTCCAAACTTATCACCTAAATCTCTAATCATTTCAGCTATCTGAACCATGATAGGTTTATCTTCAGACAACACTACATTGCCCTTACTGGGAAAGAAATTTTGAACATAGAAGAATATACATACTAGTAATGAACCATACTTGAATGATTTCTTCTTGCCCTTCTTAATTCACTCCATGTTCACTAGAAATTGAATTATGATCATCTCACAAACATCGTATGTTGCATCCTCCTGATGATTTGATAGGTTGCATGGATAGCACCGCTTGACACAGTGTTCATGTAGATTGATTGATGGATCTTATAACCCAACACTGCAAAAGCAAACCTCACTTCTGAATCCTCAATGTGAGCGATTGTCATTGCTCTCCTATCACATCAGGATTGAGTCAACTAAGTGACTTTAGTGGATGATATTGTTCTTAGGGTTAGTGCTTCACCGATTATGCTAAACCCTGTTAGTCTTTGAATCACATCCTTTGTGATCTTGATCAGTTCTTCAACTTCTAGCCATAGAAATTGATCATGCACTCTACTTAACACATACCTGACCCAATCAACATGAAATTGATCGAGATAATCAACATAATTTGACAAACCCTTGTTCTTCAGATGCAAATATTCTGCCTTCAACAGATCATGATCACATAAACCTTTGAATTCATTTTGAATGAATTTATCTCCAAGTTCTTCAAGCTTGTAATGGATGAAGGAGTGAATATCTTCAACTAATAACACACCGGAGGGCACAAATGATAGGGCACCAGTCATGTCAATCTCTCCAGCCTTCATAGGATGCAACTTGAACTCGAGTTATGGTTCTTTAATTTCTTCAACTAACATAAGAGTCGACACAGAAGCTTCAATGATGAACTTCAAACAATTTTTTTTTAAAATAGGGTTTGAATACCTTCTCCTCTAGGGTTGCCAATCACCACTATCACACTTCTTGATCACTTCGCACAAATAGTGTTAGCAAGATTTCAATTTCCTTAGGTCACACAAGAGCTCAAGAATGTTCATAAGAAAGCAGGGTAAATGAAATGTATTAACATTTCTTTATTTATTTGTTAAGGTTTATCGGTGCTTCAATACAATGGCTAGTTTGAACAATTTTGACCATTTACAACTTAAGGTACACTGATTTACTTCTTACTGGTTGCTTGTTATCGATACTGGTATGCAAACAATATTTACACTAACCCTCAAAACATTTACCAAATAAGAGCTTTAAACAAACTTTTATACATCTAAACTATGCAGATAGACATGAACTCATATCGGTCGAGGGGATTCAATAATGATCTTACCATATGTTCTCCCCATGAGCATCAGTATGCCTATTTTGAAGAGGAACTGTCATCACCAGTGGATGATGAATTAGTTTTAGAATGGTTCTCTCCTTCTTTGCTTTCTTCCTTCTTAATCCATGTCTTTTTCATTTCATTCCTCACCTCTTCAATTGTCTTCTTTCCTTTCAAGTCATTTTGCCCTTTCTTCTTGCCAAACTGGTTCATCTTCTAACTGGTTATAGGATCGGTTCTTGCATTCTCTGGCTAAGTGACTGATCTTATGGCAATTGAAACATGCCATACCAGTTGTCCTCCATGGTCCTGCATTATTTCTCTGACCCATTCTCATTCCGCAATTTGCTGTACCATGACCAAAATTACCATAAGTAGAACATGTGGAATTGAACTGATTACTCCTTTTATTAGGTCTAACTGGTTTGAATGGTGATCTTGATGCATTTGAATTGAACATGCATTCTTCAACTTTGTGTCCATATTTATTTCATGTAAAGCAATATCCATTAAAGCTTCTTTTATTAGACATGCTGCTAGATCATGATCTACACTTATAAGTAGTGTGACAATACTTGTGTCAATTATAGCAATAACCATTAGAGGTTAAAGACTTCTTTTGACTGACCGATTGATTTGTATAGACATCAGACTTATCAGCTAGTTTACCATAACGATTGCAAGAAGATTTAGAAAACTTCATACCTTTCATTCCTGAATTATTCCTTTTATCATCCTTCATCCTTTTGGATTTAGATGATTCTCCAGTTTCCATAGGACCTATCCCGGAGTAACCAAGACCAGTTGTCTCCTTTGTTCTCCTCCAAGCCTTTAATTGTTCATCTATCTTCTCAGAGATTTCATTAAATTTTCTCAGCTTTTAATTTCTCTCATTTGCAACTTTCAACTCATTTTTGAGTTGTTCAATCTCTTTCACCATCTTCTCCTTTTCCTTTGCTGTGTCATGGAGATGCTCATGCATGGCTTCATTCTCTTGAGTGAGAATTCAGATTTCTTCATCATTTTCAATGATGATTGTATCATTTTATCTTAGGGATTCTTGAGCAAGCCTTTTGGCCTTTTCATCTTTTGACAAAACTTCTTCTGCATTTCTTTTTCTTTCATCTGCTATCTTGCTGGCTTCTAGTATTTCAGTCATTCTCAAGGCCTGACTTTCATGCTCTCTTTTTAGATATGTGATTTCTTCATTTAGCTTCTTGTTCTTTTCTATTAGTTTTGAGATTGCCTCTTCTGCTTCTTCAGATCCACTCTGTTCAGAGAATTGATCTATGATATCTTGACTCTGATTTAGTTATAGAGCTAGTTCCTTCCTTTTGGCAAGTGATTTTCTTAGTCTCTCCTTTAGCTGAGCAATCATTTCATTAGCTTCATCAATCTGCTTCTCATATCGGTATTCCTCCATGATCTTTTTCCTCAAGTTGTCAATATTTTCTTCATAGGACCTAGGGTCTGATACCAATTGGGTGATTGAGATGGGGGGTGATTCAGTCAAAACTATTTATACACAATTCAAACTTTAAAACTAACTGGTCTGCAACTATCCTTCCAAATTAACTTAAACATTGCATTAATCATAAAAGTAGAGAACATCAAAGAAAAGAAATTTGCATGCACAAGTAATCATCACATAACACTAGATATTATACATGGAAACCCTCGATTAGAGGGATAAAACCACGGTGGGGATAACCCACAATCTCTTTTACTACAATGAAAAAGAGTGCCTTGTTAAGAGCTTACAATCAATTCTTTCTGAGAACATCACCCTGTTAGGAGTGACTGGTATCTGGTTAAGAATACTAGAGTGTATACACATAAAAATGGCTATGAGCGATTAAATAAATATTTTATATTTATTTAATATTTATTCTTCTATTAAATAGTTAATTTGAAAAAGGTTAATTTATTTAATTCATTTTGTGTCTTTCTATTAATTAATTTAATTGAAATATTTTATTAATTAATTCATCTATCCTATTCCTCTAATTAATTAAATATCTAATATTTAAGTATTCTTCTAATCAATTAATTGAATATCTACTATTTAATTATTTCCTTCAATCATTTAAATAGCTAATATTTAATGATTATTCTTCTATCCTATAGTCTCAAATATTAAATAATTTTAAAATTATTTAATCCCTTATCCAACTCACCTTCCATCTCCACTTTATCTTTCCTTTGCCAACTCATCCATCACGTGGCCAAATTAATTCAACAAAATTAATTTAAATAAATCATTTATTAGTACAACTTATCTTCAACCTCCAAATTTAATGAAATATTGTGTACGCACACATATTTCATAACCTTCTTCTATATTCTCTCCAACATCCCTACATATTAGGAAGGACTTGAGTCCACTTGTCCTCTCATGCCTAAATCCTCTCCAACCATCCCTATATTCCCTTAGTCAGCAACCCAGTCAAGGTGAGATGAGTGACACTTGTCTTCTCCTCCCCCCTTTCTCTCAACCTTCACCTTTGCTCACAGCCATCCAAAACTACAGATTTGATCATGACCGTTGATCTAGGCCACATCATCTTATCCTCTCAAGGTCTATTAAATCAAGAGTTTGAGTTGAGAGACATTTAGTCTTCAAGTGAGTTTTCAAAGCTAATCATTTGTGAAAACTTATGCATCTGTGAGTTTTAATCTTGAAGAAAATATCATAATCATTTAGCATTACATATCATAGCATTAGTTAACTATCAATTATCAATCCATTCTTCATATGCCATCTTGGAAGCTATCAATGCTTGTCTGAGAGCACACCATCTGCAACTAGGAATAGTGGAGTTAGGACACAATGAGACATAAATCATGAAGGTAATAATAGTATTTTTATTTTATATGTATTTCATGTAGTTTCATTGGTTGAGTTTAGATTTCCTGTAGCATTTCCTTTGTATTTTGTTAAACTAACATGTTGAAGGTAGTATTCTGATGATGAAATTCAAGTCGACACGTTTTGGCACCCACCGTGGGGTTCAGAGCCTCGCATATTCTTTCTAATATCCTATCTAATTCTCGCAAAAAGAAAATTTAACGCATTTGTAATACAGATTCACACCTATGTGAGTTCTGACAGTGCTTTTATTTGATAGGTTAGTGCTTTTATCCTTCAGGTTAGTGCATTTGTCATTTAGGTTAGCGCTTTTGTCTGTAAATTAGTGCATTTAATCTTCAGAACAATGCTTTTGTCCTTTAGGTTTGCGCATTTGTTAGTTTGGTTAAAGCTTTTGTTAGAGAATTCTCGCTTCTTAGTCCATAGAGTAGCATTTTTGTGTTTTAGGTTAGTGCTTTTGTCCTTTAGGTTAGCGCTTTGAGGTGAAAGATAGTGCATTTGTTGGGATAGTGCTTTTATTTGCAACTGACAAAATTTTCTTGCAGGTCTGAATGTCCAAGAACTTAAATTTTTCAAACTATTGACATGCATGTGTAGGGTTATTTTTAAAACAAATTTCATGCATTTCCTCACCTAGTTAATTAAGAGTTCTATTTTGGAAAGTGACACATCATGTCATGCTCATTTAGCTTAACTAAGGGAGATAAATTAACAACATGCAACTTGCATTTTTGAGTGACTTCTTTAAAATAGTTGCACATAGATTTTACAAAAGCTAAAATGGACTTGTGTTTTCCGTGCTTGATGAAGTAGTAGGTAAGTATGTTCTCACTAGCATACGGTGATCAGAAAACCAAACCTACTTTCTTTTATGTATAACCTTTAGAGGGCCTACCTTCTCGAGTTGCCTTGAGGGGGCTAGTGAGAGGGGAACAACCCAAAATGGAAACAGGCTAATACCGAGTCCTTCCAATCCACTCTAAATAAATCGTGTTTGTGATGATAGTCACAAGCAACATGTGTTGATAAGTTCATACAGACACTATGTTTCCCCATAAACCCTATGGAGCATAGCCTCTATAGGCTGGGAACCTTTTGTATTTACAGAGTTGAAAGTACCGCATGTATGGCCACATGACCAAAAGCCTTTACTAAAAACTACTTGTACTAGTTGCAAAAATCCTTCTAGTTGTTGGCGCAGGAGGTCAAACCTCTGAAGTGGCTCACACACATAAGGTTCTTAGTAGAGATATAAAGTTTGCCATGGGGAGTTTTCATGGAAACTAGTGCTTGGCTTCCCCGGAGAAGTGAGTGTCGAGGGTGGAGCTAGTGGGATCAAGCATCTAAATATCTGCTTTGAATAGCATAGCCTCAGGGGAAACCCCATGTGAGATTCAACAATTATTGTCTCAGTCTGCCATAGGATTTGTACTTGCTTATGCATTTTGTTTTTCAAAAAAATTGTGTCTTCTATGCCCATGACATGTTCAAAATGGTAAAAAATTTGAGAAAATCATCATCTAAAAAATGAGCGAAAATCCAACAACTTGCTGAAGCATTTGAGAAGAATCCTTGAAACATAAACATAATAGCACTTTCAAACAACAAAACAGTGCTTTTATCCCATAAGTTAACACTCTTTGCCACAAGAGTTAGCACAAAAGCTTTTTCACATCTAAAAAGCATATCAAACCAAAATTTCAACATCAGTATCAAAACACTTCTTGAGTAGATTTGTCTCTAAACTATCACACATTTTCAAACTAGTTCAACAACTGGGTCACTAATCCAACAGGCTATTTCTGAAAGGTTTCCATAATCATAAACATTCAACAAGCTATTGATTCAAACATTTTAAGTGCAAAAAAATCAACATCATTGTCAACTCTCTCATCAGGATATATCAAATCCTCTATCATGAAGCTTGATCAATTCATCTCATGTTCATTATCTTGGATATATCTTTCCTATTTTGAACCTAGGTCATATCAAAATCATAATTGCACCAACATTGGAATCAAACAAACTTGTAAACTATCAGATGCTTATATGACTTTTAAGTATCACCTTAAGAAAAGAAAACCTAGTTATAAAGCTACCTAGAAAAGAATAAGATTCTTGTATATCAATCACAAGATCTTATTAAAACATAGGACGTTCCTACACTATTTTCATCACTATTTATGTGGCTACGGGACAGAGTTTGACGGAGAAATTTTGCAAGGATGTGCTTTTCAACAAAGAGATGCTTTATCACAACGAACAAACAATAGTGGTAAAATCAACAAAGCATATATTCCTAAATCAATAATCACTTATTGAGTTGTCCTTTGGAAACTTCAAATTTTTTGAAACAATCACATGCCAGTTCGGACTAGAGCTCAATACGAACAACTTAGAAAAAAACAAAAACAAATGGAAGAAGAAGATAATCCGATATTCCAAACTTTTGGCTATACCGCTATTGACAAAGAAGCAGTCAATAGCACCATTAGAGACCTTGAGCAAGATTTCAAATCTGATAGACTAATGGAAAAATTATTGGCAAAACAAAAAGAGAAATATCTTTTGATGTTGGCAAAATCAGGAGCTAAATTGCCACAAGACTTTAACATAGAAAGTTTGAAACAGGATGTGGAGGCAAGTAACACCCAAAACGCAGATGATCCAAATAACGAAGATGTAAAAAAAGAAAGTCATGAAGAGACAAGAAAAGAATGGGATGACACAAGAAAAGAGCGTAGTGATAAAAGAATTGACGAACAAATAAGGAGAAACTATATGGATAATCTGTTGTTAAACCTCAATCAACAAATGAAAACTCTACAACAACAGATACAAGATATGCAAAATGGAACAAGCTCCAAGAAGTATTCATTAGAAGATATCTGCCCATATCCTTTCGATAAAAAATTGAATATGGTACAATTTCCACTACATTGTGAGATCCCTAAATATGACAAATATGATGGAAATTCTGATCCTCAGGATCACATTAGGGAGTTTTGTACTATGAGTATGGAATTTGCGCACGACGAAACTTACTTGATGCGTCTTTTCCCTAGGAGTTTAAATGGGCAATCAATGGAATGGTTTTCAATATTACCATCTGGAATCAAATCTTTTGAAGAACTCGTGAATAGATTTATTTCACAATACTCCTACAATGTAAGGAATGAGATAACAATGCTGGATTTATGCAATGTTAAACAAAAGAATGGTGAATCTTTTATGATCTTCTTGCTACGATGGAAATAGATGTTTAATAGGTATCCAAGAGATGTACCTGATCATGAAAAGAGATGTTTAAATTCCTCGTGGAAGATATCTTAATGCCTACCATTCAATCCCAGCATACCTACATGATTCTTTAAATATCAGGGATCAGTCAATCCTTATATGACCAAACCTATCAGTACTTAAAAGAGAATATCCTTCCTCCTGACCTATCCCGTAATTAAAGAAGAAATTTTATCCATCAGTCATCCCGCTATACTATTATTGTTGATACCTTATATAGGCGAGGTCTAGATGGTACTTTATTGAGATGTCTTGAACAAGAAGAATCTGAGAAAGTTCTTAACGAAGTACACGTAGGTATTTGTGGCACACACTCAAGTGGATTAACATTGGCTAAGAAACATCTTCATATGGGATACTATTGGCCTACTATGGAGAAAGATTCATTCACATATGCCAAAAAATGCAAATAATGTCAGATCCATGGGAATCTTATTCATGCACCAGCACAAGAATTGTATCCTATGGCCGGATCATGGCCATTTTCTCAATGGGGCCTTGATTTGGTAGGAAAGATAAATCCTTCATCTTCTAATGGACATATATTCATTATGACTACTACTGAATATTTCACTAAATGGATTGAAGCAGTACCTCTGACAAAAGTGATAGTAAAACAAATATCATCACTCATTTTGAACTATATAATCTGTCACTATGGAGTTCCTATGACCATTATCACTGACAATGGACGACCATTTAAGAATCAAGATGTGAAGGAACTATGTGAGAAATTTCATATCCAACATAGGTTTTCTACTTCGTATTATCCACAAGGAAATGGTCAAGCTGAGGCATAAAACAAAACTATCTTGAAAATCTTGAAGAAAACAATCAATGAAGCTGGAAAAGACTGGCACATTCAGTTAAATCCTTCTCTTTGGGCATACCGAACCAGCATCCCCACACCAATGAGGGAAACTCCATATTGCTTAGTCTATGGAACAGAAGCCATATTACCAGTAGAAGTAGAGATACCTTCTCTACGAGTTTCCTTGAAAGGTCTTATACCAAAGGAAGAACAATGAGTCTCTAGACTCCAAGAACTTGAGCTAGTCCAGGAACATCACCAAAATAAACTAGATCATTTGAAACTGTATCAATAGAGAATGGAAAGAAGTTATAATCATAGAGTCAAGCCACACATTTTTCAAATTGGAGATATAGTTCTAAGGGAGAATCGAAGAAATCAGCAAGACCAAGAAAAGAAGGGTAAATTTGAACCAAATTAGCTAGGACCTTTTGTCATAGTAGAAGCATATGGCTTGGGAGCATACAAGTTATCTACCCCTAAAGGTGACTAGTTTGATGAACCTATCAATTCCATCCATTTTAAGAAATTCTATGCTTGAGATATAAAGTCTTGGAAAAAATCAGAAAATCCCTAAAAAAGCATATAAAGTAAAAAAGAAAAAGAAAAAAAGGGAAAATGCAATAAATTTAGATGGTGAAAACTTGGTAAACAGGCGCTATCTAAAAAATGAGTTCCTCCATCTATGAGATCACTTTGCGCACCTATCCACTTCATCATATCACATCTATCACTTCCATATATCCTATCTCATCCATTCCATCTTTCGCATCCATTGCTTCCGAACCATTAGTAGAAAATATGCAGCTTACTAATAGTTATCAATCTTTGACATACTTGTCATAGTCACTATCTTAGATTTTATCAGAATCAATCAATTTGCATTTGTATCCCACCATGGTTTGGATCTTGATCAATTCATACATCCATTATAAAGTTTTGTTTCCGTTGGGGGCAAAATCCTAATTTCTTTTGCTAAGGTGATCTTTTAAATCTTTGAAAATCCAAAACATTCAGAAAACTTAGGAAAACCAAAAAACACCTAGGGTTTTGAAACAGATAACGAGCAACGAAGATCAAGGCATCTTATGACAACTGAATCATGAAACTCAGAAAATGAAAAATCAACCAGCAAGTAATAAAGGATTATCTCAGATCATTCATCAAGATGATTACATCAGTTAATGACCATAAGAACATGTGACTGGCATACAAGATTCAGTGTTTCTATCTTGATTTTATTGCTAATCATGTACTCTATGTGACTCAAGGATGTCCATGACTAGAGAAGCTATGATGGGGCATGATTATTTTCTTTGATTGGTGTCTGTGGTTTATCTCTTATTAAGGTATGTACTTGTCTAAGGATATGATTGGCAAAAGATCAAGGAGGACATTCCATGTTATGCATGAAAGGAGATAATCCTTGTCTATTCTGCAAGAAATACTCAGGTCAACTTGATTCATCATATCAAGTAGCTTGTATTAACTTGCTATATCAAAATCCATGTAAGAAATACTCAGGTCATCTTGAATCATTATTGCTTGTATTTTATTACAACATTTTAAAAGCTCAATGATGAAATCAAGCACTGTTACAAGATAACATATGAAGAATGGCAGTATCATTTTTAGTTAGATCATTTTAGATTAGCTCATTATTCATCTGTATTATAAGAATTCAATGTCAGTTACATTATAAGCATTTCATTTCATTCACAGATTAATGGTCATGAATAAAGATTGAGTATACTTGGACAAACAAAAACAATTTGCATATGATCATTATAGGTGCATTCTTTTTTTTTCATCATCCATTTCATTTAGTTGTATTTTAATCATTGCATTAGTTTGCATTCAATTAAGTGCATTTCATTAATCATGTAGTGTATCATTATTATTATCTGCATTATCATTAAAATTCATTAAGATCATTTAATTGCATCTTTGCACTTAGATTCATAATCATTATAAGCATTACATATAAAAATCAAAAGCATATCTTGTAGATCATTTGCATTTTCCCATCCATCATTATATGCATAAACATTAAAGCAATCAATCATTCATTTGCATTTTCATATAGATCATTGCATTTACATCAAATAAGTACAACATATCATTTAAGTTAGTAATCATTTTCATTTGCATCCAAGGTCATCAAAATAAAATATCAAAAACATTTATCACTGCATTATCATAATGAAGATAAAAGATCATAACATCATCCATATAATCAATGCATATAGATCATCATCAAATCAAGAAACATGCATAATAAAGATCATCATCATATAGAGTCCATGTCTACATAGATCATCATAAAACAATAAAAGTCCAAGTATACAATGATATCAGATCAAAAATACAAATGCCTCATCAATAAAAAGTCAAGTCAAGGTTGTCCTGTACCACTACCACCTGACTCTATCCGTCTCTGTGGCTGTGGGCAAGAAGATCCTCCAAATGCCTATCTCTGTTAGGACCCAGAGGCAACTATCAGGGGGGGGGTGAATCAGTTGTCTATTAATTTCAACCCAAATATAACTTAACCAAACTTAATTCTGGTAGATAGTTTAACAGTTAATAACAGTACCGGTAAAGTTTAATGCATGAAACATAAAGACAAATAACATCCACAACACATAACACATATATTTGTACATGGAAACCCTGTAAGGGGAAAAACCATGGTGGGAAACCTTACCCACAATTAGATGATACTACTGCAGATAGTATGTGTGTACAAATGGGCTCTGCACATGCAGAAAGGCCAACTGCCTAGAGCTCACTGCTCAATCACAAAATGGGAGTCACACTAACTACAATTGGATGGTTAAATCCAATGATAATGTACTGCTCAAAATAACATCTTCATATGCTGGATTAAGTACCAGTTAAGCTCTGATTGTATTCTTCATACCTTCCTTGAATCTTCAAATGATGTCTGTGTGTATAGCTCTGCTTATATTTGCATATACCTTATTACAATCCTCTACCACACCTTCTTACATAATCTCACAAATGAGATCTTACATATATACCAAAACCTAAGACCAAATGTGTAGGTTAGCTTACTAAGAATATTACAATTAAATCAATTACAAATGAATCAATATGCGATGCATCATGTCGGCTCAATGCATTTACAATAATAACCAATTGATAAAATATCTTCATAATGTGCTGTACTGATCTGGAATAGATAACACTTATTGGTCCATAACCTAGACCTATTTGCTGGTAACAACAAATATGCAAACTCTATTAGACCAATAACCAAATCACCAAAACCAAGTGTCCAAACAATGTCTTTGACATAACCAAGTAATCTCCAGATGATAACAGATCATCCTCAGTGCCGGTGAACAATATAACCTGCTGATGAACCCGATACCAGTGACTATGCATGTCACTAAAGATGCCGGTGAACATAACCAAAGATCTCTAGATGATAAGTGTTCCAAGTATTGACAGTGTTGACATCAATGAAAAAACCAATGTAACACATCCATAATACCAATAGTCCCCCACGATCACCACTCCTCTGAGGAGGTCCCATGACTCCACCGCTACTAGTATCCATCCTCACAGTGGTATGATAACTACCTGCTCTCTGGCGCTCTACGACTAAATCCTTATATAGTTGTCGCCAACGCGAAGTATACTTCTCAGCTCAAACTAGTGCTCTAATAGTATCAGCTAAGAGAGTGCCTGATCCAACCTGGTGAATGTGATCATAGAGGCCCTGAGTATCCCTTTGACTCCTAACAGTTGTGTCTCTCTCTGTCATGAGTATCTATACCTGTTCTCTAAGATGATCTATCTGTGCTCTGAGACTATCCATGGTCTCCTGCTCTGGCACATCCTGCTATGGCACATGAATTCCAACACCCTCATCTCCACCTCCCTGTCCACTTGCTAGAATCTTAGTCCGAGTAGCTCTCAGAACCCATCATCTAATGAGGGGAACATGATCCTTTGGATCCTCATCCTCTCCACCATGCATTGCAATAACCCTAGGGTCTAGCTAAATCTGACCAAACTCAATGCCTCTCCTGCAACCCCCATCTAGTCCAATCATCCTGCCTCCTCCTGTCGATGGCAACCCTCTCGGTGATCTCATCCCTATCCTACTAGTATCCCTCCCAATCTGTCCAACCTCTCTCCCACCCATAAGAAGCAGTCTCCCAATCCTGCCAACTGGTCCAAATGGTCCTCCATGGACTCTCAATCAACCTCCTCTCTGTCTGGGTCTCCTACCGCAACCACCTCCATCTCTTCCCTCATCTCCATACCCTCTGGCCTCCTAAGAAACTTTAAGCTCTCGTCTACGTCTTCGTCTCCTGATAATTGGATCATATGAATCATCATGCTCATCTATTAAGCTAGGAGGAGGATTTGCTGGATCGGTAATACGGGGAAATGGGTGTGCCAATATGTACTCAACATAATTTGTAGTAACCTCAGGATCTAGAATGTTCAATCTCATATCATAAGCTACCCTAGGAGTAGCTAGAAACTCTGCACATGCTAACTCAAATGACAAAGAAGGTCTCCAATCTCGCCTATCTCTGTACCGTCATGCATATATCATGACACCAGTATGCATAAGCTGAATGATACCAAACTGTCTCAAAATGCGACTAATCAACTATCTCTCAACAATGAATGGAGTTCGACCAATGAGATATGTACTCTGCAAAATAAATGGTAATGTCTGTGCATCATCTATTTATGGCTCACAATCGATATAAGGTCTCCAAATAACACTATCTAGTGAATCAAGAACCCAATGCTAATACTTCATCTTACCCAGCTTATGTTGAGTAAGGATACCTGCATATAGATAAACATATGGCTACCTCTCACCATGAACTCTATGATGAATAGGCTGAGTAATAGCAATGTGCTCCCAGCACTAGATCTGTAAAAGTGTGCATCTTGTCGATAAAATAGCACCATCATCAAAAACAAACTGATGAAGATCATGATACAAATGAGAAAGCATACAAACACCCCACGCATATCAAGTCTGATGCTACATCATGCTCTGAAGAATCTCACCCTACCAACAACAAAACCTTGAGATCTCTTGTCTAGATAGATGAATCCCGTAATAAAACCTGCAAGAATCACATGGAGAGTTTCATAATACGTAATCATATCCTCCCATCGGATCTCTCCTCTCAAAATACTCTCATCACCAAATATGGCTCTACATGCCTCTGTCCCTCCACGATCCTGAAAAATCATACTGAACTAACTCACCGGTCACTAGGATGTGGAGAATCCTATAGACACCCTCAAGTGTCACACTAATCTCACCCATGGGCAAGTGGAAAGTGTTATGCTCACTATGCCATCTCTTGGCTAACACTATCAACAATCCCCTATTATGGGTAATATCAGGCATGTATAGCAAGTGGCGTAATCCGCAGACATTTATATGTCTCACCTCTTCCTGTGTAAGCTCTGGCACTAACTGCCGCATCGCTGGAAATTTCTCCTGACACTGGAGCACATCAAGTTTCTCCTATTTACCAAGAGAATTTGATCATCAATCATCTATCTATCAAATCAAAGAGATTGCTAATCTCTGACATAAACAATTGGCAAATCTCTTCACATGAAGCAAATCAGGCTATCAAATCAATTTAAACCTATCAATCATGGTTTTCTATCAATCACTGAGTTCAATCAAACTCTGTTATGCTCTTAATCAGAAACTAAATTGGTTTCTTAAAGCTAATCTATCCAATCAAGTCAAATTGATCAATTGTTTATCCTATCAATCAACATTATCAAATCAAACAATCAAGTACCTATTCATCACGATTGCACATCAAAATGCCTAAATCTAATCATCAAAGTGATTTTTTTACAATGCAATAAATCAAACATATTCATCAGAAGCAAAAGTGCTAATCCTTTTAACAAAAGTGCTATTCTACTGAATGCAGACGCTAAATCATACATATGCGTGAACCTTTTTAACAAAAGCGCTAAACTTTTGAGCATATGCATGAACTGATCAAAAGCATTGTTTTAAGCATCAAATGCACTAACATAAATCACACATGCGCTAACAAAATGAGCACATGTGCTAAACACATCAAATGCATTAACTTTAAATGCAAAAGTGCTAAAAAAGAAAACAAAAACAATAAACATACTTGCCAAAAATCGAAAAAATTCAAAATAGCCAAAAACGCGCTAAAAAAATATGAAAAATCAAACGACAATTTATGAGACATTTGGGATAAGATACATACTAGATACCCATACTCAGGAGGTCGCTGATATCGTCGAATGTACTCAAATCGATGGTTCTCCAACATGATCACCATTTTGCCACCTCACCAAGACAATTTCTTCACAAAGCTGACAAGGATGCAAATGAATATTAAATTAACTTTGGTTAATTTTATATTTCCTATTTGGAAGGGTGATTAATCTTTTTCAATGGGGCAATTTTTTTTTTTAATGAATAAATTTAATTGATGGACCTTTTCAATTATAGTGAGATCAATCACTTGTCAAAATTATTCAACAAATTCATGATCAATCTCTCGAGGGGGCACACAATTACGATTTTTATCTCCATCAGGCACATAATCGAGACTTGATTTAATCTTTGAAACAATGTTGTCTCGACATCATTTCAAAGAGGGGCAAAATGTATACACATAAAAATAGCTATGAGTGATTAAATAAATATTTAATATTTATTTAATATTTATTCTTCTATTAAATAGTTAATTTGAAAAGGTTAATTTATTTAATTCATTTTTTGTCTTTCTATTAATTGATTTAATTGAAATATTTTATTAATTAATTCATCTATCCTATTCCTCTAATTAATTAAATATCTAATATTTAATTATTCTTCTAATCAATTAATTGAATATCTAATATTTAATTATTTCCTTCAATCATTTAAATATCTAATATTTAATGATTATTCTTCTATCCTATAGTCTCAAATATTAAATAATTTTTAAATTATTTAATCCCTTATCCAACTCACCTTCCATCTCCACTTCATCTTTCCTTTGCCAACTCATCCATCACGTGGCCAAATTAATTCAACAAAATTAAAATAAATAAATCATTTATTAGTACCACTTATCTTCAACCTCCAAATTTAATGAAATATTGTGTATGTACACATATTTCATAACCTTCTTCTATATTCTCTCCAACATCCCTACATCTTAGGAAGGACTTGAGTCTACTTGTCCTCTCATGCCTAAATCTTCTCCAACCATCCCTATATTCCCTCAGTCAGCAACCCAGTCAAGGTGAGATGAGTGACACTTGTCTTCTCCTCCCTGCTTTCTCTCAACCTTCACCTTTTCTCACAGCCATCCAAATTTGCAAATCTGATCATGACCATTGATCTAGGCCACATCATCTTATCCTCTCAAGGTCTATAAAATCAGGAGTTTGAGTTGAGAGAGAGTTAATATTCAAGTTAGTCTTCAAGTGAGTTTTCAAAGCTAATAATGTGTGAAAACTTATGCATCTGTGAGTTTTAATCTTGAAGCAAATAGCATAATCATTTAGCATAGTCATTTAGCATTGCATATCATAGCATTAGTTAACTATCAGTTATTAGTCCATTCTTCATATGCCATCTTGGAAGCTATCAGTGCTTGTCTGAGAGCACACCATTTGCAATGAGGAATAGTGGAGTTAGGACACAATGAGACATAAATCATGAAGGTAATAATAGTATTTTTATTTTATATGTAATGTAGTTTCATTGGTTGAGTTTGGATTTCCTATAGCATTTCCTTTGTATTTTATGAAACTAACATGTTGCAGGTAGTATTCTGATAATGAAATTCAAGTCGACACACTTAGAACTTATTAAAGTTCACCTTGCTAGAGGATTTTACAACTTCACATTAGAAGTGATTCTGTTAAGAGATTTTACATGAAGAACTGGTTAGGGTTCACCCTATTAAAGGATTTACAATGCTGCAATTGTTAGAAGGCAACAAAGATGATTGATCTTTCTAATGACACTACCTCTGTCTCATAGAACCACTTTGCATGCTCTATTCTTCTGATCGGTGTTGACTTCACCAATTCATACCTCTATCTGTTGCACTCTATTTTGCTCCCCCTGTTAACATTCACACAAATCTTTTTCTCATTCATAATACCAACAATTAAAATGAATGATGTGAATATATTAGCCTTTAGTTCTGGTGCCAAATTTCCCTCCAAAAATCAAATTCAAAGGTCTATTATCGTGCCTCAAATTGCTCTCCAAAAATCATGCTAGGAATATCGGTCAAGACAACAGTGCATGCAGAAAAGCTCGCCAGTTGAAAAGAGAAGACTGCTGGTTCAACTGGATGTTATCTGGATATTTATAAGTCTATCATTTGAGACTCCTGTATTGTCAGTTGTTGCTTATGTATCGGTCCAATTCTGCCTAACCGGTTACCTCTTATATACCGGTCTACTTACTACTTAGCCTATTAACCCCTGTATACTGATTAACCCCTGTATACCAGTCTACTCACTGCTTAGCCGATTAACCCCTGTATACCGGTCTACTCATTGCTGATAGAAATAAGGACTACTGTTCTTCACCAGTTACTCTTTACATCTTTACCGATGGATTGTAGAGACTTAGAAACTGATGTTGCCAACAATGACAACCATTTCACTGGTCATACAAAATGCATCATAATGCCAACACCCACTAATGACATAAGAATTGTTAGGGCCAATATGGAAAGATAATGTACTGAGAGGGGAGGGGTGAATCAGTACTTCAAATCTTTTGTTCAACAATAACTTTATTGTTAAGCATAAACCAAAAACTGCTGTAACATAATATAATGCTAAAACAAATAAATAACAATCATACATGATTCACTCCATAACACATATATTTTGGTTACGCAGAAACTCTTAGTTAGAGAGAAAAACTACGGTGGGGATGGCACCCACAACTTCACTACTACAATAATAAAGGTTGCTCGGTTAGAGCTACATGCTTAGCTATTTTTGATAGCTTCCCCTGTTAGGAGTATTAAGATCTTTAGATCTACCTCGCTAAAGGATTTTACAACACTTAAACTAAATGTTGCACCTGGTTAAAGGCTTTACAATTTATAGACTTTGTTAGAGTCTTTTACCCTATTAAAGGTTTCTCTTACAACTCAAAATATTACAATAAAATCTTTACAAATATCTGCAACTTTACATCTGAAATGTTATAGCAGATTCTATATGCTCAAAATGAGATTACCTTGCTTATAGCATACCTCGGTAATCCATAGATTAACTCAGTAATCCTTTTTGTTTACTCTATTCCTTGACTATTCTCTAAAATCCTTCTCGGTGACCTCTGTGTCTCTAACAGTCACAATACTCAGTGCTTCCTTATCTATTACACATGTCTTGCTTCATACACCTCTATGTCTGATCCTTAAATCATTCTACATATAAATAGATCTCTTTAGGACGCTGATCTTGTTCATGCATCGATCTTACAAACAAGATTCATCGAATGAATAACTATACAAAATATTTCATTGGATAGATGACCTCAAAATCATACAAAATCTTTAAGGTGCAATTTCCTATGTGATAACGGTTCTTTGTTCCTCGATCGTGTAACACATTTTCACACGTGTCTAGGTTCAATGAATCTGGTAACACATTTTCACTCAGTGTGTGTTCACTCGGTATATCATTTTTGCTGCTCGGTAGACATAGAGTGTTACTCGGTAGACAACTCGGTGTATACTAGACTCTGTGACTTCTATCTTCTATAACCGACTGCTTTAGTGCTTACCAACTGAATGTACCGATAGTATTAACCAGCTAGAGTATATAGGATGACTTTGGATATAAAATTAATGACAACTTAGTAAATAGTAACAATCTTCCCTTTTGACATTAGTTTTGAAATATTTGACAAAACCCCTTTCAAAGTCATAACTCAAAATCTATATACTTACAAAATTTGACTAAACTGATAGTATATACAATAGTCAATAAATAGTATACTCAGATATACTCCCCTTATCAATATACTGTACATAATTTTGATTTTGCATGCTCGGTGATCAATGTTCTGTGTTTACTGCACTTGTTCTTTTCTCTTTGATCACTGCTCGGTGATTACTACTCCCCTGTCAAATTCAACTGTGCATTTGGATACTTTGATACTATACTCCCCCCTTTCGACAAACATCAAAACTAGTTACCATTCAGTGGAGGCAACTCGTCAAAAATGGATTTATACTTTGTCCTTGCATCGGTGAGAGCGGTAGAAAGGGCATCCTTGACACTATCCATGAGTGAATTTTGAGCTGTAATGTCAGCTAGGAGTGAGATTAGACCATCTAGTGTGCTTCCCTCTGGTTGAGTGGATAAATGAGTGGCTCGGTTGATCTGCTCTTGAACAGATGAAAGATGAGGAATGAATAATGTTTGAAGAGTCATTATATCCATCCTGATATTGTGCTCTTCATTTCAAAGTTCCAACTGTTGAGCCATAAGAGTTGGCAATTTGGTGTAGAAATTCTAAATAGAATTTGGCTCAGTAGTCAATGTATTGGAGAGATTGGTGATCTCTTGCTCAATGAATTCGGTTTTATTTTTGATATCCTTAATTAATAAAGAGAATGTATAGAGCATTTGAAAAAAATAAAGAATATGCTTAAGTTGAGGGGACAACTTTACCAATAGCAATTGCTTTCTGTACCTCTTCAATCATTTTTGCAGTTAGCTCTTTATCCTTTAGCTTGCTAAGGTATTTAGATGTGTCTACTCCTGATGCTTCTATTTGAGTGAGGAGTTCATCCAGTTGCATATGGATGGCAACATCTTTATTCACGGTAGCTTCAGGTAGCATGTCTGACAATAATGCCTTAACCTTCTGAAGTACATGGTTCTTTTTCTAAATAGCCATCTATCTTTCCTATTCATCTTTGGCTTTGCATAGCTCACCGAATTCAATAAGTGCTTTCCCTTTTAATTTGGATATATCTACATTAGGCAACACAATTGGTTTTGATAAATCTATCTTGGAACTATGCTTTTTCATTTTCTTTTCTTTAGAGGAGGAGGCTTTCACCGGTTGAACTAATACAATGGCTTGGGAGGCTTGTTTACCCTTGGTAGGTTGCTCGGTAGAGGAAACACTTTTGTCAGTTCCTGTAGCCTCTGTTTTCTCCTTCGGTGCTTCTATGCTTGGGGTCTTGGTGGCAACAGTTTCTATGCTTGCAGGTGCTTGAGAAGTTTGTTCCCCAGTGGTCTGAGAAGTAGATTCTCCTTTGGTAGACTGTTGACCCCCTTTCCCTTGATTAGTATCCTTAGGATGCTCGGTTGGGACTTGTTGAGTGACCGGAGGATATGACTTGACTTGTTCCAAAAATGATTCACTGGATACCAGTTTGGCATAGGCATTGCCTTCTATCATTTCTTGTCCCTGATCCTCAGAAGCCATGACATCCTCATCTAATTGAATAGTTTTAGCAGGATCTTGTTTAGTGATGTCAACTATTTCAACTTCACTTAGAGGTTCAGCATGAGGTTCATCATTCTTGAGTCAGAATATTTCTTGCCATTTTTCCTTAGTTTCATTCTCAACTTCAAGATAAAGACCATTCATCATTTTCAATGCTCTCTACTTTACTTGAAAGTTTGTTTGTGAGGTCTTTAAATGTTCTTTAATGTCATCTACCGACATGTCTGGAAAGAGATGTACCAAAACTCTTTCTCTAACCTGTTTCTCTGAGTCCATAGCATATTGCCACCTGGTGTCAATATGTGAATACAATGTTTTAGGAAGGAAATTAGTCACTTCCAATGGGACTATTTGAAATTTAAGTAGTGTACATACTACTACTTCATCTATTTGCCTCTTTTCATCTTCATTTCTGGAATCATATTTCACATATCTAAAAGCTCCAAATCCACCATATTGTTTCAAGTTAGCACAAAAATTATCGACACTATGTACTTCCTTTTTACTCTGAACAATCTGAAATTTATTTTTGTCTTCAAATTCGGTGTCACTGGACTCTTTTCTCAAAATGAGTCTCCGAGGCATTTTCTTATAAGTCCTTGTGACCTTAGGCATTGCGACATTTTTCTGCTTCTTACTCGGTGATACTGCAGATGGTCTAGTATTAGGTCGCTTTGCTGGAGGAGTCGGTGATACTTGTGATGAGTCCTATTTCTTCCTTTTCAAAATTTTGCCTTTTGGCAACTCGATGCTCAAAGTAACAATAGCTTCATGAGCTTCAGATTCTTCCTCAATTGCAAGTAGTTCACTCTTGGCAGGAGTGGAGGAAGAACCTTCTCCAAATTTCTCAGTTAACAGTTTAATCATTTTAGTTGCTTTCCTTGTAGCCTTAGGTACTACAATGCTCATCTTAACTTTTTCTTTAACCTCTTCATAGGTTTTGTACCTGATTTCTGTAGCATGCCTTGGAAGTGCAAGAAAGGAATCTATCTACTATTGTGAAATGTCAAAATCAATCTCATAACCCATAGGTGACAAAGATTGAGTTCTTGGTTCCACCGCATTGACATAGCAGTAGTCGGTGTCTACTTCAAAGCATATATCATCCTTATATTTTTTCACTAACTAAGGTGGGATCCAGTAGCTATTATGCATCCTTTCCTAAAACTTGGTAAAGTAATCATCCATAATCTCATTAAAGTTATCACCTAGCTGTTCGATGAAGTCATTCATTTGATGGGTGATTGGTCAGTGTAGCTCCCAAACTACATTACCGACAGATGGAAAGAATTTCTGAAAATAGAAAAACATGCATACCAAGAGTGATCCAAACTTCAGTGTGTTAGCCAAGTTGTTCTTCTTCAGCTTCCTTATGGTGTTTATATTTTCAAACAAATTCTTCAACAACACTTCACAAAGATCAATCTTCATTCCCTTCTTCACAATTTTATATGCTAAATCAACAACTGCACATGGTACACTGTTTTCCCTTGCTGATTGAAAGAAACAATAACCTATTACTCTAATGGCAAACTTCAGCTCCGCATCTGTGACATTATTCAATTTTAGACCTCTGAAATCGGATTCAACTCCGGTTAAAGTGATCAATTCCTTCTATGAAATCATTTTCTAAGCTCGGGCATGGTCATAAATAGGGTATCCAGTTATCAAGTGAATGATTTCCTTGGTGATCTTGAATGGTTGCTCCTCTAACCACATGAAATCATCATGAACTCTGCTAAGAACAAACTTGACCCATTGGGGTTTGAAGACATGAGGATTGGCTAGGGCTTCGATCAATCCCTTGACTTTAATGTGTTCAAACTTGTTATCTAGTTTTCCATTGGTACACAATTCATTATATGTGTCCTTGATCTCAACATGACCTTGTTCCTCAACATGACATTCGGTGAAAAATCTAATATCCTCAACTAGTAAAACCCTATCCAGAATGAGTGAAAATGTCATTTTATCATCTGGTTCAGATGCTACTTTGGGAGGTAGGGAATATTTTAATGAGGGATTCTCAATGGTTTCAACAACAATGGGTTTTTGAATGTTTGGAGCCATTACAAACTCAGGATATCTACTAAGGAAAAATGCT
The DNA here is from genome assembly GCF_030272615.1 of Cryptomeria japonica. Classification (NCBI taxonomy): domain Eukaryota; kingdom Viridiplantae; phylum Streptophyta; class Pinopsida; order Cupressales; family Cupressaceae; genus Cryptomeria; species Cryptomeria japonica. The sequence goes on along the minus strand of NC_081409.1, from coordinate 497,132,020 downwards.
TAGGGTTTGAAACTTAACCAACAAATGCTTTCACTTAGTAAATATAAAATAGATAATCACACTGATATTTCCCGGTTATCTAGTTCTTAGAAATGCTTGAGATCGATGTGTAAATACCTTGAAATTCACTCAGGAGGTGTTTGATCACCTTTGAATCACTTAGCTCTACTCTTTGAAAACTTGGTAAGTGTGAAATGACCGCACAAAGTGCTTTAAGTACATATTTTACCTTGTCGGGCTCCGTGTGGTTAGGTTAAAAAACATTAAATGCACTTGGTTCCACTAAACCAATTTACCTTTCTTTTTGTGCTTTTACCGACTAGACAAATTTCCTGCATTTACCGACTAGATAGGTCTCCTACATTCACTAACTTGACTAGTGCTCCACAAGACTTGATAGAATTTCAAACTTGCTAATGCATCTTAGCTATGCAGATTTTGAATTAAGTACATGATAAAATAGGAACTGTTAAGATCTAACTTTGAGAGAATGTAGTCCCTTCATACCTTTATTGATTAATTTGGAATAGATGCACCTAACTCGGTAGGTAAGGTACTTTCTTCATTAGTTGATCCATTTTCCTTGTTTTTCCAAATCATCTATTATTTGCTTCTTATTACCTCAGTATCTCCTCTGGGTTGATCTCTGCAATCTCCAGCCAAGAGTCCAACTTTGTGACAATGAAAACATGCCATACCAGGATTTCTCCATGATCTTCAGTTGTTCATTCCAAACCTTATAAAGCAGTTGGCACTTATATGTCCATATCTTCCACAACATTCACACCATATCCTTGTATTGTAATCCCATGGTACTGCAACATATTGTTTTTAAGATTTGTGTGAGTTCAGTAGCCTCTTGTATTTGCTCGATGTTCAAACCACATATAGTTCTTCTGCTTAAACCAACACTTCTCGGTACTTTGTCCATATCTATTGCAGTTTTTACAAAACCCTTTGAATTTTGCCTTCTGATAATTGCTAATAGACTTTTTCCTACATTGATTAGATGTGTGACCATACTTATTGCAATTGTTACAACAACCATTAGACCTAATAACATTCGATTGCTTACTTTTTCTGATTTGGCACAAGTTGGTAGTATGTCCTTGTTTTCCATAGTAGTTGCAAATAGGCTTGTTTCCTTTGATGTTCTTCTTGTTTCCAGCTTGCTTTGATGATTCTCCTCTCTCAGTAGTGTGGATTCCCTTATCGGTAGAGTCTTTTCCTTTGTAACTGAGTCCTGCATCTTTGTTGGGTCTTCTTATATTCAGTTGCTCATCCAACATCTTTGATGCTTCATAACTTTTCATCAGTGATTTTTTGGCTTTCTTCTCTACTTCAAGTTCATCGGTCAATCTTGATAGTTCAAGTTTCAATGCTTGATTCTCATTTTCCTTTAGATTTGCTTCATGATGTGCATAACCCAATTGATCAGACAGATTACTTTGTATTCCAGTCATCCTAGTGATTTCATCATTCTTTTCAGACACTAATGCTTCAAGCTGTTGTTTTTCTCTTTCTAGATCTCTTAATCTATCCTCGCCTATCCTCAATGCATCAAGATTTTCAGTCATCTGTGTGTTGAAATGCTCATGTTCTGTTTTCATTGCTTTTAGCTGTTCAATCAGTGATTTGTTCTTTTCTTTCAATTCTCCAATCATCTCTTTAGTCTCTTTAGATATATTGTTCTCAGATGATGTCTCAATTTGTTCCACCAGCTCTTGTGAGTCCTATAGATCATTAGACAACCTTCTTCTGACTTTCAATGATTTTTGCATTTGTCTTTGCATGTCTGCAATCACTTGATTAACATGATCCAACTCTTCTTGTAGATACACAATTCTCCGACATTGTTTATAGCCTTCCATTGATAAGATCTTTTTATTTAGGCTATTAAATCCTTTTCCAAGATTCAAGCTCTGATACCAATTGTTAGGCCCAATATGGAAAGCTAATGTACTCAGAGGGGAGGGGTGAATCAGTACTTCAAATCTTTTCTTCAACAACAACTTTACTGTTAAGCATAAACCAAAAACTGTTGTAACATAATATAATGCTAAAACAAATAAATAACAATCATACATGATTCACTCCATAACACATATATTTTGGTTACACAGAAACTCTTGGTTAGAGAGAAAAACTATGGTGGGGATGGCACCCACAACTTCACTACTGCAATAATAAAGGTTGCTTAGTTAGAGCTACATGTTTAGCTATTTTTGATAGCTTACCCTCTTAGGAGTATCAAGATCTTTAGATCTACCTTGCTAAAGGATTTTACAACACTTAAACTAAATGTTGCACCTGGTTAAAGGCTTTACAATTTATATACTTTGTTAGAGTCTTTTACCCTGTTAAAGGTTTCTCTTACAACTCAAAATATTACAATAAAATCTTTACAAATATCTGCAACTTTACATCTGAAATGTTATAGCAGATTGTATGTGCTCAAAATGAGATTACCTTGCTTATAGCATACCTCGATAATCCATAGATTAACTTGGTAAACCTTTCTGTTTACTCTGTTCCTTGACTGTTCTTTGAAATCCTTCTCGGTGACCTCTGTGTCTCTAACAGTCACAATACTCAGTGCTTCCTTATCTATTACACATGTCTTGCTTCATACACCTCTATGTCTGATCCTTAAATCATTCTGCATATAAATAAATCTCTTTAGGATGGTGATCTTGTTCATGCATCGATCTTACAAACAAGATTCATCGAATGAATAAATATACAAAATATTTCATTGGATAGATGACCTCAAGATCATACAAAATCTTTAAGGTGCAATTTCCTATGTGATAATGATTCTTTGTTCCTCAATCTTGTAACACGTTTCCACACATGTGTCCAGGTTCAATGAATCTAGTAACACATTTTCACTCAGTGTGTGTTCACTCGGTATATCATTTTTGCTTCTCATTTGACATAGAGTGTTACTCGGTAGACAACTCGATGTATACTAGACTCTGTGACTTCTATCTTCTATAACCGACTGCTTTAGTGCTTACCGACTGAATGTACCGACAATATTAACCGACTAGAGTATATAGGATGAATTTGGATATAAAACTAATGACAACTTAGTAAATAGTAACAAAGAATCTATACCGACATTCAAGATCCAAATAAAGCATATCCTAAGGATGATTTCCCATTACCCAATATAGATATGATAGTTGACTTGACTGCTGGGAATGAAATGCTTTTATTAATGGATGGTTTCTCAAGATATGACCAAATCAGGCTTGCACCAAAAGATAAACACAAGATGACATTTACCTATCCATGGGGAATATACTTTTAGAAGATCATGCCATTTGTTCTTAAGAATGCAGGAGCAACATATCAAAGTGATATGACGACATTATTTCATGACATGATCCACAATATCATGGAATACTATGTGGATGATCTATTGGCTAAATCAAAGACAAGAGAAGGTCACTTTGAAGTCCTTGCAAAGATATTTGATTGATTAGAGCAATACAATGTTAGGTTAAACCCCCAAAAGTGTGTGTTTGGTGTAACAACAGGAAATGTTAGGTTAAACCCCCAAAAGTGTGTGTTTGGTGTAACAACAGGAAAATTTTTAGGATTTATTGTGTCTAACAGAGGAATTGAAGTAGATCCTACAAAGGTCAAAGTAATCATGGATATGCAACCTCCATCAACACTTAAGCAGTTAAGAGGGTTACAAGGAACACTGCAATCTATAAGAAGGTTCATAGCACAACTAGTAGATAAATGTCATCCATTTCAATATTTACTCAGAAAGGGAGTTACCTTCAAATGGACAGAACAGAGCCAAGAAGCTTTTCAATTTTTAAAAGATTATCTTCTAAATACTCCATTATTAGTTCCACCTACTTAAGGAAAGCCCCTATTACTATATATATCAACAACAAACTCATCTTTAGGAGCCTTGTTGGCACAACATGATGATCAAGGAAAGGAAAGAGCAATCTACTATATAAGTAGAACCCTAATTGGATATGAGCTTAACTACACTCCTATAGAATGAGCATGTATAACAGTTTTCTTCACATCTCAGAAACTTAGACATTATATGCCAAGTCACAAAGTCCAACTCATCACATGTTTTGATCCACTCAAATATTTGATAAGCAAAGCAACATTGACTAGAAGATTGGCTAAGTGGGTCATGATTTTAAGTGAGTTTTATATAGAGTATGTGGACATAAAGACAATCAAAGGGAAGATTAAAGCATATATGTTAGCAGAGGCTCCCTTGCAAGACAGTTACCCGCTACTAATAGACTTTCCTGATGAATCTGTGTTTGCATTGACAACATCTACCATGTGGAAATTGTACTTTGATGGATCCTATACAAATCATGGAGCTAGAGCTGGGATTATTTTCATCACCCCTCAAGGTGATTCTATCCCTGTCATTCAGAATAAATTTTTCCTATACGAACAATATTGCTGAATATGAAGCTCTCATCATAGGACTTCGTACCGCTGTACAGTGGAAAATTAAAGAATTACAAGTCTACGGTGACTCACAACTGATTATAAATCAATTCAATGATTACTATAACACAAAAAATGATAAACTACTACCTTATAAACAAATGGTAGAAGATTACAAATAACATTTCAGTAACATCACTTTTGAATAGATTCCGAGGATATAGAACAAGGCAGCTGATGTCATGGCTACAGTAGGGTCTCTACTAAATATGCCTAATAATGAAACTCAATTTGAGTTTATTGTAGAAAAATTTATGATATCGGCATATAAGATTCCCTCATCAAAATATGTATGTGTAATTACGGGTCCTGAATCCCCATGGTATAATGAGATATACGCATACTTACATACTCAATATATATCTCCTAATTTGTCTAGAAATCAAAAGAAAACTCTTATTCATCAAGCGTCCAAACACACTACTATTGACACATTGTATAGAAAGGGCTTTGATGGAACCCTTCTCTGATGTCTTGATGAAGAAGATACACAACTTGCCCTAAAGGAGGTACACGATGGAATTTTTGGGGCGCATCAAAGTGGCCCACCACTATCAAAGAAATTGTTAAGAACTAGATACTATTGGCCAACTATGGAAAAGGATGCTAATAAATATGTATAAAAATGTAAACAATGTCAAATGCATGGAGACCTCATTCATGTACCAACATAGGATCTTCAACCTATTACATCACCATGGCAATTTTCACAATGGGGGTTAGATCTAGTTGGTAAAGTTAATCCTACTTCTTCCAATGGGCACAAATTCATCTTAACGGCTACTGAATATTCTACTAAATGGGTGGAGGCAATCCCCCTTACATACACCACTGGTAAGCAAATAGAAAAATTCATGCTTAATTACATTATCTTCCAGTACGAGATTCCAATGTGCATAGTGATAGATAATGGACATCCATTCAAAAATCAAGAAATGAGAGAATTGTGTGAAAAATTTCAAATACAATAGAGATTTGCAACACCATATTATCCACAAAGCAATGGACAAGAAGAGGCAACAAACAAGACAATATTAAAAATCCTAAAGAAGTTGTCACTTATACAAAATGAGACTGGCATCTCTAGTTAAATCCCGCTCTTTAGGCTTATAGAACAGGAGTACGTAACCCTATAGGAGAAACACCATATTCATTGGTCTATGGTACAGAAGCAATACTACCTATTAAAATAGAACTATCATCTTTAAGAGTCTCCTTAAAAAACATCATATCAGAGGAAGACTATCAGGTTGCAAGATTACAAGAGATTGAAACACTCGATGAAAAGAGACAAACTGCTTTAAATCATTTGCAAGGTTACCATAACATATTGAGAAGGAGTTACAATAAACAAGTACACCCAAGGAATTTTGAAGTGGGAGATCTAGTTCTCAAGGAGAACCAAAGGAACCTAGAAGAATGAGAAAAGTCAGGGAAGTTTGAACCTAATTGGCTAGGTCCTTTTATCATAACAAGAGTTATAGGAAATGGAGCATACAATTTGGCTACTGTGGAGAGAGATCCACTCCCTGACCCTATGAACAAAATGCACCTTAAACAATATTATATCTAAGAGCTGGGTTAGTTTAGGTTTTTCTTTTTGCATTGCATATCATTTTATTCAAAGCACTGCATCACATATAGTTTCTTTTTCAAATGCATTGCATTCACAAAATTCTCGCATTGGAATATAGCATCATCAATAAAACAAGGCAACTTCCCAACTTTATCATCCATTTGCATTCAAGAGGAACAAGGTCATCTCCTTTCTTAAATATATGGACATGAAGTCTTTGAGGTCCTAAGGTCATTCATTTTCAACATTATCCTATAACGACACTTTACTTATGGTTGGGTAGTGACTTCACTATTTGAGACTTGTTAACCCAAAATCTATCAATTGCTATATCTCAAACACATTAACAAAATCTCTAATTCATTCGAGACACCTAATTGATCATATGACTAGTGAAAAATCTAAAATTATACTTTAGCACCACTGTAATTGTCACACCCAAGTAGGTTTCATTACTTACAAGTCAAGTCAAGAAAATATAAAAGAAAAAGTGCTATGCAAAATATTCATCTCAAGGCAAAAGATAAATTATATATAACTGAAATATATAAAGTGCGACAAAAAGCTTGACTATGGGAACATGTGAGTAACTCCATTAGGGATATGAACACCAACTAGCAATAGAGTAATATTTAAGCAATTATAGTCTATAACCTCGTCGGAGCTCTAAAAGCTTGCTGACAGTGAGGCTCTATTCAGGATGCTTTTGAAGTTAGGATAATTTACGTAGCTAGTTGTATACGATGTTAAGGATCTTTAATTAACACAAGAGCAAGAATTAACTCATTTGCACACACATGGGAAAAAGAACATCAAAGTTTCAAGAACCTAAGTGGAAGTTTTCTGCGTCTCCATTTGTAAATTCTAGTCACTAAGTGTGTTAATTTGGATGTTCCATGAGACCTTAAGGATCGATTGACCACTTATCTATGAAATGTTTTGGACCTCCAATTCAATTGGTGTATTATGAAATGCTAAACAAACACAATCATCCTTGTTCAAATAGGAAAGGCATATTCATCATGCATATTGCATTAACATAGGTCATGTCAAAAGTCATTGTCTCCACATGCAATCTACAAATCATTATGTTATACACATCTACACACTGGGGGCATAACTGAAAAAAATCCTAAAATTGTAAAAAGTCCTGAAAAAATCCTAAAAAATCATATAAAGTCATAAAAAATTCCCAAAACATTGAAAAACGCATCAAATCCAAAACATTGAAAAACACAAAAATCCAAAAATATTGAAAAACATAAAAAATCCAAAACAGTGAAAACCGTAAAAATCCAAAAACATTCAGAAAATGTCATGGAAAAATACCAAAAATATTCAAAAAATGTCCTGAAAAAATACCAAAAACATCCGTATATGATCATGAAAAAAATCTACCAAAAGCATTCAAATATCAATCTACAAAATCCAAAAACAATAAAAAACCAATCAAAAAAATTTCAATAAAATATCTTGCAAGAATCAAATACCCTAGCAGATATCTAGCAAACGCTTCACACGAAGTTAACAAAGGATACAACTATCCAGTCAAACATCTACAATCAACTGATCAAACTGTCTTATCAATCCTATCATATCCATATCAAGTGATCATTATCTTGTCTTAAACAGAAGAGGATACACTCAAAATCAGAAAGGCCAGTTTTAAACGGGGTCCACAACTTTCTGAGATCAAACATTATCAACTATCACATCAAGCAACTGAGAACAAAGGCACAAGATTGGTATAGCTGCTGAATTTTGTCTAGGTTAGTCTTTATCTTTTATCATTTGGTGACAGATTGTGTTCCTATGCTACTCAAGAATGTCCACAAGTGACTAGAGGAGCATGATGGGCATTATTTTTTTCTTTGTTTTCTATTTGTGGTCTGAACCAATGAAGTTCTAGAGAAATTGCTCTAGTGGGTGTCTGTGATAGGAGCATTCAGCTTGTGAATGAGATATCTTTACATCTTGGTTCCTTATACCCTGATGTGCTAAGCTCCATTGTTCAATAATAAGGGTCAGTGATGAATATATATTTCACAATAAATAATGACACAGGTTCATGAATCAATCATTATCATTCTCATCTCATCTGTTTATTGATAGTTTGGTGATTTCTCATATTTTTCTAAATCATTTTCTGTCAGCTAACATTTTTTTTTCATCAATCTCTTCTTTCTTTCATCTTACTAACATTTCTTCAAGGTACATATGAGTTAAAAGAATATTCTGGTATTATCATACAAAAACAAAAGTTGCATCCATATAGTTTTAAGTGCATACATATAGTTTTAAGTGCACCCATATATTTTAAAGTTGCATCCATATAGTTTAAAGTTGCATCCATATAGTTTTAAGTCGCATTCATATAGTTTACATTGCATTTGTATTGCATTTAATGGCCGTCATTCATAAACATCATTTATAAATCATATAGAAATCAATAATTCATCATTACATCATAAATCATGTAGAAACCATTGCATTCATAAACAATTATTTATAAATAATATAGACATGCATCACATAACTCATAGTATCATATAACATACATGGACAATAAAGCATAATAGATCATCACCAAAAAATTGCATATCATATATATATAACTCAAAAATGGTGATGTGTCTGAATACAATAATCATAAAATAGGCCAGAAGGCTCAGATAACATGATCTCAATGTATCAACCCACACTACCTCTATCAGTAGGTGCATCTCACCTAACTCCAGTCTGTCTCAACGACACCCTAGGTGGACCCATCACTCCTCCACTACTAGTCTATCGAGAGGTAGACCAACTTGATCTTCTCCCCATAAAAGCACTAAAACTAGGCTCCCTGATCCTCAGGAATAGCTCTCTCATAAGCCTACCGATAATAAATAGCCTCCTGTGTAGGAGAAAAATATCTATCTGCCTGGCTATGTGCCTATGTCACCGGCCCAAATAACTGATCATATGCATCCATGGTGATCTGAGCTCTCCTAACTGCATCATCTCTCTCCCTCTAGAGATGATCTCTCTTGGTTTCTAATTCACCATAGTCTCTATGAAATGCCTCCTTCTTAGCATCTCATCACTACCTGTCTGGAAACCTCATCCTCTAGACTTTGAATCTATGCTCTGAGAATCTGCAGATCATCATCATCAAAATAACCACCTTGTCCTCTATCTCCTCCTCCCCCCTCTGCAACAAGAATGTCCTCTAGCTTCGACATATCATCATCATCCCTATCCTCACTACTCGATGACTCTAAAGAATCATCATCATCTCCGTTGCTCATAGACTCGGTGTGTCCACCAATGTCTATGTCCTCCTCTCCCCCCTCATCTCCCCCTCCACCCTCCTCTCCCCCTCTACCCTCCTTTGCTTTGTCATCTCCCCTACTCTCCTCCATGTCAATCCTTAGTCACTTTCTAGGATGTCATATCTATTGTGTTGTGATCAGAACAATCAGATCAGTTAGTGGAATAGGCCTATGTCTGGCCCACCATGCATCATACTTAGGAGTAGTCCTTGGATTTTCTACACCTGCACTCCAACCCCACGGTAAGGCCTAAAGAGCATCAAAATTGGTAGCCACCACATGTGGTTGTATGCACACACCCCAATCAGAAACCTCATGAGAAACACGAGAAAAGTACGTTGTAACAATAGGTGTCACCTATACCTCCCCAAACTGTTCGAGTACCATGTCTTGGAAGAGACATCTCAATAATCCTCTCCGTCTCAATGGTCCTCCCAATTAGATATCTTTGCTGTCTATAGAAAGGAAAGTGTTGTGCATCATCTACCCAACTGAGGCAATCTAAATATGGTCTCCAAATAAAATGTTGCAAGATATCAAGCTGATTTCACCAATACAAGGTGCTATCCGAACCCCTGTGTCTAATACTAGGTGTATATTTGTATGCATGTGGCTCCTTAGGCTGCAAGTCAACATGAATAACTGGCCTCGAGATAGAAATGTGCTCCCAAGCCCAAGTTTGGAGAAATGTCACACCACAACTGATCGATCGATATCCCAAGTATACAATGATATGCATTTGATAATAAACCATGGCTAATAGACAAGGACCCCAAGCATATACTTGACGATGAAGAATCATATCATGGAGCACTTTTCCCATCCAATTGGAAAGCCATGACCTTGTCTATGAGGAATCAACAAACCACCTACGATACTGCACAATACTATAGTAAGATCATCATAGTCCAAGCGAGCCCAAGGGATATCATAATGACCATTGATCTGTAAATTCTGCTCCTCACACTCAAAGAGGGTACACAGTCCAACGACGCCATCATCATGATCATATACAACTCTCCCACCATGGATGGGAATATGCAGTATATACTAAACATCCTCTAAGGTAATGGACGCCTCACTAGTAGGAAGATAGAATGTACATGTCTCAGAATGCCACTACTCTACTAACGCTGTAATCAAGGCCCCATTGGCCATAACCTCTAGCAAATGTAAAACATGATATAATCCCAGATGTTGGACCTCATCAAGTAACTCGGCTTGAAGATCAAGTCCACTGTGTCTACTCTGTCAGCAGTATAACACTTCAATATTCTCTTGCATAGAGAAGATATTGAAAATGTCAGATATCGGATAACGTGATTACAAAAAATGATCATACGCATGACAAAAAACTTTAATTTACAATGAATGCGTAATGTTTAACACTTATGCATTGCATTTTAACTAATGCGTTACATTTAATGCTTATGCATGATATTTAACATGTATGTGTGAACATATGAGCTAATGCGTAAACAGATAAATGTATGTGTGACAACTACAACCTATGTGGTACACTTAAGCTCTTGCGGTACACTTAAGACATTTGCGTGACACTTAACACTAATGCATGAAAATCGACAGGCGTATGCGTGATGACTAAAAATTACTTCTCTAGAAATTTTTGAAAAAATTACAAAAATAGGCAAAAAATTAAGCAAAAAATTTGGAAACATACCATGCCACCAGTCCCCGGAGGTCTCTGATAAGAACCTACTTGGTCAAACAAGTGCACTCATGCCCTATAGCCAACCACGATGATCAAATACTCGCAAGAAAGAAAAAGACTTGCAAGGATCTCCAAGAACTCAACACAATGCAAATGAGCAAATGAAAGGCCAAACTCTCTATTTATAGCTCAAAATTAGGGTTTTTTACACTTTGACGCCTGTGGTCCCCGTGAACTTCAAACAACTTGTAGGCTACTCAAACGATCTCAAAATTGCATGAAACTTCACACTATTGCTCATTATACTGATATCAGAAATATGGTCTGAATTTCCGAATTTTCAACCACCTTTTTCGAGGGGGCATATTTATACTATACAGTGTTACCAAGGAATACCAGGGCAAGAAAGTTTACGTTTTCTTTGAAACAATGTCATTCTAACTTTGTCTCAAACAGGGGCAAATGTAGACACCTAAAAATGTCTCAATGATCATGTACTAATTATTCGTCTAATTGATTAAATAATTCTTTAACTATTTAATTAAGTTTATTAATCTTATTCTTCTAATTTAACATTTCTTCATCAACTTACTAATTATTCTGTTTTCATTTCTATCATCGTTTAATCATTTAACCCCTTATCTAATGATTAATTAAATATTTATTATTTAATTAATTGTAATTATTAATCCCTCAATTTAAATAATCTTTATTATTTAAATAAATTCCGTTTTCAATTTCTATCTCTTTTCAATTAATCAATTAATCATTAACCTTTTTCTAAATATTAATTAAATATTATTATTTAATTAATTATGATTTTAATCTTTAATTTAAATAATCTTTATTATTTAATTAAATTTAATTTCAAAATAATTAAATAGTTTCTTTAAATTATTTAATTAACTAATTATTCCCCTAATTCAAATTCCAAATTCCCAAATTCTAATTTCATTTAATATTCCCTTAATTCAAATTCCAAATTCAATTTCATATTTCTTCCAAATTTCAAATACATGTGCATGATTTCAAAAATCAAATTGAAAATCAAAGTCAAGTTCTAAATATATTCAAATAACAAATTGAATTTAAAATAAATTCAATATTTGAATTAAATTTTCATGCAAAGATTAAATTGAAAATCCAAGTCAAAGTTCAAGCACATGCTAAATTAATTAATTCAATTATCTCTTCAATCTCTATTTCTATCTTTTAGTTAGATTTTTCTAAATAAAGCTCTCAATCAACTTTCGATCTCCTCCTCTTTCTATCATGCAATCATTCTTTTTTATCCTTCAATCAACTTTTTTCTCAATCAGTTAACTCATTTATCTATTCAATCAATTATGTTCCACCTCCAAATTAGCAGTTCAACTATCAATCAACATGTGAGCTCACCTAAGTTCCACCTCTCGATCAATTTGTTCCACCTCTCATTCAATCTCATCCAATTATCTATAAATTGAGCATTCAATCTCCATTTTCAACAATCACAAACTTTGAATCTTTGTGTCATTTACAAGTTGCCAACGCGATATCTGAGAGCCACCATACCATAAAGAAGAGAAGAGCAATGGAAGCCATGATGCACAATAGAGAGTTCTATATTGTTTATAATTATTCTATATGCATCTATATTTCATTGAGTTTTTGTTTGAATTCTATTAGGATAGGGATTCGTGATTTCCCTCTGATTTCTGATTGATTACATTATGAATTTTAGCATACGACAATAATCACATTATAATTGTTCCAGAAGATCAGGAAAAGACAACCTTCACATGTCCTTGGGGAGCATATGCCTATTTAGTTCTTCCATTTGGTTTGTGTAATGCTCCTATAACCTTTCAAAGGGTGGTCCTCAGTATGTTTTTTAGATACTACCCATGGTAGCATGAAAATCTATATGGACGACTTCACTGCTTATGAAATTACTTTTGAGGAAGCATTGTACAATCTTGGCAAAGTCTTGTAGCGGTGTGAGGATCATAATTTGTCCCTAAATAGTGAAAAATGCTTCATGATGATGCAAGAAGGGATAGTATTGGGGCATCATATTTCTCAAGCAGGAATTCAAGTCGACCCTGCCAAGATTGAGGTAATAATCAACCTCTTTGTCCCTACAAAAAAAAAGGATGTCAGGAGTTTCTTAGGCCATGCAGGGTACTATAGAAGATTTATAAATGACTCTAGTAAGACGGCAAGCCATTTGTATTCTGTTTTGACAATGGATGCTGAGTTTGAATGGACACCAGCATGTGAAGAGGAATTTTCCAAATTGAAAGAAGCTTTAACCCAAGCTCTGGTGCTCAAAGGACCTGATTGGTCTCTCCCTTTCCACATTCACACCGATGCATTAGATTTTGCAATTGGAGCAGTCTTGGGACATAAACAACAAACTCTAAAGAATGTAATTTTTTATATCAGCAAAAATTTTCACGGACCTAAGCTAAACTATACTGTTACAGAGAAGGAAATGTTAGGTGTTATCTATGATCTCAATAAGTTCTGACACTACATCACTGGCTGTCAGATATTTGTGTACATTGATCATGCAACCATCAAGTACCTTATGAATAAAAGTTTGATTTTTGGCAGATTGGCATGATGGTTGTTGCTTATGCAGGAGTTTGATATTACAATCATAGACAAGCTAGGTAAAGCAAATGTAGTGCAGATTTTTTGTCCAGGATACATACAAAGGATGATCCTACAACAATTGATGATTGCTTTCTAGATGAGCATTTGTTTTCAATCAATGTACACACTCCATGGTATGCTGACATATCTACCTACCTAGAAGCTAACAAAATTCCTCCTCATACATCCTTGTGTGTACCGACTATATCACCCAAGGAAAGAAGGTTACTTGTAGAGAAGAGCTTCAATTTTTCATGGATATCAGATTGCTTATTCTAGACATGACCAAATCAAGTTATGAGAAGGTGCATTTAGGAAAATGAAACTTATGACATTCTTCATGCCTGCCATGATGAGCCTTGTGGAGGACACTTTTCTGCCAAGAGGAAATATATAAAGATCCAAAAATACATGTTATTATTGGCCAAATTTACATAAAGATGCAGTCAGGTACAACAAAAAAATGTGATAGATGTCAGAGGATAGGCATACCCACTAGATTGGATGAGATGCCTTTGCATCCACAGGTGGTTGTTACACCTTTTGACAAATGGGGGTTATATTTTGTAGGACCTATTTATCCACCCTCAAATGGTAGATCATACATCCTTGTGTGTACCGACTATATCACAAAATGGGTTTAGGTAAAAGAATTCAAACACGCTAGAGATAACAAGGTACAATTTTTTTTGTATGAGGAAATCTTTACAAGATATTGAGTTCCATGGGAGATTGTGACTGATGAAGGGGCACAATTTACTTCCACTTTGATTACGACTTTAGTTAACGAGTATAATATAAGGGATAGGAAGTCAAGCCCCTACCATCCTCAAGAAAATGGACAAGATGAAATCACTAACAAAGAGATTGAGTCTATACTGACCAAAATTGTAGCCATCCATTGGAAGGATTGGTCTAGTAGGTTGTAAGAAGTAGTTTGGGCATATAGGACTACATGGAAGACAACTACAAGCTTTACACCCTTTGATATGGTAAATGGGAAAATGGATATGATGCCTATGGATTTTGAGCATAAGACACTTCAAACAATCATAGAATTAGATATGACTCTCTCTGCAGCTCAATAGGATAGACTCCTACAGCTTAATGCCTTAGATGAAATCAGGAAGTCCACCCTGCAACACATTGAAACAATTCAGAATCAACAAATGAAATGGCAAGATAAATATATTAAAGACAAATCATTCAAACTAGGAGGCTAGGCCCTTTTGTATGACTCTAGGTATAAGGATAATTTGGGGGAACTGTAGACGTAGTGGTTAGGGCCTTGTAAAGTGATTGAAACATTTCCAAATAGTGCAATACAATTGACTACTATTGATCCTGCCAAATTCAAGTTGTTGGTAAATGGACATTGGTTGCACCTCTATCATAAGCCTATTTTCAAAGAGGAGTTCCTTCAATAATTCATTACTCAAGCCGTTGTTGAGATTCCTGCAACAAATGTGGGGGAACTTGTAGTACCATCTTCTTCCTAATTTCTCATCTCATTCACTAATAATAAATACTTCCATATCCCATGGAAGTACCCTTCTTTGCTAATAAAATTTCCATTTCCATACTCACTTATCACTCTTCCATACCATTCCACTTTCCCCATTCATTTCTCTGCCTCACTTGCTGTGCATAATAGATAGACTTTATAAATGATAGATTTATCCAACTACTATCATTATGGAACAATAACAAGTACACTCATGTGTATTTGTTTTTGTTGCATGCATTTATTAAACCATATTTTGTATCATAATGATATTTGCATAGTAAATCACCCTCTGCATGTGTGGACACATGTCATGCCTTAGGTTGGGGGTGGGGGAAGTACAGTAGTGAATTATGTTGGAATCCAAGAACACTGAGAGGGGGGGTGAGTCAGTGTTCTACCACAATGATCAATTTTAACCTTATTAAACCATGCATACATCAACCGGTATACCGGTACATATAGAATTGAAAGAAGTAAAGCAACCAATAAGCCAATCACATTAATAAATACCATAACACATATAACTATACATGGAAAACCTAAAAGAGGAAAAACCATGATGGGATTTGTGACCCACAATATTAATCCACTGGCCATATGAAGAGATATTACAAAATATAGGGCTTTGCACTTGTAGGAAGGCTTACAACCTAGAGCACATTGCTCAATCATAAAAGGAGCCTCACTGACTACATACAAATCTAGACTATAGTCCAGAGAAATGATTGAATTGCAAAGATAGCATCTTCTATGCCTGAATACAGTTCCAGATAAGCTCTGTCTATTTCAGTCTAAAACCCTTAACCCTATACTGGAATAACCCTTTACAAAAATATCCTCACGTACATAATCTCTCTCATATATTTCACATCTCCTTATTTATTTCCTTCCGAATACATATTCTCATCAATATCATATATCAAAATGATGTAACCAACTGACCTATATATCCTTTACGATTCATCATGCCCTGTGTTGGCTTACAAAGATAATTACAATATGAATATACATGTCGACTCAATAACATAAATACCAAAAACAATTGCCAATTCCAGATCCAAAAGATGTTAGCCTCCAATACCGATAACCTGATTCTAAACCATGTCGGCCTACATTGTCGGTAACCAAATAATTCCTTCCAACCTGTCGGTGCTAGTGCCACTGAAGTATCTGTGAAGTGCCTACCCGTATAGAACTAAACCAAAATATGAAGCCAGAACAAGTTGCCATGTTGCCACCAATGACAACATAGTGAAACCAACCAATTGAGTGTCAATTACCAACAATCTACCCCTTTGGCATTGATAGCAACACTCATGTGAAAAAGGATCATGGTTTCCATCTACCGGTTTCATCTTGAACCTGCTCCCCCTGAGTTGTATATTCATCTATGATCATAATAAAAAATACTCCATACCTCTATAATTTTTCACTTATGCTCCCCCTAATGTATACAAATCCCTTTTTCTTGTTTTTCACATCTATACCAGTCCCCCTTTTACACTAATGACATCAAAAATACCAAAAACATACCAAAAACTGGGATGAAGAATGAAAGACTGTACAATGAATATTTCCCAAAATACCTTACTAGAGCTGAATCTATTTGAAAATATCCAGATAGGCCTTCTCCAATAGCTCAAGATAGGTATCTCAACCTGATTTGAAAGTGCCAGAAATAGATACAAGTCCATTAAGCATATGGACAAATGATTCTCTCCCATTAAGCTCTTCCAGTGTGTTCTTACCAATGAGATCTATACACTCCTTATGTACACTTAATGAATCCAACCGGGGACTCACCAAACCTCTAAGACTTCTGGCTCTCCTTATGATTTTATCTTTTTCTTTCTCAAGAGCAAAAACTTGGGCTTCCAAAACCAAAATTTGACCATCTATAGATGTAGTTAATGAATTCAATCCATCAAAAGAATTTTCTATACCTACAATCTCCTCCTGAATATCCTTAATCTTTTTATCTGTCTTAGCTGTGAGAAAACATGTATTACAACATACTCTGAAGATATTAGTACACTCCTTTAATGCATTATCTGTCAATTTCAACTTATCATTAATCTTCTTCCTCTCAGACTCAATCACTTGATCAAATGTAGCTCTTTTTGCCTGTGTGAACCTCTCTAGTGCTTGTTGGTTTGATATCTGCTGCAAGGATTGAAAATACTTTGAAATGTGCTTTGTAATTGTCTTAAGTTTGCTGGATGGGCTCGCTTCTTTGTCAAACTTGAACTCTAGGAGAAGTCTATGAAAAATAATGATAGATTGGTCAATAACACCTTTATCCATAGATCCCTCCTTGAACATTTTCTATGCAACCATCATCATGAGTTCAGTAGAACTCATCTCGATTATTCTTTTCTTTTCAACCTGTGAGGTATCAATTGACAACAATGATGGACTGACTACCAGTTCCCTACCAGATTCCCCTTTGTTCTCCCCTGAAGGTTTAACCTTTATAGCTTCCTCACTTGCACTGGTGGCTTCGCCACTTGGTGCAATCTTAGTAACTACCGGTTCCTCCCTACGAACAATAAATTCATCATGTAAAAATTGATTCAGAGGACCATTATCCTCAACATTAGGTACCTATACATTATCAACCTTTACACTCTCTGTATCTACCAGTATTTCAACATTTTTCTGTACATTTGTATCTATCGGGGGCTCAATATCTACTATCTTAATGTTTTTCAAAATTGAGGGTGAGGTACCCATAATACCCTTACCTCTCCCTTCAATCGTGATGTTTGTAGTATCTATCATAGGTTCTGGTGAAGTATAAAAACCACGGTTCTCTTCAAATAACTTAACCCATGCCTTGTGTGTCTCCTTGATTATCTCATTTGCTCTACCTAACATAAGACTGATTATTCTATGCTTGTTGTTTAATATTTTCCTATCTGCAACCTCCAGTGTCCTGGCCATCTCCTCTGGAGCAATAGAAACACAAACATATAACAACTCTTGTATCTTTATATTCCCATCCTCTTAGATTGCTGATGGTCTTCTAGCATCTAAAATATCATACAACTGTGTCGATATTTGGTTTTCAATTGCTATCAAGGCTTTCTTATAGATATCCAAATACAACAAAACCGATTCCTCTACCTCTCTTTGTTCATCATTATCAAAATGTTCATAATAAAATTTTACATTCTTTAACATACCATCTTTAGTAATCTCATCAACTAGCTCAACACAAGTCTTTGGTGGAATGATAGTTACATTACCAAATTCAATGTCATCCTTCTTCTTTCTCCTTCCAGTACCAGATGGGATTGAAGGTGTTTCTTTAGGTTCTCTTCTCTATGTCGGTACCCTAATAGTAACTTTACTAACTAGTTGCTTCTTAGCCTCCACCTTTGTCTCTTCATTTTTCTTCCTCAATACCCTTTTAAATGCTAGGGGTGTGTCATCCTCAGATCCAGATTCTACTGCAATAGGCTCAATGAATATTTCTGGTTCTTTCCTCTTCCTGCCTTTCTCAGTGACAACATCAATCAATGCCTTGATGTCATGTGAAACCTTTTCAAGAAACTTACTTGCCTTGCCCTCCTACTTCTCTCTCTTCTTCCAGTTGAACTTAGTTTCAACCTCTTGCATCTTCTGCTTAGCAGTGTCAAAGGTTTTTACAATTTCATCTACTGGTGCATCAATTAGCATTTGTACATAAGCATAAAAAATATGAGCATCTACTTCATAACCCATTTCCTCAATCCAAATCTTTCGAGGCCTTACAACTTCCATCAAGGTTTCATCTTTCTTGACCATGAAGCATATGCCAGTTGAACACTTCTCAACAATGTGCTTGGGAACCCTCATCCTAGAATTCATATCCTTTTTAAATGCTTTAAATAAACCCACACTTTGTCATCCCTTTGACTACCCAATGTAGCAATTGACTATTTTAGTTGCTTCCCTACTGGGATATCAAATTCCCATTTTCTTTTCCCAAAATTGGGAGTCTCATTGATGAAAAATAACATTAAAAAGACAATCAGGTTACCATACCAGAATGTTCCTTTCTTTTCTCCTTTAATCTTTCCTAGGTTTATCAACAATTCATCCAACATCCAACCACATAGATCCAACTTCTCATTCTCCCTCATCATTTTATGAGTTGCATAAATGAAGGAGCCAGAAATAGAATTCAGTTGGTTTGATTGTGTTACCTTGTAACTGATGACCATGCTTCTGAATCTAATGTTTGTGTCGGTGATAGTACTGATCCTCATTGACTTCTTGTCTGATATTGCACCGATAATCTTGTTGACCTGATCATTTGAAACTTTCTTCTCTGGACGTTGTCCAACCTATGGTAAATCGGTGATTTCCCTAATGGCCTCCTTTGTAATCTTATATGGTCTATCTAACCAGATAAAATCTCCATGCACTCTCCTCAATACATACCTAACAATTTCATCTTCAAATTCTGGAATATCCAGAATGCCAGTAAACACTAAATCCACAATATACTAGTATTCAGGCTTAATCTTTCTAGAATCTCCCATTAGCTCATTCATGTACATGCTCTTAATATCATTTGTTCCTAAATATTTGATATGATAGTGAATGTAAGATCTTACATCTTTGACATACACGTCTCCTTCTGGGACATGGGAAAAAGCTCCAACCGAATTGTCCAGGGTAGCAAAATGCAGATATCGCTAGAAAATTGGCCTGGGATGGTCCTTGACCTCAACTATAGTCAGATTTTTAACAAAGATAGGTAAAGATGATTATTCCGATTCCATGATTGAATATAAGTACATGTGAATAGCTGTCGGTGAAAAATCCTAAAGACCTCTACCAATCGCGGGTGAAATCACTCAAGATGATATCAATTGCTCTGATTTGCCTTAGACTTCTTTTGAATCACTCTGAATCACTTTGAATGCAAAGTGATTAGAAATGAAGTGAATTCAACTTTTTATCATCCAAGAAACCCTAATCTTTCATTGACATTAATGACTTTCGGTGAAAGATACCGGATCTTGATCAAACATCTCCATGTCGGATAAGCATCTCCAATATCTGAAACATCTTCCAGAACCTCTTCCAAGGGCATATGCAACATATTCATGAATTTTACTATGCCTAAGTCATCTGCCTTAGTTACCAGATGAGCTTCCTACCAGTGCAGGAGCAACCTCCTCTACCGGTTGAGTAACAAATGCATTTCCATTTGCTGATTGTTCTTCTGACTTCCTAACCCATCTCTAGGCATGATCTTGCCAGATTTCATTAACCTTCTCTTTTCCTTTATCATTTGATCCTCCATTATCAACCGATGGATTTTTGCTTCTACAAAACTTAGCAATATGTCCAACCTCATTACATGCATAACATGTAACCTTGTTCTTTTGAATTTCTTTGCTAAAACTCATGTAATTGTTTGACCTGCATTGATTAGCCATATGTCTAAATTTTCCACATGCATAACATTTAACATTCATTTTGCAATCTTCTGTCTTATGACCATACTTATTACATTTAGAACATTGACTGGGAGCAAAATTAGGGTTTTGATTTCCTCTGTTTCTACATTGCCTAGCCATTTGACCAAATTTATTACAAACAAAGCATCTACCATTAAATTTATAAGCATTAAACTACTTTACCAGTGCCTTATGGTTTTGATTTTCATTTGCAGTACTAGAACTCTGTCCTTGTTCAAATCCAAGTCCACTGGAATCTCCATTCTACCTTTTTCTCTTCAATAACTTACTGATTCTTTATACTCACTTGCAATAGTCAAATCATCTCTCAGAATTATCATTTGTCTCAAGCTCTTGTTCATTACTCTAGGATTGTACTAAATAAATTCTCAACATGTCATTCTCATGAACCAACCTTCCACATTGTTCAAATTTTTTCTTCAGAGACACAACGAGAGTTTCTTCCTTTTTCTCCCACTCCTCAATCTCCTTAGACATCCTCATAATTATAGCTTGCATTTCATTCCTCATAACCATGTTTTCCTGACTCAATTTCAGACATCTCTCATTAAGTGCATCTTTCTCATCATTATCCTTATTGTGAAAAAGTTCCTTCCTCCTAGCCTAAACAAATGATAGCCTCTCCTGTAAGACAAGAATGAATTCCTAAGAAAAATTCAATTCATCTTTCAGCTTCAAGTTCTTCATCCTTTCAACATCATAATCTTCAAGTGCCACCTCAACTTGCTTCTCCAAACTCATATCCATGGATTCCAGATTTAGGATCTTCCTTAAGCTGTTAAACTTCCTCCGAGGCACAAGGCTTTGATACCAATTATTGGAATCCAAGAACACTGAGAGGGGGGGGGGTGTAAATCAGTTTTCTACCTAAATGCTCAATTTTAACCTTATTAAACCATGCATACACCAACCGGTA
The DNA here is from genome assembly GCF_030272615.1 of Cryptomeria japonica. Lineage (NCBI taxonomy): Eukaryota > Viridiplantae > Streptophyta > Pinopsida > Cupressales > Cupressaceae > Cryptomeria > Cryptomeria japonica. Next base: position 497,110,412 of record NC_081409.1, on the reverse strand, counting down.
TACTGGTACATATAGAATTGAAAGAATTAAAGCAACCAATAAGCCAATCATATAAATGAACACCATAACACACAAAATTATACGTGGAAAACCTCAAAGAGGAAAAACCACGGCAGGATTTGTGACCCACAATATCAATCCACTGGCCATATAAAGAGATATTGCAAAATATAGGGCCCTGCACTTGCAAGAAGGCTTACAACCTAGAGCACACTGCTCAATCACAAAAGGAGCCTCACTAACTACATACAAATCCAGACTACAATCCAGAGAAATGAGTGAACTCCAAAGATAACATCTTCTATGCTTGAATACAGTTCTAGTTAAGCTCTGTCTGTTCCAATCTGAAACCCTTAACCCTATACTGGAATAACCCTTTACAAAAATATCCTCTCATACATAATCTCTCTCATATATTTTGAATCTCCTTCATTATTTCCTTCCCAATATATATTCTCATCAATATCATATATCAAAATGATTTAACCAACTGACCTATATACCCTTTAAAATTCATGATGCCTTATGTCAACTTACAAAGATAATTACAATATGAATATACATGTTGGCTCAATAACATAAATACATGAATACCAAAAACAATTGTCGATGCTAGATCCAAAAGATGTTGGCCTCCAATACCGATAACCTGATTCTAAACCATGTCGACCTGCATTGCTAGTAACCAAAGAATTCCTTCCAACTTGCTGATGAAGTGTCTGTGAAGTGCCTACCCTTACACAAATAAACCAAAATATGAAGCCGAAAGAAGTTTCCATGTTGCCATCAATGACAACATTGTGAAACCAACCAATTGAGTGTCAATTGCCAACAAATTATACCTATGGAATTATTCTTATGTGATCCTAAATGAAGATGTCATCTCACAAAAAAGTTTAAATTTAAAATCATTATGACTTGATGTGACATTTTGTACTCTATTATACCTCTTGCCACCGCCTTTTTTTGTGTGCCTTGAGTTATTTAAATTTTTTTGGAATTGTAGCAGGGTTGTTTGCAAACAAGGTATATTTGTTGGCATTTGCATGGAGATTGCATTAATGAAATGTTATATTGTCATTGATGTCAATTAACCGATAATGATATTGTTGTAATGTTGTTTTGTAACTGGTAGGAAGAGCTAGTGAAAGGAAACTATAACTGATAGGTAAGTTTGTGGAGTGAACCGGTATTGCTAACTATTGGAAAGTTGAACCGGTAAACCCTACCTGTTGATTTGATAAACCCTAACCGATTAAGTATGGTGAATTGGTTATATTGGTTTATGATCTTATGATGAGTGGTAATGATTATGACACATATGCATATTGTATGAAGAGAGTTTCAAAGTGTTTTTGGTGCGTTGAGGTAACAATTTTTGTCTTGGGAATGAGAAAATATACTGCATGTAATGCAAAGCACGTGATGAGTTATTGAGTTCGATGAAGTGGTGATCAAGGAGTAGTCGAGGATTTCTTGAATGATGTGTATAGATTGTTATGTAATCCAATGGTCATACTTGAACTGACTTGTTTGTAATATCTATGTGAACTAAGTTTTTGTTGTGTTACCGACCTAGTTGATTTGTTTATAAGGTCGATGAGTTGTTTAGTTTCAGAGTTGGCAAAGTTTTAGTTGAGTGTGTGGTTACCAAACCGGATGATGTATTTGTAGTTTGAGTAAAGACAGATAGGATCATGAAAAGGATCTGAACACGCAAGTGTAGAGCTATTCAAATAGATCAGCAAACTCATGTTGTTTTCTAAAAATTATAGCAGTTAAATCCCCTAACCGGGTAAGCTCTAACAAGCTTGGTGCTATTCAAATCCTCTAGCAAGGTGATCCATTAGCTTGGATTCTAAATCCTTTATAGAGGTTACTCCTCATAAGGTATTGCTTCTAACAAGCCATTATAGTCAATCCCTTAACCGAGTGGTCCCTAACAGGATCTGTTCTTAACAAGACTTTTTGTAAAAGATTTAACAGGCTTGGCTCCTAATAGGGTGAACTTCAGAAGAGTTCAGATAGTTATCTTGTGAGTCTCATCTCATCGTGGTGTTTCCCATTTGGGTTTCCACGTCAAAAATATTGTGTCAAGTGGTGAATGTTTTTGTGGTTATGTTTTCTATTGTTGTTTTACTTAACTACTTAATCCACTTTGATAAGTCATGATTACCAGAAGAAACATAAAATGAAGTTTTAATTATATTAGTAAAATTATTTGGATGTTTGTGAGTTTAAAGTTATTTACTGTTAATCTATTGTAACAGTCAACCGGTTTAGCTTGACAGTTTTATCTTGACAGTGATATTGCATTGATAGTTCTAAGTTTACTTTGAGAGATTGATTTAGAGATTGGTGAAGTTTATCAGTTTTTCTATCTACTGATTCACCCCCCCTTCTTAGTAGCTGACCAGATCCTTGTTCTTTCATCATACCATCAATTGGTATCAGAGCATCTCAAGTCCTCTAAGGTCTAAGCCTAACAACTTGAGGTAAAGATCTTGTAGAACATGATGAAGAAGGAATGTCTAAAGTTTAATAAAAAGAACTATAGGATATGGAGTAATAGAATGAAAATTTATATCAAGAGTCTTGGAAATCAATACTGGGAACATGTTGGTACTCAATATGTTGCACCTAGTGGGATTATGACTGATGATCAAAAGAAAGAGAAACAAGAAAACAATCAAGCATTGGAGGCTATTATCAGTTCTTTGTTTGATGTAGAGTATGTAGATGTCCATGGTTTGAAGACTATATATGAGGTATAGAAGAAACTTGAAGAGATTTATAACAGTGATAAACATGTGAAGATTGCCAAGGAAGAGAGTCTAAGAGGAAAGTTTGAAGACATGCAGATGGGTAAAGGTGAGAATATCCAACAGTATGGTCAGAGGATAAAAGAGATAGTTGGTGAGATCAAGAGTGCAGGTGGTAAAGTGAAAGATACCACAATGGTTAGTAAGGTATTGAGAACCCTACTACCGGTCTACGCTATCCGAGTTGCAGCCATTCAGGAGTTGAAATCTATTGACAAAACTAAGGTAACCCTTGACTCCATCATTGGTAAGCTTACTGCTTTTGAATTAAATGGTTATGATGGTAGTGTTCAGAAATCTTAATCAGCATTTAGAGCTTTTATTTATAACCCATCTATGAGGAAAAGTAGAGATATCAGTCATAGTTATGAATCTATATCCAACAGAGAAGTTGATGATGAAGACGGTTTGGTTGAGCTCGAAGCATTGTTGGCCAAACGGTTGCCCAAAGGTACCGGTAAATATAGAGGTAAACTACCTTTGAAATATTTTGCATGCAACAAGATTGAACACATAGTTGCTAACTGTCCTAATGGTGATAATGAACACAACGAGAGAAATTCAAGAAGTACAAGGGAAAAGGAAAAAGAGATTGTCTTATTGCATTTGATGGTGGTATCATTGATGAGGAATCTGATGGTGATGCTAATGAAGACATTGTGTTTGTAGCCATTAAAGAGGAAACATCTGATCAGAAGGCTTATTTTCATGAATGGATAATTTTGATGATTGGATCATTGATAGTGGTTGTTCACATCACATGACCAGTGACCGGAGAAAATTTCTTTCCTTGAAGGAATTTGATGGCGGAGTTGTAAGATTTGGTAATGACTCACCCTGCATGGTTAAAGGTAAGGGAACCATTTCTCTTAATGGAAAGAGAAATGCAGATGATGCCTATAGGGTTGAAGGTCTAAAGAACAATCTTTTGAGTGTTGCTCAACTTAATGAAAAAGGATATCCATTGGAGTTCAAGAACGGTATGTGCAAAATCTATGGGAGCAAAGGTGAACTGAATGCAACCGGCAAGCAAACTAAAGGTAACCTATTTTACCTGAATCCTAAAGTCAGCAACTGTTTAATTGCTAAAGTAAATGATAGTTGGCTTTGGCATAGGACATTTTGTCATATAAATTTTGATAAGATTGTTAAAGTGAGTAAGTCAAAGATAGTGAGAGGTTTGCCTTATTTGGACAAACCGATTAATGCTCTATGTAAGGAATGCCAGTTGGAAAAGATGACATCCTCAACTTTCAAGAGCAAATCTTTTTCAGTGGATTATCTGTTAGATTTGGTTCATATAGACCTTTGTGGACCAATAAGGATAGAGTATTAAAGGTGATAGATATGTCATGATCTTCATTAATGATTGCTCAAGAATGATATGGGTCACATTCTTGAAAGATAAAACACAGGCATTTGGTAAGTTCAAGGCATTCGGGGCCTTAGCTGAAAAGGAGAGTGGAAAGAAAATAAAGTGTCCGAGGACTGATCAAGGTGGTGAATTTACTTATGAGGAATTCACTAGATATTGTGAAGAAAATGGTATCAAACGACAACTTTCTGCACCGAGGACACCACTACAGAATGGTATTGTAGAGAGAAACAATCGGTCAGTTGTTGAAGCTGCTAGGATGATGTTGATACAAGGAGGTGTAGCGAAGACTTTCTTGAGAGAATTTGTCAGCACAACTGTCTACACTATGAACAAGATTCTGGTAAAAAGAGGTAAGGACAAGACTCCTTATGAATACTGGTATGGTAGATCACCTAATGTTAGTTATTTCAAGATATTTGGTAGCAAATGTTTTATTAAGAGAGGTGACTATGTTAGAAATTTTGAGGCTGAAAGTGATGACAGTATATTTCTTGGTTATTCCACCAAGAGTAAGGCCTACAAATGTTATAACAACTGGACACAGAGAGTCATTGAGAGTACTGATGTTCGAGTGGATATGTATCCTAAAGTCTCAAAGGAAACTAGTGTGGAGAAAATGGATGAAGATCCTTACATTTTGTTTTTGGAACCAGAACTTGTGAAACCTAAAATCGGTAAAGCGAATGCTCTTGTACCAGTTCAACCAGAATAGGTAGACTCAGAAGATGATGATGATAATAATGAAGAAGAACCTGAAGATAATGATCATGTTATTCCAAGGTATGTGAGACTCAATCACAATCCTGAGAAGATTATTGGAGATAAGGATGATGGAGTATTAACCAGAAGAAGAATTAGAGAGAATTTATGTAGTATAGGTCAATGATTGGAAAATGCATTATGTTGTTCACAACAGATGAAATATAGCTCATGTAGTTGGTCTAGTCACTAGATTTTAGAAGAATCCGAAGGAAACACATTTGATAGCAACCAAGATGATATTTAGATATTTGAAAGGTACTGTTGAATATGGATTATGGTATCCATAAGAAGGAAACTTTGACTTGAAGGTGTACATAGATGTAGATTGGGTAGGTAATGTTGATGATAGGAAAAGCACAACCGGTGGAGCATTCTTTTTGGGAGGAAGACTTGTTTCATGGAGTAGGAAGATGCAAAGTTGTATTTCACAGTCTACTGCTAAAGCTAAGTATGTTGCAACTTATATGAATTGTACCCAGGCTATCTAGATGAGGCACATTTTAGAAGGTTTCAAGATGAAGTTTACAAAACCTGTAAAGATCTTATGTGACAATACCAGTACCATAATATTTCAAAGAACCCTGTCTTGCACGCATGAACCAAGCATATTGAATTGAAGTATCATTTCTCGAGGGAAAAAGTGCAGAGTAAAGATGTGATCTTGGAGCATGTTTCTACCAAGGAGAAGCTTGCAGATATCTTTACTAAACCTCTACCTAAGACTACTTTTGAGTATCTTAGAATTCAGCTAGGGGTCGTACCCCTTCATGATGTCAATTGAGCATGATGTAGATTACATCAGTCCTGGAGCTACTTGCAGAATTTTACAGTAGGATTGATGTAGAAGTGGAGTTATTCGACATGGGGAGCATCAAGTTGCAAGTTGTTGATGCTGAACAGTGAAGTTTTACATTGCATGTTTTACTTTCATTTTGGCATTGTTGTCAAAGGGGGAGAAAAACTATGTAATTATGGAAAAAGAACTAGTGACAAGCTGAAGACAAGGAGAGTACATGGTAAAATGTAAACCAGGATTCCTATTCTCAATCACAATAATCAATGGTATTGATATTTGTATTGCCATCAATGCCAAAGGGGGAGACTATTGGCATTTGCATGAAGATTGCATTAATGAAATGTTATGTTGTCATTGATGTCAATTAACCAGTAATGATATTGTTGTAATGTTGTTTTGTAACCTGTAGGAAGAGCTAGTGAAAGGAAACTGTAACTGGTAGGTAAGTTTGTGGAGTGAACCGGTGTTGCTAAGTATTGGAAAGTTGAACCAGTAAACCCTACCTGTTGATTTGATAAACCCTAACTGAGTAAGTCTGGTGAATTGGTTATATTGGTTTATGATCTGATAATGAGCGGTAATGATTATGACATGTATGCATATTGTATTAAGAGAGTTTCAAAGTGTCTTTGGTGCGTTGAGGTAACAGTTTTTGTCTTGGGAATGAGAAAGTATACTGCATGTAATGCAAAGCGCATGATGAGTTACCAAGTTTGATGAAGCAGTGATCAAGGAGCGGTTGAGGCTTTCTTGAATGATTTGTAGAGATTGTTATGTAATCCAATGGTCATACTTGAACCAACTTGTTTGTAATGTCTATGTGAATTAAGTTTTTGTTTTGTTACTAACCTAGTTGATTTGTTTATAAGGTTGATGAGTTGTTTAGTTTCAGAGTTGGCAAAGTTTTAGTTGAGTGTGTGGTTTCCAAATTGGATGATGTATCTACAGTTTGAGTAAAGGAAGATAGGATCATGAAAAGGATCTGAACAAGCAAGTGTAATTCTATTGAAACAGATCAATAAACTCCTATTGTTTTCTAACAATTACAACAGTTAAATCCCCTAACCGGGTAAGCTCTAACAAGCTTGGTTCTATTCAAATCCTCTAGCAAGGTGATCCAATAGCTTGGATTCTAGATCCTTTACAAAGGTTACTCCTCATAGGGTATTGCTTCTAACAAGGCATTATAGTCAATCCCTTAACCGGGTGGTCCCTAATAGGATCTGTTCTTAACAAGACTTTTTGTAAAAGCTTTAATAGGCTTGGCTCCTACAGGGCGAACTTCAAAAGAGTTCAGATAGTTATCTTGTGAATCTCATCTCATTGTGGTTTTCCCATTTGTGTTTCCACGTCAAAAATATTGTGTCAAGTGGTGAATGTTTTTGTGGTTATGTTTTCTATGGTTGATTTTCTTAACTACTTAATCCACTTTGATAATTCATGATAACCAGAAGCAACATGAAATGAAGTTTTACTTATGTCAGTAAAAGTATTTGGATGTTTGTGAGTTTCAAGTTATTTACTGTTAATCTGTTATAACAGTCAACCGGTTTAGCTTGACAATTTTATCTTGACAGTGGTATTGCAATGATAGTTCTAAGTTTACTTTGAGAGATTGATTTAGAGATTGGTGAAGTTTATTAGTTTTTCTATCTACTGATTCACCCCCCCTCTCAGTAGTTGACCAGATCCTTGTTCTTTCATCATACCATCAATATTTTCTTTTGAGGATTTGTAGAGTTTTAAGCAAAATTGAGCATATTTCTATAGTGGTGTGTTGTGAATTCCAACAAGGTAATGGGTGGTCCGTAGGTTCACCATGAATCTATATTGCATGACGTCCTTCTACAAGATTAGGTTTATGAACCTGAATTCTACAACAGTGGTTAGATAGATTATTTTCTTAAGTTAATTGAGTTTAATGAGGATATTGGAAGAGAATTCATGCACACATTTTCTGATGGGGAAGCTCAAGTGAAAGGGTTAAGACTTATTGCAATAGAGGAGTGGATTGCAAAAGTAATAGTGTTGCCAATCGATAGAGAGAAATACCTTGAAACAAAAGATGCACAAAGTGTGAGGGTAGAATTCATGAAACCAAGTGACCTAGCTTTGGTAATAGATAAATAGGGGAACATAAGAGAATCCCTTCCTCCTAAATGGAAAGAAGTAGCATTGTATATCATGAAGTATTTGACTTGTGAAGGGAGGCACCCATACCTGCATTCCAACCATTTTAAACTCATGAGTCATCTACATCATGGAAGGAGAATGAATGTTCCAAATGTGTCGTATAATATTCTTTCCATCAGTGCAACAAAGACACAAAAAGGTAGGCCTCACTCCGTTACTCACTATTGTTTGATTAAATTATTAGTAGAGAGGTCCTTGAGATCTGTTTCCCAAATGACCTATGATGAATTTGTAAGGGTTAGAAGGTTTAATAATGTGGGCCTAGCAGATTAGCCCCCATCTCAAGAAGGGGAAAATTTGGGAAGACCTGACCCTGCCACTAAGCCCTCATCCTCTAGAATGTCACTAGTTCAAGAATCTACTGCAGCAGAGGAATCCCCACTGAAAGAAACCTTGGCAAAGTAAGTAGAAGCCTCAACAGGGATCCCATCACAAACCTTGATGAGAACTAGGGCCACTGCACAGAGGGAGAAAGGTAAGGAAATGAAAAGTGACATAGAGAAGGAGCAGGGAAAAAGTATTGATCTAGCATGTCCTATCACAAAGAAAAGAAAAATTATTGAAGAAAGTTCTCCTTTAGCCACCGCAGGAACTGCATAAACACCTAAAGAGATGGAAACAGAAGACCCTCCTGGAGCCATTGAAGAAATGCCTTTGAGAAGAATCCATAGGCTTCGAGGGAAGCCTAAAAATTAAAAAAACAATTAGAGAAGATAAGTGCCAGTATTCCTATTGACTCCTTAGAGTGAGAACCAAGTAGTCCTAGCTGGGATGTTATTCCACCTACCTCACCTATGAGGCCACAGGAAGGTGTGAACTTGGGTAGGCTTGACTACTTGGCCTCTGTTGTAGAACAAATTGTTAACAAATAAGGTGGAGCTGAGAAGTTGAAAACTAGAGCAAGAGTTCATAGTCCACCCTCTTTTCTTATTGGTCATGTTGCTGCTCTTGCCTTCTGCAAGGAATAGGAGTTAGAGAAACCACAGATGCAAAAAATTATTGATCAACAATAGCAGGTGATTGAAGAAAAAGATGAGGAAATTTCTCAGCTAAATAACAAAGTGGAAATAGTAGCCACTATGATACCACAACTAATGTAGTGCAGGGCACCACCTCAAGTATAGTCCCTATATTTGAAAGAGAAACATATTTGTTTCCAACTGATGCAAATTGTTAGGGACTTAAGTTCTTTTTTAGAAACACCTAAGGAGTTCTACTAATCTTATCAAACATCTCTTGCAGCCATCAAAAATTTTCTTTGTGAGTTTTATTTACATAATTATGCTGTCTCTAATGATACTGATTGGAGTCCCCTGCTCTACATTGGAGATACTCAAATAAGGGATTTCATCTCATGGATTCAAAATGAAATTGCTAGGGTAGGATAGTCTAGGGTATACGGGAAGGAGGAACTTTACCTCCCACTTGCATTGAGAGCTGAATCCAAGAATCCAAGGAGGCTTTATTATGACTGGCAAATTTTTTTGTATAAATCAGATTATGGAGCTAACATTCCACCCTTGAGAGAAGAAGCATTCAGAGATTATGAGCAGATGGCTACAATTGAGGGTAAGGTGGCAATTGAATATTTAGTGCAACACTAAAATAGTCTACCTGATGAATTGAAACAGTCTGAGCCACATTCCTTACCAAACTATCATGCAATAATAAGGCAGGCACCCAGATATATACATTTGGGCAAAACAAAAGGAATACATTGGTTGCCCCTTAGCTTTTAGCCACCCATTTTTCTATGGCCATTGATGCGATGCAGGGACAATGATGTACCTTATGATGAAGCAATAGAGCACTCCAGATGGACACGGTTGGAAAAGATGAAAGGATTCTTTTGGATCTTGGCTATAGGAAGCAATGGATAGGTTAACCCCAGGGATTTCAGAGTTAATTCTAGAATTAGGAACTTTCTTGTTGTTGGAGGACCATCAAAAAGTTATGTCGAGGGTGATGATGAGCCAAAATAATGGCTCCATTTTGTTAGATTTTGTCATAAAAGTTCATTCTTTGGTCATATGTTTGGACAATGTTTAGGTCATAGAAATTCCTTGGTTGATGTCTTTTTGGTATTATTAGATCTGATTTATCCTAGACCTAAGGTTGTTAACTGTTGATCTTTATACAATCAAATTATGCAAATTATCCGAATTAATCTTAAAATATGGTTTAATTTATGTTATGTTAGTATCAATGGATACACATGTTTTTGTGCACATTAACACCATGATGCAGGAACAACCAAGATGAGAAGATGACTAAGCTGGCGGTTAAGGAGACACATCATCATGCTAATGGATGCAGAACCAATCAAAGTGGAGCAGTATTTAAGGAGTCCATAACCAATTGACCACTTTAGTTGCACTATATTTTCTCAATAGTAGGACAACTGTTTGTTCTACATTTATAATTCGACTTCTTCTTTTAATGTAATAAATGTTTCTCACCTATTCCTTTGGGATGTGGGATGATCAGTTGAAAGTTTTTAAAAGTTTTTATTATAAATAAAGGTCTCTACTTCCTTGCGGGGGTAAATAGTGCGACCATAGAGTTAGTAGTATTCTGGTTTTTAAACTTATGTGTATTGAAATCAACTTGAAATGAATAAGATGAAGATGACGGTATTCTGATTTTATCAATTGTTATCTGAGTTTTGGATATACTCACTCAGGGTGGCCCACTTGGTGAGTAGTTCCTGGTTATTTGTTAGTTAATTTACATTTCTTTATAGTTACTATTTTGGTGTTTGTCTGTTCCTGCAGCCACTGGAAACATCTCCTATGTTTGTTCCTACAGCCAAAGAAGATAAAGTAGTTCATGTTTGCTAATCAGAGCATTGTCATTAGTAGCAATTGCTTAATTTTATTTCAATTGTGAGTTTTGATAAATTGTTAAGTCATTATGATTCTACATATTTATTTCATAAACTTTCCTTTTCCTATAGTAAGATAGAATGGCTTCAGCTCGAGCTTAGTGCACATACAATATCAAACCATTTCAAGTTCATGACCCTGGTCGATAAAGTAAATGAATCTTTTCCATAGGAAAGCTATCCACTCAGTAAGGATATCCAATCCCTAAGATAAGGTTTTAGAACCCAGTTACTATTCCAATTGTGAGGACCAACAACTACTACTAGGGTTTTCTCTAATCATTGTGGCTTTGACTGATGATACTATCATTGTCCTTGATTTGACAGTACTGCATGAATATTAATAATAGTCATCTATCTTTTATGCCTTATTTTCCATTGTACTAATTTGAAAATATATATTCTCTATCCATGATTCATAATGAACTTTAAACTTATACCTTTGTTGAAACTCTGTGATATTTTTGGGAATGGATCTGCACTTATACCTGAGGCTTATCACTACCTTGTCTTAGATTATTATGACTACACTATCATGTCTTCAACAGTCTTTTAGTCATTTTTGCTTCTCTATGAAGATGTAGTTAAGATCACTATCTCTTGCTTTATCTCAGACCTCACTTGGACTTGGCTTAATCATTTTGATGAATATGATTGTCATGGTGTTCTGAATTTTCTACCTTTATTGATTCACAGTAACCTCTCCAGGAGGTCTTACTGCTCCATACGAATCCTTAGGACTGCTACACTAATCTGGGTTTTACTATGCCTCTGTGACTATCAAAACCCCACTATTATGTGATATAGTGCATTCTCAATACTGTGATAAGGGCTATTCAATATGCTTATTACTAGATCTTTGTGATTGCATACTTTTATAACCACTATCATTTAATGCTACAATTTTGGGGGTATTGGTATTCCTATATTAGTAAAAATGGAGAGAATTAGACACAAACATCCTAATGGATGATCGGAGGGGTGGAAAATTATGGGCCATAGAGAAGCATACTAAGATGATGCTATGTTATGAGGGTAATGAATATTGTATTGATGTTACATATAGGCATATTCATTGCAAGAGGGATTCTGAGAAAAGGATCCCATTTGAATCATTAATGTGCAATTTTTGTAAGATGATTCCAGAATGTGATGATTTTAGGATGTGTTTATATCATGAATCAAAATGTGGCAATAAAAAACATGGGAGGGATATAGGGAGAGGGAGAAGACTAGACTATTTGACTCAAAATGAACTCAAAATAACTACTAGGGTTTCAAATGCTAGCCAAAGATCAATAATGCGAGCTCTTTAGTGGGAAAAGTCAAAGGTTGCTATACTCTTTGTTAGAATGAGATCACTAAAGGAGAAGCTGTTTGAATTGACTAAAAGAAAGGATGTCTTTAGGTTTTACAAGGATGTGTGTGAGGCACATAAACAAGGAAAATTACAAGGTAAATATGGATTTTGGGATTTTATCAAGGATATCTTTCACAATGTGATGCATCCAAAGACATGGAGAAAGTATATTACATCAAATAAATCCCTTTATGAGATGATCAAGTTATGGGGAGTTCCTAGACTACATTGCTTTATTAGCTTGAATCTGGATGGTTCTTCAATTTCTACAACTTTGAGGCAAGTTAGAAAGTCATTGGCATACATCTCGAGGGAGCATGACTACATTTTTGAGGCAGTAGGAAAAGTGTATGCTTCTTATTAAACTAAACATAGTATAGATGGTCCAATTGCTGTCTACCTTGTTGAAGATGAAAATGTTGTGACAAAGTATGTTAGGTGGGTAGCAAAATGTGATACATTGGTAGGTTTTTGTGGTAATAAATAAGAACATCAATGCCAATCACATTTCTAGGTGATAGTTGGCGAGGGAGTTGCGGGCTTTGATATCATAATAGATTCTTTTAATAACAATGTTATTGGCCACTATGCACATGTTATTATTGCAAACCTTTTACATGAAAAGCTTCCTCATTTGGTCGTGGTTTCTCATCCAACATACAATAGGTTCAATGCAAATTTTTTTCGTTAACAATGAGAAATCATAGAATTTTTGTGGAAGAGACACATGGAAAATAATTTGGGACCTATTGTTGGTCATTTGTTAGATGGGGATAGTAGAAGAAGACAACTTATGTTGATGGACTATTGTTCAACATAAGGTATTTTATATCAAATTCCTTGGGAAGGGTGGGGACTAAGTGGGTTGTTGAAAGGTTGCAATGTAATAGGATTGCATGACTAGGGCTACATCCACAACAACAAAAAGCTAGTGAATCCTTTATTTAGCGGTCAACAATATTTGATTTTAGGAGAAGAGATAAGTTTTAATCATGTTAGGATGGTTTATAACACTTTTAAAGTGGATTATCACAAGCTTAAAAGTGAAGATATAGGGAGGATAGATCGACAAAATCGGGGTTTGGCACAACAAATTTCTTCGAGGCATATTCAGAGTTGTTAGAAAGAGATGAGAAGCACATCCACTAAAAGGGTAGAGAGGACACTAGGTACAAAGACACATCTATTGATTCTTGCTAACTACATTGACTTTTTTATGTCTCAGAGTTTGACTCTTTGGGAAAGAGTGTGAAACGTTTCACAAGTTCATCATTTTTTCACATTATGGTTATGTTGGCTACAAAAAAAATCTAACAATAATATCATAAATTTCATTATCAAAGAGGCATATCAAGATGTGAAAATTTCTTTCCACTTTGTAGTTTTGTTGTTGAGATTGTTTCAAGATCAATACTCTCACTTGCCATGTGTTTTGCACTTGACTGGGTTAGATGTATATGAAAACTTCTTTAGAAATGTTGGTGGGATGGTTGGAGCAGAAAGCGCCTATGATTTCATTGACTTGCTTCACACCATTGGAATGCTAAATAGAGTTGTAGAAGAAGAATCAAATCCCCAAGGACATCATTTTAATAAATCTCATAAGAAGCAAGAAAGTATCTAGAATAGATTGCACCAAGAAAAGATACTAAAAATTAACATATTATTAGAGTATGATTCAATATCTAAAGATGATAAAATTAGAGAAGTCCTCAATATAGGATTGAAGGATACACAAGACATTTTATCTTCTCTTGGCATGTGACCAAAGAATCCCACATAATCTTCTTGGTGGGTTAAACCATGGATGAAGGACCAAAATTATCCAACATTCCAAGTTGTGGATGAAGTAGTTAATGACTCTACACCAACTCATTCCAACTCTATATTCCAATCTATGTCTTCAATGGCACACAATCATGGTGAATTGCAAATAATGGAAGTGAGTGGAGGCATGAGTTAGATGAAATTTTAGATTCCATTGATGAAAATGTAAAGAAAACTATTAAACTAGTGGTAGAGATCGATGGTAAGGACATGTTCAAAGCTTTCTTGGTTAGTGATTTGAATGGAAATATGATGTTATCCAAAGATAGGTTGACTAAAGTAATGAATGGGGTCTACTTTATGTGGGATGAGAGGGCCTCACAAAAGGGTGTTTCAATTAGCTTTGGAATTGGATTAGATTGCATGGTGTTGTTTGAGAGAAATTCAATACGTCCCAATGAACATGCTACAAGAAAAGGTGTTTCTTGAAGTACAAGACAAGGTATTTCTTGTGGAACCTGGTACATTGGAAGGGTTCAAAGAATATAGAGGAAGGGTGGTAATAGGGTGTTTGATTACCATAATGACATTGAACTTTTCGATAGGTCAGAAGGTTTCGAGCTTCAATTATGTTGGTACAATAGAATAAAGGGGCAACACATGTACATGTATGGTTTGATAGATCATAATTTTGTGGAACTTGATTCTGTCATAGCAACAACCAACTTATCTTACAATGCTAGGAATGATACATACAAATTAGAAGAAAGAGATCACAATTTTTTTTTAGATTTTGTTAAAAATAGGAACAAGGTGTATTTTTAAAATATTCTACTTTCTTCTTCACTATGTAATCATATTAGATTGTTTAATTTTTTTTTTTAATAATCTAATATTGGTTTTATACTTTTTGGTTTCAGGTGCAATGAATATTCTTGATGGTGAATGTTTGGGATAAATCAACCAATTTATTGCTACCTACTTCTTGACCTTGTAAGTTTCTTTCACCAGCCATTCATGTAGTGAAATGAAATTGGAGAAATGATAAAATATGTTCAAATTGAAATTTCAATACAAATTTGGGTCTCACATGGTGATCCAAATGTGTAGGTAAATGGGTTGACAAAAATTCATATGTCATTCATGATGTCAATGGGGTTATCAAATTAAATTTAAAGGTGCTAGAAGGTCATTAATCAAACAACTTGGCACAGTGCATGCTCTATACAAATCTATAGATATTATATTTGTATTATTTAAAATCAGGGCAATGCCCTCTATGAAATTGAATGAGACCAATTAGGTTGTCCCATTACAAGTTTATTGTTGGTGTTAACTATTGAAGGTCGACGTGAGTTTGTCTAGCCCTCTATTTCACCATTAATTTGTATCCTATTTCAACTTTGCATAATAATAAAGAAATTGATAAACTAGAGAAGCTTCCTCATGGATTTGTTGTCTTTACTTAAGAATCACTATAAGTTGTGTCTACTATTATTGCTATTTAAAATTTTGGAGATTTTGTCTTTTAAAATCCTTTCAATTGTTCGGTTTCCATGGTTCCTTTCTGCTCCTGGGGTTGTTTGTTTAGGGGTTTAGGGTTTTTTTGTTTCAAAATTCTATGTCATGAGGTTTCTCCTTATATTTCCTTGTTGCTTTTTCCACTTATATGGAAGGGTTTGTCCGTCGTGCAAAGGGGGCCCCCTTTTTAGGTTTTATCCTAGGCGGGTTATGATTATGTTGGGTCCCTTAATCAATGTTTAAGTTCTTGTTGATCATGTGGACATCGTTGACCCACTGGGTGAAGATGAGTGATGTTTAAAGACCACGAACCAACGACAAACAATGGGGCCTACCTTTTGAAGATGTTTCTAAGGGTATTAAAGTGACCACAAGTTTGGTGGGATCTCACGATTGTCACTGACCCGCTGGGTGAAATTGAGAAATGGTTAAGCATTGCAACCCAGTGACTGATGATGTGGCAAGTCCAGGTAGCTGTCCATCAGGTGGATATCGGTTTACTTGAGAGCCAATCAATGGATGGTAGCAGTCACAGTGAGATAAAAGTTAAATAGCGGGCAGTTACAATAAATGATAAAGTTCGACCAGTTAAGAGAAGATCCAATGATTGACGCTGACCTGCTAGGTGAAGATGAGTGATGTTTAAAGACCGTGACCCAGTGACAAACTACCAGTGGTCAGCCCGGAAAATAGCTAGCAGACAATGGTTAGTGCCCGATGGTTAAAACAAAATTGCCTAGGAAGTTAAAGGTCAGACAATTCTCAAAAGGATCTACGGTGGTCATTGAGTCGCAAGGTTAATTTGTGTGAAGTTTAAGGTCCATGGGTTAGTGACAGAGGAAGAGCAATCTTAAAAGGGACTGGTTACCTGTTGGTGCCAAAATTTGAATTTATGAAATTGATTGTAGAAGTGTTCCTCTTAATTAGCCTTAGTCAAGTCCTCAGTTATTGCAATAAATCTCTCGCAAGGCCAAGTTTTTCTTATTTGCATTCAAAATTCTCGAACGAGAACCAGAGCGCAAGGCGAATTTTCTCAAAATAATGGGTAAGTGTTCTAAAATTCTGCTCTAATATTGTCAATTGTTTGGCGTAATAGGTTTTTTGAGTTTCCAAAGTGGCTAGAGGGTTGATTGATTAAAGAAAGTAATATTCATTGAAATGGCTCCAAAGAGAGAATCTAGAGGGAAGGTCAATTACCAGGAAAGAGCCATCTGCGATGACTTTCTGGAGCAATTAGCTCAGTCCTCCAATAGTGCAACTAGAATCAAAGAGCTGATGCCCAAATCTCCCCACTTAAGGGGTAGTGATGGTCTATATGACAAAGGGAACTGGTTAATGGATGCACAGATAGGGTTGACAGGATTAGGGCTCTTTAAGGTTGCTTTTGGTTAGAGGCATTCTCCCACACTGAAAAACAATCTGTGGAAGCTAGATGTGGGAAAGCTGATAGTGCCTGGGGTTTTTATGGATGTAGACCTCTTGACCTAGATCATAGCTAATTATGATCCTGTGGCCAAAGTGATTAGTAATGTGAATGGAGGGTTTCTGATTGAAATAAATGATGATGAGTTTAGGAAATTTTTCAGACTCAGTGAAGTCTCAAATTATTTAGAGCCTATAAATTTTGAGACATTGGCTAATGTTTATGAGACTCAGAAGAATCATCTCCAAAGTGGTTCATTGAAGGAGTTCTTTGTAAAGATAGGAGGTTTAATAGTGGTAGGCCCAAGCACCATGGAGCCTTTCTCCCTGAACATTTTCAATTTGAGGGCTAAGGGAATGTACTGGTCTCTTTGCCAGATTTTTGGACAAGATGCAGAGGCAACCATGCCCACATATTACATGTTTATGATGGCACAAATCCTTAACCCATCCTTGGCCATAACATTCAACTTTTCTCCTTACCTTACTGATGCTATTCATGAGGGTTTGATAGGAATAAAAAATTCTAAAGTAGTCAGGCCTTTTGGTTGGTATTCCTTCCTTATGCACATGTTCTTATTGAAGGGTGCAAACTATTTTTCCAAAGGGATGAATTTATTAAAAGAGAAGGATGGAGAAGAGATGCTAGTTCAATTATGGAGCATTATCCTATCTTGGGACAAAGAGGATGCTAGTTACCTAAAATTTGATAGATGTTTTGCATCCAGGGTTAGACTCTTGATATAT